>NW_016107476.1:1742876-1783880 GCF_001604975.1 Cebus imitator
CTTTATAGCTTTAAAAAAGTTTAAGAAATCATCTTTTACAAACTTAAGAAAGCATGTCATTAAGATCCAAACCATAAACAAAAAAAATTAATAAAGTTTAAAAGCCCTGCACAATAAATATTGTTTTTAAAAAACTTTTAGGTTCAGAGGTATATGTGAAGATTTATTACATAGGTAAACTCATGTCACACGGATTTTTCATACAGATTATTTCATTATTTCATACCTGGGTTTCACCCAGGTATGAAACCCATTACCCAATAGTTGTATCTCCCTTTTCCCATCCTCCACCCTCAAGTAGACCCCAGTGTCTGTTGTTCCCTTCTTTGTGTTCATTAGTTCTCATCATTTAGCTACCACTTATAAGTGACAACATGCAGTATTTGGCTTTGTGTACCTGCACTGGTTTGCTAAGGATAGTAGTCTCTAGCCCTATCCAAGTTCCCACAAAATATATGATCTCATTTTTTATGGCAACATAGTACTCCATGGTGTATGTGTACTACGTTTTCTTTTTCCAGTCTGTCACTGATGGGCATTTGGATGGATTCCATGTTTTTGCTATTGTGAATACTGCTGCAATGGACATTTGTGTGCATGTGTTTTTATGGTAGAATGATTTATATTACTCTGTGTATATATCCAGTAATGGGAATGCTGGGTTGAATGGCAGTTCTGCTTTTGGCTCTTTAAGGAATTACCTACTGCTTTCCACAATGGTTAAATTAATTTATACTCCCACGAACAGTGTATAAGTGCTCCCTTTTCTCCACAGCCTCACCAGCATCTGTTATTTTCTGACTTTTTAATAATAGCCATTCTGACTGGCATGAGATGGTATCTCAATGTAGCTTTGATTTGCATTTCTCTACTTATCAGTAATATTAAGCTCTGTTTCATATGCTTGTTGGCCATATGTATGTCTTCTTTTGAAAAGTTTCTGTTCATGTTCTTTGCCCACTTTTTAATGAGGTTGCTCGTTTCTTTCCTGAAAATTTACTTTCCTTATACATGCTGGATATTAGACCTTTGACAGATACATAGATTGTAAATATTTTCTCCCATTTTAAAGGATAGTTGATAGTTTCTTTTGATAGTTTTCTTGCTTGCATAGCTCTTTAGTTTAATTAGATACCACTTGTCAATTTTTGCTTTTGTTACAATTGCTTTTGGTGTCTTTGTTATGAAATCTTTGCCTGTTCTTTTGTCCATGTTGGCATTACCTAGCTTACCTTCCAAGGTTTTTATGGTTTGGGGATTTCCATTTAAGTTTTTAATTCATATTAATTTTTATATATGGCGAAAGGAAAGGGCCCAGGTTCAATCTTCTGCATATGGATAGCCAGTTATCCCAGCACCATTTATTGGAAAGGAAGCCTTCATAGCTTGTTTTTGTGAGCTTTATTGAAGACCAGTTGGTCACAGGTGTGTGGCCTAATTCCTGGCTCTCTATTTTGTTCCATTGGTCTATGTGCTTGTTTTTGTACCAGTATCATACTGTTTTGGTTACAGTAGCCCTGTAATACAGTTTGAAGTTGGGTAACATGATGCCTCCAGCTTTATTCTTTTTGCTTAGAATTGCCTTGGCTATTAAGCTCTTTTTTGGTTCCATAAGAATTTTAAAATAGTTTTGTTCTAGTTCTGTGAAGAATGTTGCTGGTAGTTTTATAGGAATAGCATGAATCTGTAAATTGCTTTGGGCAGTATAGCCATTTTAATGATATTGACTGTTCCTATCCATGAGTATGGATGTTTTTCCATTTTATGTGTGTGTCTTCTCTGATTTCTTTGAACAGTGGTTTGTAATTCTCATTGCAGAGAACTTTCACCTCCCCAATTACCTGTATTCTAAGGTATTTTATTCTTTTTGTAACAGTTGTGAATGGGATTGCCTTTCTGATTTGGCTTTCAGCTTGGCTATTGTCAGTGTATAGGAACACTAGTAATTTTTGTACAGTGATTTTTGTACACTGATTTTGTATCTGACAACTTTCCTGAAGTTATTTAAAAGCAGAAGGAGCTTTTGCACTGAGACTATAGGATTTTCTAGATATAGGATCATGTCTTCTGGAAAAAGGAATAGTTTAACTTCCTATATTCCTATTTGGATGCTCTTTATTTCTTCCTCTTGCCTGATTGCTCTGGCTAGGACTTCTAATGCAATATTGAATAAGAGTGGTGATAGAGGCATCCTTGTCTTGTGACAGTTTTCAAGGAGAATGATGTCAGCTATTGTCCCTTCAGTATGTTATTGGCTGTGGGTTTGTCATAGATGGCTCTTATTATTTTGAGGTATGTTCCTTTAATATCTAAGTTATAGAGTTTTTAACATGGAAGGACGTTGAATTTTACAGAAAGTCTTTTCTTCATCTATTGAGATGATCATGTTGTTTTTGTCTTTAGTTCTGTTTTTGTGATGAAGCACATTTATTGATTTGCTTATGTTGAGCCAACCTTACATCCTGGAAGTGAAGCCTACTTACTTGATTGTGGTGTACTAGCGTTTTTATATGCTGTTGAATTTGGTTTGCAAGTATTTTGTTGAGGATTTTTGAATTGATGTTCATCCAAGATATTGGCCTGAAGTTTTATCTTTTTGTTGTGTCTCTGCCAGATTTTGGCATCAGAATGATGCTGGCATTGAAACAGAACATTTTCCCTGACCTCTTCATGGGACTCACAAAAGGGATGCCGCACTTACTCAGCCCACAGCTCTTAACACTTTGTAGGAGGGGGAGCATGCAAGTAAGTGGGTGCAGGAACTGGGATGAGTGCTTCTGGGAACGGGCAAATGCCAAACTCTGTGCAGTCCCACAGCAGTGTCTGGGGGATACTCCAACTCCTGAAACCCCAGAGGGCATGTGTTATAGTGACCTATTAGCTTTGCCATCCACTGAAGGCTTAAGTGTTAAATAGCTCAAGTGTCCACACTCATGGCTCCTAAGCTCTTGTTCGGTGTCCAGGAAGAAGCAGGTTGTAAATACAGAGGATTTTATTGCCAGTGAAAGTGGCTTGCAGTGGGAAGGAGAGCTAAAAAGGGTATGATGTGAAAAGGTGGTCTTTCCCTGGAGTCTGGCTGTCCCCAGCCAGGCTCTTCTCTGATGTTCCCTGACAAGCCATCCCTCTGAAGTCAAGCTGCTTTTCTCCAATGTCTGGCTGATTCCTCACTTCCCTGCTTTTCTGCAGCTTCTCTGACAGTGGAGCCTGTGGTTTTTATGGGTACAAAATGGGGGGATGAGTGGCCAGGTGATTTTGGAAAAGTCAACATTCCATCAGGAAAATTAATATATAAATTTTTCACTTCGGGCCACTGTTCCAGGCTTGAGAGTGGGGCCCTTCCAGGGACTGCCCTCTTCTACCTAGTATTTCCCTGCCCCGTATCCATATCAGTATCATAAAATGATTAGGGGAGGAGACCCTTCTCAATTTTTTGGAATAGTTTCTGTAGGAATAGTACCAGCTCTTCATTGTACATTTGGTAGAATTCAGCTGTGAATTCTTCAGGTCCTGGGCTTTTTGTTGTTGGTGGTGGTGGTGGTTATCTGGCTATAAGACTGGGGCAAAAGTAATTGCAGTTTTTGCCATTACTTTCAATGGTAAAAACTTCAATAACTTTTGCACCAACCTGATATTTATTACTAATTCAATTTCAGAGCTCATTATTGGAGTGTTTGGGGAATCAATTCCTTCCTGGCTCAGTCTTGTGAAGGTATATGTCTCTAGGAATTCATCCATCTCTTCTAGGTTTTCTAATTTGTGTGCATTGTTGTGATCATAACAATTTCTAATGGTTGTTTTTATTTCTGTGGGGTCAGTGGTAGGATTACATTTATCATTTGTGATTACATTTATTTGGATCTTCTCTCTTTTCTACTTTAATAGTCTAGCTTGCAACATATCTTATTATTAATTTCAAAAACCAACTCTTGGATTTGTTTATCTTTTCAATGGTATTTTTGTGTGTCTTATTTCTTCAGTTCAGCTCTAATTTTCGTTATTTCTTAACTTCTGCTAGCTTTGGGGTTGATTTGTTCTTGCTTCTCTAATTCTTTCAGTTGTGATGGTTAAGTTGTTAATTTGAGATCTTTCCAACTTTTTGATGTGGGCATTTAACGCTATGAATTTCCCTTTTAACAATGCGTTAGCTATCTCCCAAAGATTCTGGTATGTTTTAGTTTTGTTCTCTTTATTTTCAAAGAACTTCTTGATTTCTGCCTTAATTTCATTATTTATCCAAAAGTCATTCTGGAGCATGTTGTTTAATTTCTCGAGCAATTTTTTTAGCTTTAACTTCTATTTTTACGTGGTCCAAGAGTATGTTTGTTATGATTTCAGTTCTTTTGCATTTGCTGAGAATTGTTTTATGTCCAATATTGTGGTCGACTTTTGATTTTAGGGTATTGCTAAGTGGCAAAGAGAAGAATGAATAAATGTCACTTTTGACAAAGATCAAGAGCCAAGTCATAGACTATGAGAGGATATTTGCTGTATATATAATGAACAAAGAATTAATATCCAGACTCTTAAATTAAAACTAGTATAAATCAATAAGAAAAATGCCAACAATATGAAAAAGACAAACTACAAAATAAGAAAAAGGCAAAGAATAAGAGCAACAATTCAAAGAAGAAAAACTTAAATACACGATAAATATGTAAAATGATAATGTTTCAACTAGTCATAAAGAAAATGCAAGTAAAAACAAGATAGTATTTCAAAACCATCAGAATGGCAAATATTAAAGAAACTAAAAATACAAAATGTCGGTGAGGAAGTGGAAGAAAAGTATTGTATACACTGGTGGAGCATAAATTAATATAAATACTTTGCAGTATAATTTGGAAAAATCTAATAAATCTGCAATTCCACTTCTACTTGTATACTTCAAACAAGTTCCAGTTCAAGCAGAAATGTATAAGAATTTTAATTGCAGAATTATGTATTATTTTGAAAAATTAGGTACAACCTAGATGTCCATCAAGAGGAGAATGAGTAAATATATTTTATATCTGTAGAAATATTCTACATAACTAAAATAAATGCACTACAGCTGCATGTATTAGCATTGATAAATCTCAAATATGTTACACATAAAAACAATTTGTAGGATTCACAGAGCATGATATAATTTTAATATATATTAAGTAATGTGGTATATTATTAATTTTTGTGGATGATTAAGTGAGCTAATAAATAAAAGGTACTTATAATAGCGCTTGACATATACTAAAGTACTCAATAAATATTGATAATTATATATATATTACAAACAAATAACATTAGTATAAGGCCAAAGAAAATACAGTTTAGTGGCTATATCTAGAAAAAGACACAATAAATTTCAACTCTGTGAGGTTTACTTTCTTTTTAAAAAATCTAAAGCAAATATAGCAAGGCGTTAAGCTTTATTAAAGCATGGTAACAGGCATGCATTTTTAAATTATATTGTATATACTATAAAATATATATGCTACATAAATAAAAGTTAATATATCATACTTTTAACATTTTAAATTTCATAACTTAAAGGAAGATAAACTATTCATTATGTTTAAATATGCTAGGAACACTTATTGGAAAACTTTGTGAATAGAAAAAAAAAAACCCTAAATAGCTGTATTTCAAAGCTTTAAGAATCAAAGCTATAAG
The DNA here is from genome assembly GCF_001604975.1 of Cebus imitator. Classification (NCBI taxonomy): domain Eukaryota; kingdom Metazoa; phylum Chordata; class Mammalia; order Primates; family Cebidae; genus Cebus; species Cebus imitator. The sequence continues at coordinate 1,748,526 of NW_016107476.1, forward strand.
TATCTACAAATCAATCCTTTGATTTTAAAGACTGAGCCCAGATGTTAGGACAACTTTAAATGATATACGTAGCTAGCTTTCAAATATTTTGGTCAACAATCAGCAAACCACCTCTCATAAATCCAAGAAAATCCAAAATCCACAATTAATTTCTCAATTTTATATAAAAATAGAGTTTACAAAAATAGATAAAATGGATATAAAGAAGGATCTGTCTTCTTTACACCTTTCACTTTTTGTATGAGCTTGGTAGACCTTCAGGAAAATACAAAGCCATTCATACTCAGGCTCCAAATTCCAATTGCACAGCTTTTTTTTTTTTTTTGCATAGATTTTTTTTTAATCATAAAAACAAAAAGATAGGAAAAGTTAGCATATTTGCTTTTCTTATGTTAGTTTGATTTGCAATGGTGAGAATAGAAAAAGAGCAAAATCTCACTTTGACAACAATAGCTGAAGTTGATACAATTAATTAATGTAAGTACAGTGTTTGTTCAGTTATTTAAAATACCTATGGGGAACATGTCAAGAGAAAAATAAAATCTAAAAAACACTGACTCCACAAAATTAAACATGAAGATGAGATAATAACACAAAAGATTACAATAAAAAGAGAGCTAAAAATGTTACAAAAGGAAAAACAAAAAAGTAATGAATGTAATGGCAAAATTTAAAAAGTTAATACGAGAATCAGGAAACAGAATAATTAATACAACATAAGATTGAAATAGTGCTATGTAGGTCAAATATGAAAAAGCCTCCCAAAATAGATATAGTGATGTAAATCACTCAAGAGAAATGAAACAGAGAAAAATTCAATGTATGCATGACTAATATAGATCATAACGAGTTGGAGTAGCACATATAATATATTAAATATAGAAAAAAATCTGTTTATGAAGAAAACCTAAATATTTAAAGGAAGTACCTTGTATAAATGTAAAAAAATATAAAATGCATATTATATTAAATTAATATTATTCATATTAGCCAAAATGTAAAAACGACCTGTGTCCATCAACTGATGAATGGTAAACAAAATGTGATATGTTCACACAATAAAATATTACTTTTTCATAAAATGAAATAAAGTAATGATATCTGCAATAACATGAATAAACTTCAAAAATATTGTGCTAATGAAAGAAACCAGTCACAAAAGATCACATATTCCATGATTTCATTTATTTGTTGTGTTCAAAATAGACAAATTCATAGAGACAAAAAGAAGATAAATGGGAGCCACTAGCTGGTGAATGACAAGTGACTGCTAATAAATACAGGTTTCTTTTTGGAATGATAAAAATGTTCCAAAATTAGATAATGAAGATGGTTGCACAACTGTGCATATACTAAAAGCTACTGAATTGTACACTTTAAAATGCTGACTTTCATGGTATGTGAATATATCTCTATGAAGTTATTGATAAAAAAAAAAAACTATAGACATCCAGGCATGTCTATGTAGGTATGTGCAAATGCGCACACGTGCACACACACACACATACACACACACACACTCACACAGACAAATGAGTTATTTATGGAGTAGGATTAGGCAACATGCAAAGCGCTTTTTTTTTTGGAGATGAAGTCTCGCTCTGCCAAGCTCAAATGCGGTGGCAGATCTTGGCTCATTGCAACCTCTGCTCCCATGTTCAAGCAACTCTCCTGCCTCATCCTCCCTAGTAACTGGGATTATAGATGCTTGCCCCACATCCAGATAATCATTTTTGTATCTTTAGTAGAGTTGGGGTTTTGCTATGTTGGCCAGGCTGGTCCCAAACTCCTGACCTCAGGTGATCTACCCGTCTCAGTTTCCTGAAGGGCTAGTATTACAGGTACAAGCTGCTGGCACCCTGCAGCCAAGTGCTCTTAAGCAGAAATAAATGTCAAAAGAAAAAAAAATGAAGTAATATTTATAGAAAATATATACTCAGCAATGCCGTCCCCATTCAAGAACAATTTAATAATAATTTCAGGGCCTGGTACAGTGGCTCACGCCTATAATTCCAGCATTTTGGGAGTCTGAGGCAGGCAGGTCACCTGAAGTTGGGAGTTTAAGACCAGTCTGGCCAACATGGTGAAACCCTACCTGTAGTAAAAATATAAAAATAGGCTGGCATGGTGGTGTATGCCTGTAATCCCAGCTCCTGGAACGCTTTTACACTGCTGGTGGGAGTGTAAATTAGTTCAACCATTGCAGAAGACAGTGTAGCGATTCTTCAAGGATCTAGAAATAGAAATACCATTTGACCCAGCAATCCCATTACTGGGTATATAGGGAAATGGTTATAAATCATTTTATACAGACACATGCACACGTACGTTTATTGAGGTACTGTTCACAATAGCAAAGACTTGGAACCAACCCAAATGCCCATCAATGATAGAATGGATAAAGAAAATGTGGTACATATATGCCATGGAATACTACGCAGGCATAAAAAAGGATGAGTTCATGCCCTTTGCAGGGATATGGATTAAGCTGGAATCCATCATTCTCAGCAAACTGACACAAGAACAGAAAACCAAAACACCGCACATTGTCACTCATAAGTGGATGTTGAACAATGAGAACACATGGACACAGGGAGGGGAACATCACACAACAGGGCCTGTCATGAGGTGGGGGGACTAGAGGAGAGATAGCAGGGGATGGGAGGATTGGGAAGGGATAACATTAGGAGAATACTTAATGTAGATGACAGGGAGATGGATGCAGCAAACCACTATGGTGTGTGTATACTTATGTAACAAACCTGCACGATTCACACATGTGCTCCAGAACTTAAAGTATAATTAAAAAGAAAAAAAAAAAACAACTAAAAAGCTATTAAATAATAAAAAAATTCATTAATGTGGCCAGATATGACTTAAATATTAATATGTAAGTATCTACAGCTTTTGTTTGGAGACTATCTTACTACATCGATGACTATGACTATCCCTGCACCAAAAAACAAAATGAAAAAAACCCTACACTTCCTTAATTACTATAACTATCTGGTTAGCCCTGACAGCTGGTAGAGGAATATGTATAAGAAGGCACTTGAATATTAATCTTGTATCCAACAACTTGACAAAAACTCCTGTTATTTCTGAAAATTTGCCTGTAGACACTAAGCTTTTTTTATGGAAATAATTATATTATCTCTAAAATAAATGTAATTTTAAATCCTGTTTTTAATCTTTATGGCTATAATTCATATTTCTATTAAATGTGTTCTTCAGATCTTTGATATTCTTTCTGAATTTTGTCTGCTTGATCTATTAATAATCTGAAGTGGTATGTTTAATTTTTTATTATAGTTTAATCAATTTTTGTTCCACATATTAAATCTACTTTATTAGTTGCATACACTCAAATATGAAGGAATCATAACTACTCGGAGGCATACAGACTTCAGAAGCTTTGACATGCAGACTTGTATTAAAACAATTTTTGATTAAAGACTTAAAAACAAAAGAGAAATACAGATTGTGTAGCAAAAAATATTTCAAGAAATATGGAGATGGGGCTGACAAAATAACTTGGTGAATTTGTTATCTTTTTAAAAATTGCAATGACCAAAGAAAAAGGCATATCCACAATAACCAAGAATAGGAAGTCTAGAGAATATCAAAATAATGTGGTTTTATAAAAGTATTCCAAAAAAATGTTACAGAATGCTAAAATGCTTATCTTATAGGAGGGAGATATCAGTATCTTTTACCCTCCAAAAAAGCTATGAAAGGCATAAAAACAAATATACACAAAGTAAAAATATAAAATAAAAAATTAAAATGATAAAAACAGATTCAAAGGTATGAATAACAACACAAAAAATGAATGGATTCAACACATTATTAATCACAAAAAGTTACCAATTAGAAAAAAGCAAAATCAAAATGTTCTATTCTTAAGGGATATGCTTATAAAAAGAGAGCCCACAAATACTGAAAGGATAAAGGAAGACACATCAGGCAAATACCATTCAAAAGAAACATGTGTACTTATATTTATATCAGTTATAGACTTTGAGATCTAAAGTGTGTCATTAAAGACATCACTATAAATCATCAACATAATAATTTGGTGATACCAAATCACAAAAATACAAAAATGTAAACACACATAATCATCATAGCTTTTCTTTTTTTTTTTTTTTACAGCAATAGAGGTTTTACATTAAACAGAAAATGTAACAGTTTAAATAGTAAATTAATAAAAATCTCCAAGCCAAATGAAATCCCAGGAATAAACTAAATAAACCTTTAATTTAAAAAAACCTCAAAATCTATTTTAGGTCATAAAAGGAGATGTAACTATAAATAATAAACAGATTGGAAAGGAACATTCTAAATTTTAACACTTAAAAAAATATATATATATGTATATACACACACATACATATATGTGTGTGTATATACATATATATATATATATATATATACACGTTCTCCTCAGATTTATCTTCTAAATTAATAAAACTCCAATCAGCAATCCATTCAGAATTATAGATACACAGAACAGAGAAGCGAGGAAGTCAAAGACTTTGTTCCCATGGAGTTTGCATTCTATTAATAGACGAGAAAGCCAAAAACAATCAAACAAATAAACAAGACATTTTAAGAGAGTGATATATACTATGAAGACAGCAAGGTAATATTTTGGAATAAGTGTTACAAACTCCTGCCCACAGATCAAATCTGACCCACAGCCTATTTTTATAGTTTATGATAACACAGCCACAAAAAATCATTTACATATTGTCTATGGTTACTTGTCTGCTACAATGGCAGAGTTGAGTAGGAGCAACAAAGACTATCTGGCGTGTCATGCCTGAAATATCTATTATTTGGCCCTTTACAGCAAAAGCTTACCAATCTCTATTACAGGTTCAGAGAAGGGTTGCTTTATATAAGTTACACAAAAGGAAATAACATGTGAAATGAAAAATGAAAAAAGAGAAGCCAGTCATGTAAACAATCAGTGAAAAAGTCCCTGGCCAAACACACACACACACACACACACACACACACACACACACAGAGAGAGAGAGAGAGAGAGAGAGAGGGAGCAAAGACAAATGAAAATCAGTTTGCACTGTTTGAAGAAAAAAAATAATTCCATTGTGCTTAGAATGATTTTTGAAGAGTTGTAAGAGATAAAGTCTAAAAGCAGGCAAGGGCCACATCATGAAAAACCATCAGAAGATCTCAAGCTGGGGAGTCAGATGATCTGATTTTTTATTTTTAAATGTCACCCTTGTGGCACATTGGAGAATGTCTGTAGAAAATGAAAAGTGAAAATAGGTAAACTACTCAAGGAGGGTTCTAAAAAGAACCAGACTCAAAATGACAGTGCACTGTACAGGGTGGGAGGAACAGAATAAAGAAAGATACATATCTTTGGAATATATTGTAGATGGAAATCCAACTGAAGTACTAAACAGCCTCACAAAGTAAGGGGAGGAAAGAAAGGTATCAGAGAGGGGGCTCAAAGAAGGCTTTGGAATCAGGAATCAAAGAAAGCTTTTAGATACTTGACAAAAGCAAGGATACAGACTTTATGTACATTTGCTAAAATGAGGAAGTCTGAGTAATGAATGAAATTTTGGAAATTTTTCTGCATATTTTCTTCAAAACCAAGAGTTCTGTTTTGAAAATACTGCCTATGAATTTCTAATGAAATATCTAAATGGTGATATCAAACAGAAAGTCAGAGAAATCAGTTTGCAGCTCAGAAAAGTGATCAAAACTACAAGTTTTGGAACTTCAAGATTTAGATGCTATTTAAAACTATGGGCACTGATAAGGCCAAATGGAAAAAAAAAAAGACTAAAAAGGTGCTGTCAGTTACAGAGTAGGAAAAATTGGAAAGTATGTTAGGAAAGTTAAGAAATAGACTGTTTCAACACTTCGATTCTGTGGTATGCTTCCTTAGAAAAGCAATGTGTACGGAGTTGTGGGGATTGAAGAGGAAATGGGTGGTAAGGATGTGGTGACAAGTTTAGGCAACTCTTTTTGAGAAGTGTTGCACTGAAAGAAAATAGAGAAATGGTGCAGCAGTTGGAGGAGTACTAGGGGAGTAAAACAATTTTATTTTTAACATAAGAGACATTAAACATATATGTGTACTGAGGAAAATGGTCCAGCAGAGTCTAAGCAACTACTGATAAGTGAGAAATGGAAGAGCAAAGGCCTTTATAGAGTTAAGGGAATGGAATTTAGAGCAAAACAAATTGAAGAACAGACTTTTGTTAAGAACAGAGACATTCTTTCCTTGATAATAAAGTAAAGGCAGAGAAAGTTAGTATAGGTACAAGAAAGTTTGTTGATTTGGGTGGTCAAAAAATGAGGACATTCCCATCTATTTGTTTCTATTTTCTCAATGAAGTGTGAGGTAAATTGATTAGCCAGTGCAGATAAAAGTTTGAGAATAGAAATGAAGTTTTAAAACACTTATTTGGAGAGTGTTAAAAAAGAAATGCAGGAAAACTACCAGATAGTTTTGCATTTTCCTTTGATAAAGTTCAAGACCAACCAGTCAACACAGTTATATGATATTTTTCCCCCAGCAATGTGAGGGTGAAGAAAGTTCAGACACAGAGTGGTGAAGAGTTGAGTTACCCAGAGTTTGAGTTTTGTTTTACAGATAGATAGAAGAAACAGAATTGGGAAGAAAATATGCAGGATTAGTTAAGGACTGATAACTATAATAGACCATAAAACCTCATATGATTAAGGGTATAAAAGAAGACAGCAAGGCACTAGGAAAGGGTAAAAATGAGAAAACAAGTGGGGTCAATGAATTAAAATTTTCAATGACTTTGAATAATTACAGCATCGGTACTTAGTGAGCAAGAAGAGCTAAATATATTTTAATTTGATATTTCATAGGTAATGTTATTGATGACAAGGTATAGAGTAACACCATTGTTATACCCTAGTGCATGGGTCAGGAAACCCATAAATTTTTTAAAGGAAAGAAAGAATAAAACTGCAGAACCCATGAGCATACATAATTCCTGATTTTGGTTTCTAAATATTATTCTTCAATAAAAGAAACCATGGCATCTTGGGGAAATGGGAACTAGTTGATTCCAGGGATGAAAGAGAGAAAGAACAGGTAAGTCTGAAATATCTTTTAGTGCTAGAAAATAAGGATGCACTCACCAAATGATGGAGTCATGTTAAAAAAAACAGAAGTCAAATTGAGGGGGATTGTAATGACCAGATCTGGAACAATTTGAGCTACAATATAATGATAGTAATTTCTTATAAACCATAAAATTAGATCTCTATGAGTCCATACTGATATAAATAATTAAACAAATTAATGAGGGAGAAGGAACAGCTCTCCCTTACAGTTAATAAATGTAAAAGAAATGATGAAATAATCATCTTTGGTAAACACATTAATAATAACTCTTTCATATCAGAATAATCAATGTATGGTGAAAGTTGCCTTTTCCAGCTTCCAAAGCCTATCCTCATTTGTTTGCTCATGGTCCCTTCCCTCACATCTCTCCACTTGCTTCCATCATCACATCTCCTACTACTGTGGTCAAATTTCCCCCCATTTCCCTTTCATAAGAATACTTGTTATTACACTGAGCACACCAGGATAGTCCAGAATAATCTCTCTCAAAATCCTTAGTTTAAGCATATATGCTAAATCCTTCCTCTTAACCATTTAAGGTAAGTATGCATCACAGGTTCTGGGGGATTCGAATATAGACATCTTTGGGAGTGCATTACTCAGCCTAACAAAGAGTATCAGTACATAAATAAATGACTCGAAAAATATCTAATACAATTTTAGCAACAATTTTCTCTGAGTAGAGAAATTAGAGATTTAAATTTGTATTGTTATTTACCTCTTTTCTAGAATGTACATGCAATATTTCCACTGTTGGGCTGAAAAAAAATTTTTTCCAAGCAATGTTCAGACAGTTTCTTTGCTCCAATCCTTGATCTTCAACATGTTTTTCACATGATGCATACTTACATATTAAATAATTAGATTGATATACAGCTGACCCTGTACAACACAGGTTTGAACTGTGCAAGTCCACTTACATGCGAATTTTCTTCTACCTCTGCCACCTCTGAGACAGGAAGACCAACCCCGCCTCCTCCTCCTCCTCAGTCTATTCAACATGATGACATTGAGAATAAAGACCTTTATGAAAATCTATTTCCACTTCTACTTAATGAATAGTAAATATATTTTCTCTTCCTTAAGATTTTCTTAATACATTTTCTCTTCTCTAGCTTTATTATAAGAATACAGTACAGGATGTATATAACATACAAAATATATGTGAATCAACTGTTTATGTTATTGGTAAGGTTTCTGGCCAACAGTATCCTATTGGTAGTTAAGTGTTGGGAGAGTAAAAAGTTATATGCTGGTTTTCAACTACATGCAGGGTTTGATGCCCCTAAATCCCAGGGGGGTTCAAGGGTCAACTGTAGTTATGTTTCTTTCCAAAAATGGCATATTTCATTCTTAATACACAAACCTCTTAGGTATATATTAACCAAAACATGGAAGATAATCAGTCTCTCATCCTGGTCTTACATGGCCAGAATATGCTGAGGGTTAAGTTTCAACATGCAACAGTAGACTTTTTAAGGTTGTTCAGTCAATACTGGTCTAGCAGCCATAGTGTAAAAAAAGTGGCTGCTATTTGCTACAAGAATAAATTATATATTAAATTAGGCTGATGAGTAAACATACTATATAAAAAAGAAGTTTAAGTGAGAAAAATCTAAAGAGGAAAGGCTTTTAACCCATACAAAATGTTTAAAGAAGTCAGATATTAAAAATTAATGATTAGGTGGAAGGTGATGACTAAAAATGTATATGCATTAAAAACATTTTGAAAGAGAAGTTAAACTAAGAAGAAAGTTCATGAGTACATTATATGCATGGGATGATGAAGAGCAAGTAGAGAATATTTAAGATTTGCTTTACTCTTGCAACAAAATCTGCATGAAATAATGTACTTTTCAAGAAGATAGTAACCAGTGATAAAAAACCATCAAGGTGTATATTGGAAATCTCTTTATATCTGAGATGCAAGATGGCAGGCATGTTAAAATAACAAATAAAAATAAACCTGATTTGCATATGCTATATCAATGGCACTATTCACGTAAATTTCAATTTATTTGGGAACAAGAATTCTTAGACATCATTTTGAATTGCTTCTGAAATTTTGTATTTGAAATTTTTGAGAAACAAACTGCAGCTTAATAATTTGCTTTTTCACTGTGTTAATGTTTCAGTTAATATTGTGTTTCAGTTTTAATTTAGCATTATCTATATCATTTAAGGAGATCTTGGATGTAATCTCCCATATAACAACCGAGTTACGTTCTGCAAGTTAATTAAGCTCAATGAGACTCAATGGTACAACAGGGATAAAACTGCCTATCTCATAGGATTGCTCTGTGAATTAAACATAATTGCATAAGTGTGTATTTGACTTAGAAAAGAATGTCTGATAAAATAAAGGCATTTGATAAAGTTATTTCACTTCCTTATTCACTCTAGTTATTTCTGAATGAATGCTGAAGGATTTCAAGAGTTAGATTCTCATATGTATGTTTATTTATATTCATATGGTTGTTAATAAGCATATGTTTATGATCTTATAGTCAGCTATCCTGAGGAGTCTGTAAAGGAGGCATACAGACTTTGACAACAATATCAAGAGTCCAAAAATGTTTAAACAGTGGTACAAATATAAATACAAGTATTTGCAGGCTTAGACAATTGTTTAGTAAATGATAAAAAAAAACTCATGTGAATAAAAGTACAAGTGTTTTCATAGTCTCAATGTGCTAAAGTGATATTTTACCTATAGCTCCAGGAAAATGCCTCAAAAAATAAAACAAAAATGGTCTCTTTCATGCTCTATTGCCCCCACTAAGCTGTTTTACATACTGAAAGCAGACTGATAATTTTAAAAGCAAAATTTAACATTCTTCTCTCCTCTAAATACCCTTCAATGGCTTCCCATTTTTCTTATGATAAAGACCAAATTTTACATGTTCTAAAAGCACAGCATTGTTTGGATGTTGCATATCTCATAAGCTTTGTATATTCTGTGTGTTTCAGTGTTGGGTTTTTTTTAGTAACACAAACACTGCATGTTCCATCTAGTCACAAACCTTTGTATGTGTTGTCCCTTTTGGGTCCACTTCTTCCTATGTATCCTCACACTATCACACTTATCAAGTCCTTTCTTCATATCAAAGCTCAATCATTCCCTTACCTCACCTATCTGCTATCCCACAAATTAGGTCAGGCCCTCTTGTAATATATTCCCAAAGCTCTATAAAGTTTGGGAATATATACCCAAAAGCCTATAATTCTCATTCAGAGTTCTCATGAAAATCACACCTATGAAAATAATATAACTGGTTTAATATCTGTTTTCTCTAGTAGTATATAAGCTTCAATAGAACAAAAACCATGTCGTTCACTTTGTTTTCCCCGGAGTCTAACAAAGTAGCTAGTCAATAAATATACGTAGAATGAATAAACACAAGTCACTAAATGCAAGTAAATGAGTCTCTCCAAACTCTAACAGTCAAACCCTCCAAAAAGTAATTTAATGAGAAAAAATATCCCACCCTTGGGATAAAGAAATTCTTAATATATAACTGTTTTGTACATAAATATTTAATAAATATTAGTTTTTCCTTGTTTGCTGCATAGTACTATCCATGCTTACAGTTATTAATGAAGAATTTCTATTGAACCTGGAACACTTAGAACAATTTCAAAAGTAAAATCTGTTGTTCAAGTTTTGCAAGTTCAACATTTGCTAGATATCATATCATAGAAAAAACACAGTTGTAATCCAAATTCTGGAAACTACCAATTGTATGGCCTAAGATGCACATTTAAACTAATTCAGCCTTACAAATAAATTTTTTACATAAATAAATAAAAGAGAATGGATGATTATCACCAATGCCAAATATTAATTATTCTAATTTAGGGAATTTTAAACAATATGTCATGAGCTATTCAGAAGCCACGTTCTTTGCTTCATAGGAGCTCAAAATCACTAAACTTTCAATTACCCTGCAATGATGAATCGTCATCTATTTAGTTTCATTTGAAAGAAATGTTCAATAGGCTAAGAAAAAGCCTTGAAATTCCTTTTTCTTTAAATGAAAGGCTGATGCTTAAAGTATTTAAATGATATAATAGTATTACCTTATGTCCATAAAAAACTTAAAGCAACTTTACTTAATAATCTACAATATGATCTCTGGACATTTTTGCTCAAGTACCCCATCAGTAAAAATGTTTCCACATACAGCTACAGTAAATGTATATTCACTGATGTATGAATAATTTATATGAGTGTATTACCACCAAACATAACTGAGGGTCTGTTACGAGCCATGCACATTTATAAGTATGGAGATCCAATAAAACAAGATCCTGTGTTCACAGAATTTCATTTTAGTAAAATTTCATTTTACTTGAAAACCTACATTCAAGGTAAAAACAGAAAGCAACTGAGATAATTTTATACTATGTAAGTGTTAGGATGGAAATAAAAGGTTTGTAATATCTGGAAGAGTCATTTTTGGTAGGGTTGGAATACTAGCTGAGGATAGTGTACTTGAGAGAGAAAAATAGTATATGCAAAGCCATAATCTATAGTAAAGTTTGAGATATCTAATAACAAGCAAATTAAGTCATTAAATACATACAAATAAAATGACTTGCCATATGTTTTAAAGTCTATTTTGTGCTGCTATAACAGAATGCCACATACTGAGTAATTTATAATAAATAGAAATTTATGCGCTCACAGTTCTAGAGGCTGGTAAGTAGAAGACGAAACAGCTGACATCTGGTGGGGGCCTTCTTGTTGTGTCATCCCATGGCAGAAGGCCAAAGGGCAAGAGAGGACAAGAGGGGACTGAACTTGCCTTTCAATAACAGCACAAATCCCATCTATAGGGGTGGGGTTTTCATGGCCTAGATACCTCTTAAAAGTCCCATGTCTTAATACTGTTAAAAAGGCAGTTAAATTTCAACATGAATTTTGGAGGCAACAAACATTCAAACCATAGTGCCATATAAATTCCCAAATGATCAGGAACTCCATTTTGTTCACAGATTTAGTGGCATATTCTAATACAAGTATGGGAGCCAGTGGATGGAGTTAGAGTTACAGTTTGTTTGGATACCTATTAAAGTAGGAATTTCTTACTATTCTTCCTGTTTGTAATCTAACTGAATATTCTAAAAGCATATTATTTAACTTGAACCTTAAAGTAATTTATTTGAATGTATGCATTTCAGAAAAACTAAATTGAATGGAATTCTATAATGGAATTACATAAAATTTTTACGACAATTTTGGGAAGTATGGCATCTTTGGATGATAACTTCTTATTTGAAAAAATGGTATGAATTTCTAATTGTTTAGATCCTCTTTTTATTTCCTTCAGCATGATGTTTTTATTCATATAAAAACTTTTTGTTTACATATACTAATTTTTGCTTACATACACTAATTTTCACTTCTTTAATGGTTAAGAGGGTTGAAACCTGCTTTTACTATTTCCTATGTGATCTTATACAGATCAGTTCAGCTTTCTCTATCTCTGTTTTCTTATCTATAAAATGGGAACAATAAGCATACCCTTCCCATTTGAGTACTGCATAAGCTAATACATATAAAAAGCTGAGAACAGTCTGGTATAGTAAGTGCTCAATAAATGTTGACTGTTATGATCATTATTTTAAGTCTAGTAGTTGTTCTTTTCTAGTTTGGGAAGAACTATGTTTTATTTGCTAAATGCTAAATAATGTGCTATATAACTATAAGAAAAAAATTCACAATAAAAATATTCTGCATGTTATGACCTCTATGATGTAAAATCATTCTCAGGACATGATACAGAGATTTATTTAGAAGGAAGTTCCTTCAGTAGACAATTCAACATTTTTCCCCCATTTATTTATTTTATTGCATTTTAGGTTTTGGGGTACATGTGAAGAACATGCAAAATTGTTGCACAGGTACACACGTGGCAGTGAGATTTGCTGCCTTCCTCCCCATCACCTACATCTGGCATTTCTCCCCTTGCTATCTCTCCCCAGCTCCCCACCCCCCACCGTCCCTCCCCTATTTCCCCCCAACTTAAAAAGAACTATTTATTTCTGATTCAAGACAGACATAGTCCCATATTAGGGCACATGGCTTAATTAGAAAAGTACAGGATACCAGCTCTCAATCTTCCTCTCAGCTGAGTAACCTTACAAAGTATCCTTTGGATACTATGTATCCAAAGTACATAACTCAAACTGGAGGACTTGGTGGGAGGTATATGGCCTGTTTATTTCCTTCCTTAAATGTTTTTCTTTTATTATTTTTACAGTGAGTCTATGATTTTACATGACAAGAATAATATAATACTTTTATTTTAAAACATATGAATCAAATAAATTTTTCATCCCTCTTCTTCGTTAACTCAATAGCAACTTCTTTCCTTTCAGCTATTTTAAATTTTCTTATAATCATGTTTATTATCCTTCATGTTGGACTATGCTAAAAGAATAAATAATTCTGAAATAAAAATCTAAATGTACTGGGATACAAGCTTCAGGAAATTTAATAAAAACACTGATGAATCAAAGAACAAGGTTAAAATGCCAAAAATATGATTCATTCATGTCTTATCATATACTGTTCAACTCATCACGTCTACATTCTGTTAAATATAAGAATTTAGATTCTTGGTGTGTATTAAGGTCACTCTGCCCCATTTGCAAATGAAAAAGCCAGATCCTATTTAAATAGCAATTTATATCCAATGGTTAAAGAGTCATATAAACATTCACTAACAAAATGTTTAGTTTAAACAAGAAAATTATTTTATTCAGTTTGAGAACAAGAACCAGAATCATTCTATTAAATATAAGAGTCAATTCAAGTTTTAATTGGTTTCATTGTTTTCTATTACATACCATTTTATGTAATTAAACTGAATTGTCATCTTTTTCAACTTAAATTTCCTACTCTCCCAAAATAGGTAGTTTATTATTACTACAAAATTCTACCATGAACTCTAAATAAAAGAAACTCTAATAAAAGAAATTCAACATAAAACAGTAATTTTTTAAAGAGTAAAAGATGAAATAAAATGTGTTCAATTACTTGGAAATATATCGAAACACAATAATTGGTGGTTTGAGCATTGCAAATTACATGTACTTAAATAATTAGCACAATAGTGACATAAAGTGATGACAGCAGAAAGCGACTATGTATGCTCTACTTTTTGAAATATATCATCTTTATAGCATTTTCATAGTCTAGTCTTTCATTTTAAAGTTTTCTTTATTAAAATTGTTATTACAATTAAAAGAAAGCATTTAAGAAAAAACTATACAACTTCGTGACTACTACTTTTTGTATTTACTAAGAATAAATTCAGTAGTTCAACATTTACAAAGGCCAATCAAATTAGCTAACACTGTCTGAACTTTTTTCCTCCTTTGTGAGGCATGCTTTGTAATATATTTGGTTTTTGGTTTTAAATTGAACTTTGTAAAACTACTAAGTAACTAGGGTACAAATGCTGACATATTACTTTCAATTAAGTTAATACCACATTGTACTCAATTGCTTTAAGTTACAATGTGGACTTGCATGTTAAATTTTGATCTAATCTTGAAAATTAGAATAGTTTCCATTAACACTATTACAAGAGCTACTGTCCTTTTCCTTGTTAAACATCATTTCCTCTCAAACATTAAGCTTTAAAGGTCTCAAAACAAATAGCAAGAGTGCCACCTAGTGCTTTATAATTATGCTTTTGGTATTTCTAAAAGAAAGCCAGGGTCCTGTGTAACCAAGAGACGAGTTGTCCAATAAGGTCACCACTAGCCATATATGGCTACTGACTTGTTGAAAAGTGACTGATTTGAATTAAAATGTGAGGTAAGTACGAAATATAAACTTTGTTTCAAACACTAGTACAAAAAAAGTAAGATATCTCATTAATGATTTAATGACTTTTAAAACTGATTACACATTAAAATAAAAATATTTTAGAGGTGTGAGGCTAAATAAAATGCTTTATTAACATTAATTTTGTTCATTTTCTTTTACTTTTTAAATGAAGCTGCTAGAA
Source organism: Cebus imitator (assembly GCF_001604975.1). NCBI lineage: Eukaryota > Metazoa > Chordata > Mammalia > Primates > Cebidae > Cebus > Cebus imitator. The sequence goes on from NW_016107476.1 coordinate 1,763,697, forward strand.
AATATAAAATTACATCTGTGGCTCACATCATATTTGTATTGGACAACATTGATATAGATATAGAAGAAAATTATGTTAGTCTTCAATATAAAAGGCTTAGACATTAGTATATTTGTAATAAATTGAGATTATATAATGTGTTGATAATGGTAACTAGTTACTCCTAGAAATTAAAGGCTCAAAAAGATTGAAAAAGAATTTTTAATTTTAAAAAAGCAAACAAAAAATATATCCCTATAAAACAAATCTAGGATATTTGAAATAAGAAAAAACAAAAATAAAAGCTAGAGAATAAAAATAATTTAAATGACATACTAATTGGACAATCTGAGCATCAGTAGGAATAATATTTACACATGGGTTAAAACATGTATGAATCTGTAAGTTCATTAATGACAAAAACTATCATTTTTCAAAGATATTGAGCGAACTTTTATTTTAAATAAAGTAATAAATATATAAAAGTAAGTAAACAAAGGGAATAAATAAAAAATAAAGGGAAAAACTATAACGTTTATCATGCCATTCCTATACAAACTGCAGCAATAAGTTAGCAAACAGCTGATGACAGAATATTTGCTTTCACAGAAGTATTCAAACCAAAACATGAAAAAGAAATTGGAATAACATATTTTCAATCTTGATCAATTAAAATCTAAACCCTGAGCAATGGTGTGTGCCAAGAACACAAGATACACTAATAGACATGATATAACTCTTCTGACAAAACCAAACCATCTATAATTATTATCTTCTCCAAAATCAAATCTAAATTTGATTAAGCCTCTAAATCAGGGTTTCTCAACCTCAATACTATTGATATTTTCGGCCAGATAATTCTTTGCACTGAGGAATTTGCCCTTTTCATGGCATGATGTTTACCAGCATCCCTAGCCTCTACCCATGAGATGCCCCATGGTAACCACAGCCCACTCCCACTTGTGACAAACAAAATGCCTCCAAACACTGTCAAATGTGTCATAAAGGGCAAAAATATCTTAATAAAATTTGAGATTTTATATGCCACATTCTCAATAAAATATTTTTAAAATTAATAATGGTTAAAAAATGTTTTGTGGATTAGAGTAGAGTGGGGATCTAAAACTGTCACGTACTATGCTTCTTACCTGGGAGACAAAATAATCTGTACACCAAACCCCCAACATGTAATTTACCTATACAACAAACCTGCACATGCACCCCTGAACCTAAAAGTTAAAAATAAAAATCACTTTAAAAAGGGAATTAAGAAAATACTTAATTTTTAAAGATAAAAATGGAATTCATAAATCCTGTAGAAAATAATAATGATAATTTTTAAATCTTATAGCAAATGTAGTCAAAACAACAACAAAAAGTATATGAGAAGGAAATTATTAAAGACAAAATCTGAAACTGATGAACTGAAAAACAAAATCTGTAGAAAAGATAAATAAAACCAAAAGCTGATGCTATGAAATAGCAATAAATAAATAAATAAATAAATACCAATTAAAAAGCACTAGACCCAGACATTTTTGTTGAAATACCTGATATTTATTTAAAGTTTTAACCATTCATGTTTTAAAAGAAGACATAAATTGTTTCCAATTAATTTTTAAAAGCTATTACTACAATTGCAGATAGAATACAAAATACTTTTTAAAACTGCAGTCAAAGGTCATTTACTTAGAAAAAAACAACATACAAAAAAGATTATCTTCATTTATACTAAAAATGTTCTAAATTAAAATATAAACCCATAATATTTAGCAGTATCCAAACATTAATATGCCATGACTAACTTTGGTTTAGCCCAGAATGAAAAGATGTTTAACATGAGAAAATCTATTAATGTAACTTAACATTTAACAAGATAAAAGAAAGTTATTCATGGTATGACCTTGTGGCAAAATAAGGTAAGAATTTGCTTAATTTGATGCAAGGAATAGTCCATAAATTATAATAAACACCCTACCTGATAAGGATATGTCTATTATCATCACTGTCATTAAGCACAGAAATAGAGGTCTCAAAACCCCAATGTGGGGAAAAAAATATTGAAAAAGGAATAAAACTGTACTTATTTGCATGTAATATAATTAACTGCATTTAAAAATTAAAGCAAAGAGTTCACCAAAGTTGATGAATATAAGATCAATATGCTAAAATAAATTTTATTTTTATATATCACACGAGTATAAAACAAAATTTTGAAACATACAATTTAAAATAGCAACAAAAACTGAAAAAGAGGATATATTTTACACACCCAAAAAATCATTTTCAAGGCATGAATACATAACATCACGTTCAACATTATTAGTCATGAAAGAAATACAAAACCAAACCACAAACTGTCACTACACACGCTCTAGAATGTTTATGATCAAAGAGACAATGTTGTATTGATGAGGACATCAAGGAACGAAATATCTAGTATCAAAATTTTCTATTATGAATTTAAACATATTACCAACATTCTGAAAAATCATTTGTCAGTTTCTCAAAACGTTAAGCAAAGGCATATCACACAACCCAGATAGAACACTACCCAAGGAATCTACCCAAGGAAAATAAAAACATATGTTCACACAAAGACCATATGAATGTTCATTCACTGCAGCATTTTTTTAAGAAACAAAACTTAGAAAAAATTCCAATGTCCATCAACTTATGAATGGACAGAGAAATGTAGTATATTCATATAATGTATAACGTTTGTTAAATTAAAAATACTAAAATCACTATATTATTAAAGTAAAATAGGAATTCCTGATAATTATCCAAATTAATTCAAGAAATGAATTGAATATAAACACCAATTTCTGATTTTAAAAAATGTACAGCAAAATAGGAATAGAAGGCTTAACTTGATAAAGACAACTAGCAAAAACCTACACTATACCTAATGTTAAAAGACTGAATGCTTTCCCTCTTAGATCAGAAACAAGACAAGAATAAATACTTTCATGTTCACATCTTTTCGACACATTATTAAAGATGCTAGCTAAAGCAATAAGGCAGAAAAAAAGAAATAAAAGGCATCAAGACAGGGAAAGAAGAAATCCAACCACCATTATTTGCAGAAAACATTGTATGTATAAAAATTCTGAGAGAATCTACAAAAAATGGTACTATATGTAAAATGTGAATTTTGCAAAGCTACAGGATGCAAAACCAATATAAAATCAATTATAAATGCAAGAAACAATCAGAAATGAATATTTTAAGCTATCATTATCAATAGCATAATAAATTTACAATATACAAAAAATAAATCTGACAAAAAAGTGAAATATTTGTACAGTTGTAACTATAAAATATTAATAATTGAAAAATTGAGAAAAATAAAAAATACAATAATTCCAGATTCACTATATTTAACATGTCAATTCTTCCCAAATTCATCAATAAATTAAACAAAATCACAAAACAAATTATAGCATTTTTTTGGAAAACCAAAAGGCAGATTCTAAAACTCACGTGCAAATGCAAAAAAAAAAAAAAAAAAAAAAAAAAAAAAAAAAAAAAAAAAAAAAAAAAAAAAAAAAAAAGGAGTAGGAGTAGCCAAAACAAGTTTGAAAAGGAAGAACAAAGTTGGAGAATACTAATCAATTTCAAGACTTACAAAATCACACTAATTAAAAGGTGCTACATTTGCATAAAAACAAGCAAATAGATTAATGAAAAAGAAAAGGGTCCAACAACAGACCCACACATTTAGAGACAACTGATTTTCAGCCAAGGTGCACAGGAATTAATTCATCAATTAAAATATAGTCCTTATATAAAGTATGCTTGAACATTTAAATGTTTACATGGAGAAAAAAGAACTTCAATCCATCACCTACTATATATACAAATATTAATTCAAAATGAACCATATATCTAAGTGGAAATCTTAAAAATAATATTTCTACCAAAACCTGAGGAAAATCATAGTGATCTGTTAGGCTAAGAGTTCACAAAACAACAAATTGATAAGTCAAGCTTCATCTAAATTAAAATCTGCTCTTCAAAAAAAATAGTGTTAAAAGGGTAAAAAAACAAGTGACAAACTAGGAAAAAATATTTGCAAGTCATATATCTGATAAATGACTTGTATCTAGAATGAAATATATGGAAAATTCATTAATATAAAAAAAAATCCAACAAGTAGGCAATGGATTTCAACAGACCCTTCATCAAGTAAAACATACAGATGGAAAACAGTCCTATGAAAAGATGCTTAACATCATTAGTAATTAGGAAAATGCATATTAAAATGAGAGTTAGATACTATTACACACGTATTAGAATGGTTAAAGCTTGGACTAACTCTAAAAACAGGTTGTAAAATGTGTAAGAATAGAAACTCTCACACACTGCTAATGGGAATATAAAATGGTACAACCATTTGGGGAAACAGCATTTGGCTGTTTCTAGTCCATCTTAATGAAAAAAATAACATTAAAATCACATGAGTTTACTCAAGTTGTATACTTTCTATGTTCAGAAAAATCTATTGATCTATTGCTATTTTACAGAGTAGAAAAAATGCACCAAATATAATTACAAGAATATATTTCTTAGCAATATACATGAAGTTGTATTATAAGATTTAAGAAACAGAAATTGTGAGGTATTAATGACAATTTGAATTATTAAAGATGAACTTTATTATTTGAAACTAATAATATGCACCAATTATTTAAAATGAAAAATACACAAATACTTACAATAACATGTTCCTCTAAGTGGATTACCAACATAGCGATTTTCAGAGTCACATCTGCAGAAACACAAAATCTCATTTACTATTAAACAATGCAAAAGCCTCATGTTTTTCTTCAAGCAAAAAAGTGTTTATACTCTACATCAAAACATCTTTAAAACTGATAGTTGCTCGTAAGCAACTTTAGCAAAGTCTCGGGATACAAAATCAATATGCAAAAGTCACAACATTCCTATACACAAATAATAGACAAACAGAGAGCCAAATCATGAGTGAATTCCCATTCACAACTGCTACAAAGAGAATATAATACCTAGGAATACAACAAAAAAGGGATGTGAAGGACCTCTTTAAGGACAACTACAAACTACTGCTCAAGAAAATAAGACAGGACACAAACAGATGGAAAAACCTTCTATGCTCATTGTTAGGAAGAATTAATTGTGTGAAAATGACCATACTGCCCAAAGTAATTTATATATTCAATGCTATCCCCATCAAGCTACCATTGACTTTCTTCACAGAATTGGAGAAAACACCTTAAACTTCGTATGAAACCAAAAGAGCCCACATAGCCAAGACAATCCTAAGGAAAGAAAAAAATCAAAGCTGGAGGCATCACACTACCTGACTTCAAACTACACCACAATGTTACAGTAATCAAAACAGCATGGTACTGGTACCAAAACAGATCTAGAACAATGGAACAGAACAGAGGCCTCAGAAGTAACATCACACATCTACAACCATCTGATCTTTGACAAACCTGTCAAAAACAAGCAATGGGGAAAGCATTCTCTATTTAATAAATGGTGTTGGGAAAACTGGCTAGCCATATGAAGAAAGCTGAAACTGGATCCCTTCCTTACACCTTACACAAAAATTAACTCAAGATAAATTAAAGATTTAAACCTAAGACCTAACACCATAAAAACCCTAAAAGAAAACCTAGGCAATATCATTCAGGACATAAGCATAGGCAAGGACTTCATGACTAAGATGTCAAAAGCAATGGCAACAAAAGCCAAAATAGGCAAATTGTATCTAATTAAATTTAAAAGCTTCTACACAGCAAAAGAAACTATCATTAAAGTGAACCAGCAACCAACAGAATGGGAAAAGTTTTTTGCAATCTACCCATCTGACAAAGGACTAATAACAAGAATCCACAAAGAACTTAAAGAAATTTATAAGAAAAAAACAAACAACCCCATCAAAAAGTGGGCAAAGGATAAGAACAGATACTTTCAAAAGAAGACATTTATGCAGCCAACAAACATATGGAAAAAAACACATCATCACTGCTCATTAGAGAAATGCAAATCAAAACCACATTGAGATCCCATCTCACGCCAGGTAGAATGGCAATCATTTAAAAATCAGAAGACAACAGATGCTGGAGAGGATGTGGAGAAATAGGAAAGCTTTCACACTGTTGGTGGGAGTGTAAATTAGTTCAACCATTGTGGAAGACAGTGTGGCATTTCCTCAAGGATCTAGAAATAGAGATAGCATTTGACCTAGCAATCCCATTACTTGGTGTATACCCAAAGGATTATAAATCACTCTATTATAAAAAACACATGCACACATATGTTTACTGCAGCACTGTTCACAATAGCAAAGACCTGGAACCAAACCAAATGCCCATCAATGATAGACTGGATAAAGAAAATGTGGCACATATACACCATGGAATACTACACAGCCATAAAAAAGGACAAGTTCATGTCCTTTGCAGGAACATGGATGAAGCTGGAAATCATCATTCTCAACAAACTGACACAAGAACAGAAAATCAAACACTGCATGTTGTCACTCATAAGTGGGTGTTGAGCAATGAAAACACATGGACACAGGGAGGAGAACATTACACACCTGGGCCTGTTGGGGGGTGGGGGTCCTAGGGGAGGGATAGCAGGAGGTGGAAGAATTGGGGAGGGATAACATTAGGAGAAATATCTAATGTAAATGACGGGGGGATGGATGCAGCAAACTACTATGGCACGTGTATACCTATGTAACAAATCTGCATGATGTGCACATGTACCCCAGAACTTAAAGCATAATTTGAAAAAAAATGAAATTTCAAAACACATCTTTGAAAGAAAGAATTAATTATAAAAATATTTATATATGAGATAAACTAAGAGATGAAATAGTGAAGAAAAAGAAAATAAACATACATGATAGGCATATAAGGAATGTTAAAAGGCAGATGAGACATAATTATGAGCTTTGGGATATATATCCTTCCTTAATAAAGAGAAAAAGTGAAAGTCTGAAATAAGATACCGATATATTCTTAGGCAGAAGGAAATTCAGGGAATTCATAAATCCACATTATTTTCATACTTGCAGTATTCTTTGAAATTAACATATTTTCTCCAGTTTCTGTACCAATTAATCTGTATTTTTAAAGACAGATCTCTTCTGGTAAATAACAGGGAAAAAAGGTTTCTCTAACCCATACAAAGTTGACTAATATAGATTAAATTCAGGAGCTCAAACTTTGAATTCACATAAACAGATTTTTTAGAAGTGAAAGAACATATGAGCATTTGTGCTCATGAACTCTTATGTTAAATTCATAAAAATTTTAACTAGTTAACTGTAGCAGTGGGAAAAAATCATAAGTATTTTTGAAGTTCACAAAATCTTTTTTGCCAAATAAAATTGACAATGTCTAATACAGATATGGCATAGTTTTGCATAATGATATTTCTTGGAACATCCTACAAAATAAATTATTATAAAATTTATGCACCAGGGTAACTTAATAAAGTGACTTAATATTTAAATAATATAAATTATATTTGCATATAAATACTTATTACATACATATTTTATATAAATATATTACATGTATTTAAACTCTAGTTAAAAGTTTAAAGAGGTAAAAGAGTCTAAAATGTCTTCACTTTTTCAGAAGAGTTCATAAGAACAGGAATAGTGGGATACATATAGAATGACAAGTCAAATAGTGAAAAATTAGAGGCTAAATAATCAGATTATACTCTCAATGCATTTGTCAATCATGTGATTGCTAGAAAAGTGAGTTGAAGAGTAAATATTACTGGATATTAATTATAAAATTAAAGCAGAAATATAATAATCCTTTATAACATTAACTCTATGAAACAAAGAACCTCTATGAAACAAAAGAAGTTTGGGTGTTAGGTTTTCTGTGATATTTCCAAACACCACTTTTAAAATTTTGTCATTGATTTTAGTTTTCTGGCTTTAGAAATATGTAATAGAGAAGCAGAAAGTATGCTTTTTCCCAGTATAAAGAAACTGTTCTCTCATATTTAGAAATATGCAATAGAGAATCAGAAATGTATTCAAAGTAAAGTTAGAACCTTTATTTTAACTGTAACTTTGTATAAATTGACCAATCTCTCCCCATTCCACCCTCCCCATACCCTTCCAAACCTCTCAAAACCTTCCCAAGCTTCCCATATCCACAATTCTACTCTCAACTTCTGTGAGATCAGTCTTTTTAGATTCTACATATAAGTGAGATCACGCAGCATTTGTTCTTCTGTGCTTGACTTATTTTACATAATATAATGTCCGTTAGGTTCATGCAAGTTGTGTTTCAAATGACAGGATTTCATTATATTTTATGGATAAAATACATTCCAAAAATATATCACATATTTTTATCCATTCATCTCTTGATGGAGACTTAGATTGATTCCATATCTTGTGAATAGTGCTGCAGTAAACATAAGAGTTCGTATATATCTTCAAAATTCAAATTTCAATTCCTTTGAATAAATATCCAGTAGTGAGATTATTGGATCATATTGTCATTCCTATTTTTAATTTTTTCAGAAATTTCCATACTGTTGTCCACGAATGTCTGTATTAATGTGCATTTCCACCAACGGTGTATGGAAGATCCTCTTTCTCCACAACCTCGCCAGTATTTGTTATTTTTTGTCTATTTCACAATAGCCATTCTACCTAGCATGTGGTGATATATCATCGTGATTTTGATTTACATTTTCCTAGTGATGAGTGATGCTGAGCTTTTTCTTCATTTATCAACAGGCCATTGGTATGTCTTCTTTCGAGAAATGTCTATTCAGATCTTTAGTCCACTTTTTACTATTTGTGGGGGTTTTTTTAGCTATTAAGTTGTTTGGGTTCCTAACACATCTGGATATTAATTCCTTGTCAGAGGCACAGTTTGCAAATATTTTCTCCCATTCTATAGGTTGTCTCTTTGCTCTGTTGATTACTTCCTTTGCTATGCAGAAGTTTTTATTTTAATGTAATCCCATTTCTCTATTTTTGCTTTTGTTGCCTTTGCTTTTGAGGTCTTTTCCAAAACAAACAAACAAAATCCTTCCCCAGAGAAATGTAATAAGTGTTCCCTCCATTTTCTCTTCTAGTAGTCTCGCAGTTTGAGGACTTACATTTAAATCTTTAATCCATTTTGATTTGATTTTTTGTAAGTGGTGACAGATGGGGTCTATTTTCATTCTTCTTAATGAAACATTTTTCCCAGTCTAATTTATTAAAGAAACTATTCTCTCCCTAATGTGTATTCTTTGCACTTTTGCCAAAAATCAGATGGCTATATACACATATTTGTTTCTCGGTTCTTTACTCTATTCCATCAGTTTGTGTACCTTTTTAAATTTTTTTTTTTTTTTTTTGTTTTTTTTTTTTTTTTTTTTTTTTTTTTTTTTTTTTTTTTTTGGAGACCAGGGTCTCACTCTGCTGCCTATCCTGGAATGCAGTGCAGCCTCCATCTCCTCATCTTAGGTGATTCTCCCACCTCAGCCTCCCTAGTAGCTGGAACTACAGGCACACACTACCATGCCTGGCTAGCTTTTTGTATTTTTCATAGAGACAGGGTTTTGCAGTGTTCGCCAGGTTGGTCTCCAACTCCTGGACTCAAACAATTTGCCCACCTCAGCCTCCCAAAGTGCTAGGATTACAGTTTTGAGTCACTGCACCTGGCCAATTTTTAATTTTTAATGTTTATGGGTACATAGTGTGTTTATTTGTGGGGTACATGAGACATTTTAAAACAGACATACATTGTATAATAATGACATCAGGGTAAGAGGGAACTCCATCACCTCAAAGCTTTATCATTTCTCAGTGTCACAGACTTTCCAATTATACTGTTTTAGTTATTTTTAAATGTATAATAAGTTGTTATTTCATTTTATTTTTCTTTTTATTTTAGGTTTATTTTTGGTTATATTAGAGGTACAAACACAGATTTGTTACACAGGTAAATTGTGTGTCACAGAGGTTTGGGGCACAGATTATTTCACCACACAGGTAATAAGCATAATACTTGAGAGGTGTTTTATCAAACTTCACCCTCCCTTTCTCCACCCCCAAGTAGGCCCTGGTGTCTGTTGTTCCTTTCTTTATGTTCATCTATGTACACGATGTTTAGCTCCAACTAAAAAGTGAGAACATGTAGTATATCGTTTTGTTTCAGTGTTAGTTCACTTAAGATAATAGCCTCCAGCTCCATCCATGTTGCAGTCAAAAACATGATCTTGTTCTTTTTTATAGCTGCATACTGCTCAATGGTAAATGTATACCACATTTTCTTCATCCAGTCTACCATTGATGACCAACCAGGTTGATTTCATGCTTTTCTATTGTAAATAGTACTGTGATGAATATATGTGTGCATGTGACTTTATGGTACAATGATTTATATTCCTTTGGGTATATACCCAATAATGAGATTGCTAGGTCAAATGGTAACTCTGCTCTGAGTTCTTTGGGAAATTTCCAAACTGATTTCCACAATGCTAACCTAATTTACTTTCCCACCAGCAATGTATAAGCATTCCCTTTTCTCTGCAACCTTCCTAGCATTTTTTTTTTTTTTTAATAATCCCCATTCTGACTGGTGTGAGATGGTGTCATATTGTGGCTTTGATTTGCATTTATCTACAAGTTAGTGATACTGAGCATTTTTTCACATGCTTCTTGGCCACATATTATCTTCTTCTGAAAAGTGTGTATTCATGAACTTTGCTCACTTTTTAATGGAGTTGTTTTTTGCTTGTAGATTTGTTTAGGTTCCTTATAGACTGTAGATATTAGATCCCTGTGAGATGCATAGTTTGCAAATACTTTCTCCTATTTTGTAGAATGTCTGTTTACTCTGTTGGTAGTTTCTTTTGCTGTGTAGAAGCTCTTCAGTTTAATTAGGTACCATTTGTCAATTTTTTTGTTGTTGTTGCAATTGCTTTTGGCATATTCATCATGAAATCTTTGCCAGCTCTTATGTCCAGAATGGTATTTCCTAAGTTATCTTTCAGGGACTTTTTAGTTTTGGGTTTCACATTTAAGTCTTTAATCCATCTTGAGTTGATTTTTGTATACGGTCTAAGGAAAAGGTCCAGTTTCAATCTTCTGCATATGGATAGCCAGGTTATCACAGCACCATGTATTTAATAGGGAGTACTTTTATCACTACTTGTTTCTGTCAGCTTCATTGAAGACTAGATGGTTGTATGTGCCCAGAATTATTTCTTGGCTCTCTATTCTGATCCATTGGTCTATCTGTCTCTGTTTCTGTAAGTTCCACCCCATTTTGGTTATCATAGCCTTGTAATATAGTTTGAAGTCAATTAACACTATACCCCCAGGTTTATCCTTTTTGCTTAGTATTGCCTTGGCTACTTAAGCTCTTTTTTAATTCCATATGAATTTTAAAATAGTTTTTTTCCAATTATGTAAAGAATGTCATAGTTAGTTGGATAGGAATAACAGCATGCTGTCTTGGTTCCTCTTGCCTTGTAGTAGATTTTGAAGTCAGGTAGTGCAATGCCTCCAATTTGTTCCTTCAGCTGAAGATTGCTTTGGCCATTTGGGGCGTTTTTTGGTCCCCTATGAATTTCAGAATTGTTTTTTCTATTTCTGTGAAGAATGTCATTTATATTATTATAGAAATTGCATTGATTCTGTAGGTCACTTTGGATAGTATATATATTTTTAAAATATTAATTCTTTCAATCTTTAAAAACAGAATGTCTTTCCATTAATTTGTCTCTTCTTCAACTCCTTTAATCAATGTTTTACAGTTTTTATTGTAGAGATCTTTCACCTCCTTGGTTAAATTAATGCCTCAGTAATTTTTTTTAGGTACTTTAGGTGGAATAGCTATCTTGATTTCTTTTTCAAACAGTTTGCTGTTGACATATAGAAATGCTACTAAATTCTGTACATTGATTTTGTATCCTGCAACTTTACTAAATTGATGTGTTAGTTGTAAGAATATTTTCATAAAATTTGTACGGTTCTCTAAGATCATGTTAACAAATATGAACAATTTGAATTTGTCCTTTCTAATTTGGATGTCCTTTATTTCTTTCAGTTTCCTAACTGTTCTTCCTAGGAATTCCAGTACTATGTTGAATAGAAGTGGTTAAAGTGGGCATTGTTGTATTGCTTCAGCATTCAAAGGGGAAGCTTTCAACTTTTCCGTTTGGTATGACGTTAGCTATGGATGCATATATGCACATATATAATCTTTATATGTTGGGGTATGTTCCCTCTACATCTAATTTTTCAGGGGTTTTATCATGGAGGAATGTTAAATTTTATCTAATTATTTTATAGCATCTATTGATATGATCCTATGGTTTTTGTCCTTCTTCCTAGTAATGTGATGCATCACATTTATTGATTTTTGTGTGTTGAGCTGTCCTTTCATTACTGGGATGAATTTCACCTAATCATGCTCAATGATCTTATGATGTGTTGTTGGATTCAGTTTGCTAGTACTGTATTACAGGTTTTTGTATCTCTAGCCATCAGAAATATTGGCCTGTAGTTTCTTTTTAGGTTTTGTCCTTGTCTAGTTTTGTTATCAGGATAATGCTGACCTCATAGAATGAGTTTGGAAGAATGCCCTCTACTTCCATTTTTTGGAATAGTTTGAGAATTGGTATAAATTCATTTTTAAATATTTGCTAGAATTTACCAATGAAACAATCAGGTCCTGGACTTTTGTTTGATAGGAGGCTTTGTTTTACTGACTCAGTCTTGTATCTGATTATTGGTCTGTTCAGGTTTTCTATTCCTTCATGATCCAATCTTAGTAAGATAAGCTATAAGAAATTTATTCATTTCTTCTAGGTTTTTAAATTTGTTGGTGTATCATTGTTCATTATAGTCTCTAATGATCCTAAAGAAGACATTGTGATGTGTTCTTTCTCATTTCTGATTTCATTCATTTGAGTCATTCTTTTTTTCTTAGGCTAGCTAAAGGTTTGTCAATTTTGTTTCTTATTTCAAAAACCAACTCGTCATTTTCTAGATCCTTTGTATTTTTTTAATCTCTATTTCCTTTATTTCTGCTCTGCTCTTTATTATTTCTTTCCTTCTCCTAATTTTGGGCTTACATCATTCTTGTTTTCTAGGTCCTCAAGGTGCAACATTAGGCTGTTTAGGTATTTTGAAGTATTTGTACTTTTTCAAATAGGTGACTATTGCTATAAACTTCCCTCTAAAAACTGTTTTTGCTATATCCTATAGGTTTTGGTATGTATTTCCATTTTGATTTGTCTCAAGAAATGTTTTAATTTCCTTTTTTATTTATTCATTGGCTAGTTTAATTTCCATGGATGTGTACAGTTTCCAAAGTTCCTCCTGCTATTGATTTTAGCTTTATTCTACAGTGGTCAGAAAAAAAAATACTTGATATGACTTTGATTTTTAAAAATTTGAGGCTGGGTATAGTGGTTCATGCCTGTAATCCCAGCACTTTGGGAGGCCAAGGTGGGTGGATCATCTAAGGTCAGGAGTTCGAGACCAGCCTGGCCAACATGGTGAAACCTCATCTCTACTAAAAATACAAAAATTAGCTGGGCATGGTGGTAGGCACCTGTAATCTCAGTAACTAGGAGATGGAGCTTGCAGTGAGCCAAGATCACGCCATTGCACTTCACCCCAGGCTGACAACAGTGAAACTTCATCTCAAAAAAAAAAATTGTTAAGGCATGTTTTGTGGCCTTATGTATAATCTATCCTAAAGAATGTTATATGTGCTGTTGAGAAGACTGTGCCTTCTGCAGCTGTCATGATGGAATGCTTTGTAAATGTCTGTTAGGTCCATTTGGTCAAGAGTGTTGTCTGACACTGAAGATTCTGATTGATTTCCTGTCTGGATGATCTGCGTATTGCTGAAAGTGGAGTGTTAAAGTTCCCTACTATTATTATATTGCAGTCTATCTCTCTCTTTAAATCAATTAATATTTGCTTTATATATATAGGTCCTCTGCTACTGGGTACATATATGTTTATAATTGTATCTGCTTGCTGCATTGATCTTGTTGGTATTATATAATGGCCTTGTTTGTCTCTTTTTACAGTTTTTAACTTAAAGTCTATTTTTTTCATATAATTACAGCTACTTCTGTTTTTTTTGGGGTTCCATTTACATTAAATAGCTTTTCCCATCCATTTACTGTCAATCTATGAATGTTGTTATAGGTAAAGTAAGTCTCTTTTAGGCAACATAGTTTGGTCTTATTTTTCTATCCATTCAGCTTCTGTCTTTTAATTGAATAATTTAAACCATTTACATTTAAGGTAATTATTGGTCTGTAAAGGCTATCACCATTATGTTACTTGTTTTCTAGTTACTTACAATGTAAGTAACCTTTAAGTTTGAAGAGGTCTCTTTAGCATTGCTTACAGAATTGGTCTGGTAGCCAATATTGTGGTTTTGATTTGTCTGAATAAGTCTTTCTCTCCTTCATTTTTAAAATATTTCTTTTATATTCAGTCCCCTTAGAAACTCTAGAAGGCCCCCTGAAGAAGGATGAGCAAAAAAAAAGCTAGACTAGGAAGACTGGAATAAACGCCTAAGGTACCAGAGACTGGGCCTAAGCTGATGGAGACATGATCTTTCAGACAGCTTTTGTTTTGTCTGCAAAAGTCTTTCTCTCCTTCATTTTTAAAATACTTTTTCTGGCAATAGTATTCTTCATTAACAGGTATTTTCCTTCCACATTCTGAATATACTGTCACATTCCCTCTAACCCCAAAAGGTTTCTGCTGAGAAATTTGCTGCCAGCTGTATTAGGTCTCTCTTATATGTTATTTGCTTCTTTTTTCTCACTTCTTTCTAGATCCTCTCTTAAGTCATTTATCTTTGTGAGTTTAATTGTGATATGCCTTGTGGTATTCTTACTTAGATTGAATCTGATTGGTGACCTTTGACCTTGCCATAATTGGATATTCACATCTTCCGCCAGGCTTGAAAAGTTTTGTTATTATTTTTAATAAGCTTTTGGCTCCTTTGTCTTTCTCAACTCCTTCTTGAATTCTAATAACCCACATGTGTTCTTTTATGTTATCCCCTAGATCTGGTAAGCTTCTTTGGCCCTTTTCATTCTTTTGCTCCTTTCTCCTTTGGCTATGTTCTCAAATAGCCTACCTTTGAACTTACTAATTCTTTCTTCTGTTTGATCTATTGTGCTGATGACGCTCTCTGTTCTGTTTTTATTTCATTCATTGTATTTTATTTCACTCATTCATTTCATTCACCTCCAGGATTTCCACTTGTTTTTTATTATTAATATTTCAATCTCTTAAGTTTATTTCATGGATTTCTGATTGCTTCTCTGAATTTTACTGAAGTTTGAGCTCAGTAAATTTATTAAGCTTCCTTAAAACAGCAATTTTGAATTATTTGTCTGAAAGATCAAATGTCTCCATCACTTTAGGGCCAATCTCTGGCACCTTATTTTGTCTGTTTGGTTAGATTAGATTTCCATGAATGATTTTGATGCTTATGGACCTGCAACAATGTGTGTGCATTGAGAGATTAGGTGCTTATTCCAGTCTTCCTAGTCTACCTTTGTTTGTGTTCATCCTTCTTCAGAAGGCCTTCTGGGGTTTCTAAGGGGACTGACTGTTGTGTTCCCTTAGCCCATAACCACTGCAACTCCCTAAACAGTAGAGGGAAGCCTAAGCCCAGATCTGCCATAAGTTTCACAAGGGCTCCAAGGTTGGCAGGACTCTCCAGGGCAGATGGATCTAAGGAAGATCCAAGGAGGGTAGCTGGGCTGTGTGGGAAAGGTGGCCAGGAAACCTAGCCCAGAAGACTATCCCAGTGCCCCAGACAATCATGCTTCCCAGCAGGTCTCTGAACAGATGAAGTATGTTATCAGCTGCAGCAGGAGGGGTCAAATATGAGCCTGGGTCCCCTCAGAATCTACTGCAGGACAAAGTTTGGAGAGCCTACCTCAATTCCTCAAATGGTTGTACATCTCCTAGCAGGTTCCTGCACAGATATGATAGTTACTCGACTACAGTGGGGGGATCTGGGGATAAGACTGGATCTCCCAGGATCTGCTGTGAGATGGCAACTTGAGATCTACTGAAAAACAGGTTTGGTGAGCCTATCAAGGAGGCTCAGACTAACAGTCTGCAGGATATAGGCAAGTCTCCCTCTGGGGTTTTGTGTCAGCAGTTCTGTGCTGGGAACCCAACTGAAGAGGGTTGGAGTCTGCTGAGACTCCATTCACTGCTGAGAATGATATCAGTGGGCAAACAAGCCTCTTACACTAGTGTACACAATTCCTCCTAGGCCTCTTGGAAGCTGATTTTAGTTGCAGGCTCAAGGTCAAATAGGGCTGCAGTCAAATCCCTTGGGGAACAGGGCCATTTCTAGGCATGAACCTGGAAGCACAATTAATGCAACTGTGAGCTGGGTTCCAGTTTGCATTCTGAAAACAACCCTCTTGGGTCTTGGGCTCCACTGAGCTTTCATACCCTCCTACCTGACTCCTGAAGCTCCTGCCAGTGCCTTTGACAGTAGATAGTTGCAGAATTCTTGTTGTCGTGAGAATATATTAGCAGGTTATCTCCTATTCTGCCATCTTGCTGGCATCACTCTCCCTCTAATGTTCTTAAAGTGATAAGACTCAGATGTTGACTTTAAAAGCTAAAGGATACAAACTCATTTCTCTAATATGCAAGTTATAACATTTTCTTTTTTGTTAACAATATTTGGTTTATTCAAATTACATAATCTTATATTGAACTGAAAATTACTGTAATATATTTACCTTTAACACAGTATAAGTTTTACACAGGAATGGTTGAAATTTTATTTTCTCTAAATTACAGATTTCTTGGAAGGAAGAAATTATATGTTCTTGTGTAGGAAGTAACTTTGAAATCCCAGTTCTAAGCTTTCAATAGCCAAGCACATATCAACACCACCCTGTTAAGAATTAAACTGAAAGGCTTTGCAGAGTTTTGGAAGGTGTCCAATGCAAGAACTACATTCTCTATTAAATATTTATAGCTAAAAAAGCAAATTAGAAACATATTATCTAAAATGGTTTATATTAACAAATTTTTTTGAAATAATTTTGAATGTATTCAAAGGGTTTTCAAATTTTGTAAGTTAAATTTAAACACCAAGTTTTGGTAGTCCATGTGTCATTTAAGGAAACACAGGTACCTCCAAACAGCTAATGAAATAAATATTTTCAATAAAAATATAACAATATGATATTGGGCATGAAACTCAGATTGAAAATCACAAAAGTAGATGTAAATAAATGGAAAGACATTCTTTATTATTTAGTAGGACACCTCAACATCATCAGAATAGCAATTAATTTCAAAGATAATCTTTAGTGTGATTCAATGAAAACTCCAATGAGATTTTATAGGAGCTGGAAAAGTTGATCTCAATGTTTATAGACAAAAGTGAACATACAAGAATACAGGTAGTTAGAAAAACACTGAAAAAGAATAGCTTTGAAGAGAGGTAGACTTAAAACCTATTAAAATATACTCAAGGTCTCTATAATTAAATAAATATGGTACCAGCACATAAATAGACCAAATGTATACAGTAGGAATTCCAGAAACAGGCTCAAATATCACATACTAAAAATCTAGTAAATGATAAAAGTGTTATCTTTAATGACTGGAGTAAGACAGCTCAAATATCACATACTAAAAATCTAGTAAATGATAAAAGTGTTATCTTTAATGACTGGAGTAAGACAGTCCTCATATAAATGGTATTAAGACAACTTGATAACTGTTGTAAAACTATCAAATCAGATCCAATCCTCATGCCACACAAAATAAAACTCTAAATGAAGCACAAATCTAAATGTACAAAATAAAATTTTTGACATATTAAAAAAAGGTAGGTTAATTACACTGTAACCTGCATATAATAAAAGCCTTCCTAAGTATGAATAAAATTACATATGCAAATTTTTAAAGACTAAGAAATATGAATATATTAAGATAACTGCATAGCAAAAAAAAATGTGCAATTAGTACAGTCAAGAAACACATGACATATAGGGAGAAAATATCTGCAACTTTTATCTCACTGAAAAAGAGCCTATCAAGGAGCTATAATCCTTAATTTATAAAGAACTCTTTAAAAATAAGGGGGAAATGAATAATTTTATAGAAAACTGGCAAAAGACATGAAGAGACAATTCACAAAAGTGATATAAAAATGGGTCTTAACCACATGAAAAGATATTCAAGTTCACTTATAATAATGGAAATATACATGAAAACTACCCCAATTATTCTCCACAAGATTGGCAAAATTTCAGGTGCATAGCAATATATCCTGCTTATGAGCCTGTAGATAAATAAGCCATCCCAATTTGAATAGTAAGAATAGAAAATGACAAAATTCCTATGGAGGACAACATGACATTATCTAAAAAACTATATATGCATCTATTCTTAGACCCAACAATCCCAGTGAAAGGAATTTACTCTTAAGAAAAACCTCCAATCCAGGATCCAAGATGGCCATTTAGGAACAGCTCAGGATTGCAGCTCCCAGTGAAAGCGCAGAGGGTGAGTGGACGCCGCATTTTTATTGCCCACAGACTAGGAAATTCCCAGGCAGAGGAGCTCCATGGATCGCCAGTGCGGCTGTGTCGGCCGGCACCATTGCTTTGCCCCGCGCGGCTGCTTTGCCCCATGCAGCTGCTTTGTCAGCACCCTGGCACAGCGATTCTCTGTACAAAATACACTGGTCCAGGTGCTCTTTTGGCTGGCAATTGGAGCCACGGGAAGTCGCCCATTCAGGGGACTGAACAGGGAACCAGGACAGTAGATTCCAGGGCAAAAAAAGTGCCACGAATCTCAGTGCCGCTGTTTAAGCCAGCGCAGTGAGTCGCCGCACAGGAATACACACAGATCCCGGCGCCTCTTCAACAGGTGACTGGAACACCAACTTAAAAAACAACAAAAAAAAGACTCTGAGGCAGGGAGCCAGGCGGTCAGGCTCGGATGGTCCCACCCCCACAAAAGAAAAGCAATCAGAAACTCTACATGGAGAGTTTCACAGCAAGCGCAGCTGAACCCGGGAGGGTCCAGCTCTGTTGGGGAGGAGCATCCGCCATTACCGAGGCAGCCCACCACTACGGAGTCAGCCAATGCTGAGGCAGCCCGCCATTGCCAAGGCAACCTGCCATTGCTGATGCAGCCAGCCATTGCCAAGGCAACCCACCACTACAGAGAGACTCCGCCTTAACAGAGGCAGGCCACCATTGCCAAGGTAGTTCTAACTACACCCATATAAACAGGACTGCAGGGAAGTTCACTCGGCAGCTGGGTGGAGCCCACAGCAGCTCAGCAAAGCCTCTACAGGCAGACAGTGACTAGGCTGCCTCCTGGCTGGACAGGGCAGCTATGAAGGAAAAAAAAAAAGAAGGCAGCAGCATAACGGAAATTCATGAATAAAGCCCTAAATCCCTGGGACACAGCACCTGAGAACAAAAAGCGGTTTATGAGTTCTGCTGCAGCAGACCTAAACGTACCTACCCAGCAGCTCTGAATGAACAACGGAGCTCACAGCTCAGCATTTGAGCTCCTATAAAGAACGGACTGTCTCCTCAAGCAGCTCCCTGACTCCTGTATATCCAAAAAGCCACCTCATAAAGGAGTGATCAGACTGACACTTGGCAGGTACCCTTCTGGGACAAATATAGCAGAAGAAGAAAACTGGTAACAACCCTCACTGTTCTGCAGCTGCTGAAGGTGATCCCCAGGCAAGCAGGGCCTGGAGCGGACCTCAGCAGACCTACAGCAGAGGGGCCAGACTGTCAGAAGGAAAACCAAGAAACAGAAATAACCTCATCATCAACAAACAGAACGTCCACTCAGAGACCCAATCTGAAAGCCAGCAACTACAAAGACGACAGGTGGATAAATCCGTAAAGATGGGAAGAAACCAGTGCAAAAAGGATGAAAACACACGAAACCAGAACACCTCTCCACCTACAAGGGATCACAACTCCTCAACAGCAATGGAACAAGGTTGGTTGGAGAACGAGTCTGATGAAATGACAGAATCAGACTTCAGAAGGTGTGTAGTAAGAAACTTCTATGAACTAAAAGAACATGTTCTAACCCAATGCAAAGAAACTAAGAACCTTGAAAAAAGATTTGATGAAATGCTAACAAGAATGGACAAAATAGAA
>NW_016107476.1:1786925-1788011 GCF_001604975.1 Cebus imitator
TAGGAAAGGAGGAAGTCAAATTGTCTCTATTTGCAGATGACATGATTATATATCTAGAAGATCCCATCATCTCAGCCCAAAATCTCCTGAAACGGATAAGCAACTTCAGCAAAGCCTCAGGATACAAAATCAATGTGCAAAAATCACATGCATTCCTATATACCAGTAACAGACTTAAAGAGAGGCAAATCAAGAACGAACTTCCATTCACAATTGCCGCAAAGAGAAAAAAATACCTAGGAATAAAACTAACAAGGAACATAAAGGACCTCTTCAAGGAAAGCTACAAGCCACTGCTCAACGAAATAAGAGAGGACACAAACAGATGGAGAAACATTCCATGTTCGTGGTTAGGAAGAATCAATATTGTGAAAATGGCCATACCGCCCAAAGTAATTTACAGATTCAGCGCTATCCCCAACAAGCTACCAATGACCTTCTTCGCAGAACTGGAAAAAAACACCTTAAACTTCATATGGAACCAAAAGAGAGCCCACATAGCCAAGTCAATTCTAAGCAAAAAGAACAAAGCGGGAGGCATCACACTACTGGACTTCAAACTATACTACAAGGCTATAGTAATCAGAACAGCATGGTACTGGTACCAAAACAGAGACATAGACCAATGGAACAGAACAGACGCCTCGGAGGCAATGCCACACATCTACAACCATCTGATCTTTGACAAACCTGACAAAAACAAGCAATGGGGAAAGGATTCCCTGTTTAATAAATGGTGTTGGGAAACCTGCTAGCCATGTGCAGAAAGCAGAAACTGGACCCCTTCCTGACACCATACACTAACATTAACTCCGGATGGATTAAAGACTTAAACATAAGACCTAACACCATAAAAATCCTAGAAGAAAATCTAGGCAAAACCATTCAGGACATAGGTGTAGGCAAGGACTTCATGATGAAAACACCAAAAGCATTGGCAACAAAAGCCAGAATAGACAAACGGGACCTAATCAAACTCCACAGCTTCTGCACAGCAAAAGAGACAGTCATCAGAGTGAATCGGCAACCAATAGAATGGGAAAAAAATTTTTGCAATTAACCCGTCTGTCAAAGGGCTAATATCCA
>NW_016107476.1:1788588-1816733 GCF_001604975.1 Cebus imitator
GTCCTTTGTAGGGACATGGATGAACCTGGAAACCAACATTTATAGGCGGGTGTTGAACAATGAGAACACATGGACACAGGGAGAGGAGCACTACACACTAGGGTCAGTTGGGGGGAAATAGGGGAGGGACGGTGGGGGGTGGGGAGTTGGGGAGAGATAGCAAGGGGAGAGATGCCAGATGTAGGTCATGGGGAGGAAGGCAGCAAATCACACTGCCATGTGTGTACCTATGCAACAATCTTGCATGTTCTTCACATGTACCCCAAAACATAAAATGCAATAAAATAAATAAATGGGAAAAAAAAGAAAAACCTCCATTATTATAAAAATACCTGCTCACAAGTTTATTCAATGTAGCATAATTTTAATTGCCAAATACTAGATAAATGTCTAAATATACCTGAATAGATTTGTTAACCTATGGTACCTATACATAAGGGAGGACTATACATCTGTAAACAAAACAGAACCAAAAGATAATGAACATCTTTATGAGCTGATATTAATTGAATTCCAGGAAGTATTATAAAGAAGGAAAAATGTAAAATTCAAAAGAGTATATAAAATACATCTAAAAATATGTCAGCATTTGTGTAAGAAGGTGAAATAATGACTATATATATGAATATAAGATACACACATAGAAACACACATAGCTCATACAGCTTTAGTTTTATGAAAAGAAACACAGGAAAGATAAACCAGAAAACAATAAAATTGGTTACCTACTGCAAAAGGGAGAAAGGAATGAGCAATAATCTCTCTGGGTATACTTTAAATAATTTCAGCTTATTAATGTTCAATATATTTACTAAATTATTTTAATACAATAAGAATGAGAAAGGAAAAAATCATAAAATGGGAAGCAAGTAGAAATAAATGAACCTAATAAATTTCAAGTGAATCCTATTTCCACATTGAAGGGAAAAAAAAGTAGAAAAGGAGGGAAATAGGAGGAGAGGTAATAGGAAGAAGAGAAGAGGGAAAAAAGGAAGGAAAGAAGAAAGGAAGGGAAGGAGCAAGGGAGGAGAAAGAGAAGAAAGATACAAAGTAATTTTTGAACTCTATATTTGACTACATACTCCAGATTGGTGCCAGGCAAGGTGGAGGAGGAAAACTTGAAATCATATTCCAAAATCTTTTATGTAGGTTTTCTTATTGAAGTGATATAAACAAAGTAATTCTGAAACTATTTTAGATTATGATATAGAATTGAGCAAACAAGGAAATATGTTGATGTTGTTGGAAGTCAGTGGTTATCTACTGTAGAAGAAGGAACATACAAATATTGAGCTGGAGAAGGCACAAAGGACCTTGTAGAAATAGATATGAATTGAAACTTTTAGTATGAAGAAATTCTTTACAAAATATGTACATGAGTGTATACACATGCATATGTATGCATGTATGTGTACATATGTGCATTTATATGTGCACATAAATAAATTATTTTTTCCTAACTTTGCTCACTAAGCAAGCCACTAAGTAAAGATACCTGAAAGAGCAAACAGCATACCTAGCACCAAGATCTTGGACTCTAATATGCTATTCCATTACAAGGAACTAGAGGTCAAAAAAAATATACAGCTGATTCCGCAACTGAGACAGAAGAGGAACAAGATGAGCCTGAAATATCTTCTTATACCAGAAAGTAAGGAAGCATACACAAAATGATGAGTGTGTCACATAAACAAAATAGCTAGCTTGAAGCATTTCCTACTGGCCAAATCTAAGACAATGTGATTGCCAAAGTGGTTAAAAACAGTAGTGAATTATAAATTATTGGGAAAAAATATAAATTAATGAGCCCATTCCAATAATAAGTAGATAAATACACGAGGGCAGAAAGGAGGGCTCTTGCATACAGAAAAATGTTGAGTTCTCACTGGTAAATGCAAAGGGGACTACCATAGGAGTTGGTCATCATCATTATAAAAATTAAGATGAGGCAAAATTAAACAAATTTTTGTTTTCATTAATGTCATGTCCTATCAGATAAATTTGTTACATGTTTAATTCACTTTAAAAAGATAAAAAGAATACAAGCCTACTCGTCCTACCACCACTCAAAATCCAAAATCCTCACAGGCTAGCAAATTTATTCTAATAGCAGAGTTGCCACTCATGGGAAAATATCTCATTAAAAAAGATAAAATAAATGAAATCCCAAACAAATGTATAAAATATTACTTATACACAATGCAATGCTATGCAAACCAATGACCCTCCCACCTCATTCCTCACATGCCAAAAATGAACTATGCTAATCTGTTATAAATATAATAACTAATATTAAAATATTTGGTATATCCATTATGGATTATGATGTAACCTATACAATAATATAATCTGGAATCAAGATTATCATAATCCATCAATTTCACTGTAGATCTCCCAAAGAAAAGCCAATTAAGAAATCAGAATCAAGGCTCTAACAACTATTTTCAACATAAGAAGAAAACAACTCCACAAACAAATGAAATTCTAAATTCTATATTAAGGTAATTTTACATATATAAATGTAAATTACTCAGATCAATTAAAATAGTTTAACCTATGTTTTATTCTATAACGGTCTACTATGTTTACACAAAGGTAAAATTTCTTCAGAAACACTGTTTTAGGAAAAGTCTTAATTTGCATTGTTGAAATTATTTTACCCATTTAGCTTTTAGAAGTCTTCTGCATGGTTTAATTAAAAATGTAACTTCAAACTATTTCTGTGTCTAAGCAAAGAGATAATCATACTACTTGTCTACTAAGCAAACTAATGAAACAGCTGGACTTTTATGGAAAACAGATTTAGGCTGAACTATGTATTACAGACTTTGATGAAGTAAATAATCTCACTAAATGTCACCTAAATAATGATTATCATTTATGTAAATGATAGCATTATGTTATATACATCACTTTGTATAAAACAAAATATAAATAATTCTATACTTACAAGTTTTAAAATATAGCATTTAATTTTAATATTTAAGTTGTTAAATATTTAATTTACTTAAATATTTGTATTGACAATACAATATTTAGATATTCAATAATAAAATGTTTAAATACATATGTATCCCTTATCAAGAGAGAAAATTTCTTTGCTCAGAGACTAAAATAAGGGGGATGTAATAGCTATAATTTTTAAATATGTCAGATTATTTAAAACAGCTGAAAATCTGCTCAATGATTTTGCATTTTTATGGTAAAATATGAAGGTATAAGCTGAGTGTGATGGCTCATGCCTCTAATCCCAGTACTTTAGGATGTCGAGGTGGGCTGATCCCAAGATCAAGAGTTTGAGATCAGCCTGGCCACCATGGTGAAACCCTATCTCTACTAAAAATATAAAAATTAGCCGGGCATGGTGGCACACACCTGTATTCCAGCTAGTCGGGAGGCTGAGACAGAAAAATCACTTGAACACTCAAGGCAGAGGTTGCAGTGAGCCAAGACAACACCACTGCACTCTAGCTTGGGTGACAGGGTGAGTGAGACTCTGTCTCTGAAAATAAAATAAAATAAAACAAATATTTCTTTTTAAATGAAAGTATAAATATATACTTTTTTTTAATCTACAGCCAACTGATTTTTGATAAAGATGCCAAGAACAAAGATGTATTGGAAAAAAGAATCATCTCTTCGATACATGGTGCTAGGAAAACTAGACATCCATATACATTAGAATTAAACTAGGCCCATCACCACTTGCTTTATACAAAACACAACTAAAAAATGGATCAAATACCTAAGTGTAAGGCCAAAAACAATAAAACTATTGTAAAAAAACAAGAGGGGAATGCTTCAGGACATGGATCCGGAAAAAGAGTGTTATGAATAAGCCCTGAAAAACACAGGCATCAAAGGCAAAAATTAACAAATATAACTATAGCAAGTTAAAAGACTTCTGCACAGCAAAGGAAACAATCAACAGAGTGGAAAGACAATCCACAGAATGGTTGAAAAGACAATCCACAGATAGGTTGCAAACTAATCGTATGACAGGGAATTAAGAGCCAGAATATATAAGGAACTCAAACATTGCAACAGCAAGAAAACAAACAATCTAACTGTAAAATGGGCAAATAATCTGAACAGACATTTCTCAAAAGAAGACATACAAAATAGCTAGCAAATCTATGAAAAAATGGCCAACATCACTAATCATCAGGGAAATGCAAATCAAAACCACAATGAGTTATCATCTGACCCCAGTTAAAATGGCTGTGTTAAAAAGACAAAAACATAAGATGCTGGTAAGGATGTGGTAAAAGGAACTCTTATACATTGTGGGTGGGAATGTAAACTGGTATAGTCTGTATGGAAAACAGTATGGAAATTTCTCAAAATACTAAAAATAGAACTTCCATATATATGATGCAGCATTCCCACTACTGCATGTTTATTCAAAGGAAAATAAATTAGTAGATTAAAGGCATACTTGTATTCTCATATTTATTGCAATGCTATTTGCAATAGCAAAGACATGTAATCAACCTAAGTGTACATCAATAGATTGATGGATAAAGGAAATGTAGTATATATACACAATGGAATATTATTCAGCCATTAAAAAGAATGAAATCCTGTCATTTGTAGCAACATAGAAGGCACTGGAAGACATTACATGAAGGGAAATGAGCCAGGAATAAGTCGTTAAACACTGTATGCCTTTACTCATGTGGAAGCTAAAAAAAAAAAAAGTTGATCTCAAAGAGGTAAAAAGCAGAACAGAGAATACTAGTGACTAAGAAGGGTGTGGGGAAAGAGGAATAAGGAGAGATTTGTTAAAGCATACTAAATTACAACTAGATAGGAGGAATAAATTCTAATGTTCTACACTACTTTAAGAGGATTCTAGTTAACAATAATCTATTATACAGCTCAAATAGCTAGAAAGATAGTTTGTGTGAATGTTCCCAGCACAAAGAGATAATAAATGCTAATTGCCCTACCTCATCATTATGCACTGTATGTACTGAAAAATCATTATGAACACCATAAATATGTACTATCATTGTATGTCCATTTTAAAATAAAATGAAAGTTAAATAAATTAATGAAAATATTTTAAAGGAAAAGAAAAACAGACTCTAGAAGAAACAAAAATCTGAAGAGTTTATCTCTTTTAAAGAAACTGGATGAGAGTTAAAACCTTCAGACAAAAAATAAATTCCAGAACCAATTGGCTACCTGAATACTACTTGATAATGGAGAAGGCAAATCATTTTTAAACAGAGCCCAAAGTAGCAAGAACCATATGGAAAGGATGGATATATTGGATTATATTAAATTAAGAATGTCTCATTATAGACATACAAATTGCTGTGAAAGTTCAACCACAGAGTGACATTTACTACACAAGACACCAACAAAAGATGTGTACATAGCATGTACAAAATATTAATAAAAATGATTAAGAAAAGAAGAATCCAGCAGAAAAATCACAAGAAACTTGAGAGAACACCACTTCATAAATAGAAAATTCAACTGGTGATTAAAGAGATGAAACTGTTAAATATTAAACATAATAAACTTTTAAGAACTAAGGAATCTTTTAAGCTTAAGAACATAGCAATTACGCATCCATCAGAAGTGTCAGAATTAAAATGCCTTAGAATACCTAGTATCAGCAAAGATTGGCGCATTAATAAAATTAATAAAGACTTGGAATAGGTATAATTTAATATAACCACCTTACAAAATCGTTAATTTTCCAAAGTTGAAAATACAAATAATGATTATACATGCAACAAAGTATATCCATTTGTGAGCCAGGAAACATAAACATTAATGGTAATGGTAAAAAAGAAAAACAAAAACAAAACTGGAATTAAAATGAATGAATGAAGTGCATTATAATTATACAATGGAATACTCTGCAACATTGAATAAGACCACATTAAAACCATCTGAATGCAGCAACTTGGATAAATCTCAAAACATTATATTGAGGGGAGGGGACAAACATTATTAACAATAAAGAAAGAATATGGAAAGAAAGAAGATATAGATGTAACAATAAAGAAAGGATGACACATTTGCACCTGTAAATTGTCAAAACAAGACAAAAAAGAAAATTATTTTTAAAAAGAGATTATACTGAAATATGTTCAATCGCTGACCATTTTCCCATAAAATTAAAAGTGCTGAACTATACAATACGGTCACTACACTGGAGACCCCAGAAATAAATCAAATGGACAGACTAATGTATAGCAGTAGTTCATCTTATCAAACACATGCAGTTGACATGAGTCCATATTTTGATAAAACATCTACACATAAACAAGATACATTTTCTACATTTAAATGCTAAAACTATATTTCTTCATAAAAGGTTAAGTTGGGATATACTAAGCAGCTATTTATTTAATCCTTGAAGTTTCAAGATAATAATAAATATATAGAAGACTGATCAAAATACAATAAATGCTTATAGTGTCTTCTCTTTCTTTGACATATACATCTGTTTCTTTTTCTAATTTCCTCGAACTTGTAGGTAGTACATCCTAAACCCCAACTAGATACCCTGTTCATTATTGTACACCTCTCTGTTTTGTTAGCAATTCCAACAATTCTATAATGTATAAGGAACTATTCTGATATTCTGACCATCTACAGTTAAATAAAGCCATTTAACTTTATGCCTTATATGAATGTAATAATCAAATTGGAAATCATGGACTATACTAGTTTCCAAAGAAATAACTTTAGATGAGACCAGCTTTGATTTAAAAAAAAAAAAAAAAAAAAAAACCTGGGAGGATTTTGCAAAAGTTTTAAGAGATGAATGAGGATCAAAGAACAAATTAACCCTGAATACTCCCACACTGTTCACTAACCTACCTCAGCAGTCACACTTAATGAACAGGACCCTTAAGGTTATTTAAATGAAAGCACAGTGATTAAGGATGTCAAACTAGATGCTAAGGGAATACTAATTACTCATGAAAGGATATGCTAACTCCTGCAGCAAGCAACCTTAAAATCTCAGTACTTCTAGACAAAAAGTTTGATTCCAGCTGAAGACACAGTCCAGTGTGAAATTCAGTTGGAGAAAAAGTCTTGCTCCATGTAATCTTCCAGGATCTGGGCTATTCCTAACCTCTGCAATCTTTCAGATCCTCATCTCCCTCTCCGTTGAACTGATAAAAGAGGAAACAGAAGGTGTATGGCACATGAGATTTTTAAGAGCCAGGCCTAGAAGTGGTGGATATTACTTCTGTCTATTGGTCAGAGCCCAGTAACATGACCTCCCACCTAACGGCAATGGAGGCTGGGAAAAACAGCTTTGTTGTGTTCAGAATGTTTTCAAAACTGGTAATTAAATGACATTTGATCAAGTAGTTTTGAGGTACAAGGTGTTGGCATAGAAAGACTGATGGAAGAACTAACATTTAACTTCAAAAGTATATTCCTAAATTCCAAGAGCTTTAAATTCAGTAAGTCATACTCCAAAAGAACTTAAACATTTACCCGACATAGGAAGTTATATGTTCAAGTTAAATTGTTACCAGAACATACTCCTCAAGGGTAGGAACTGGACGAAACCACATATGGTTTCATACCAGGCAAGCTTAAGATGAGTAACATGTTTTCTGAACTGATATTTTGAGATTTATGACTTTTGTTACTGTCTTATAGCCTCTCACTGAATAAATGTTTGTAGAATAAAGCAAGCATGAGACATCCTCAAGTATCTTATATATTAGACATCAAGTCTGCTTAACTCATTATCACAAGAAAACCATTATCTTATCTGCAGTTGCAAATACAGTGACAACCTAGAAAAAATTTTAACAATATTTAGTGTTGGAGGCTGGGCACAATGGCTCATGCCTGTAATCCCAGCACTTTGAGAGGCTGAGGTGGGTGATCATTTGAAATCAGGAGTTCAAGACCAGCCTGGCCAACGTGATGAAATCCCATCTCTAATAAAAATACAAAAATTAGCTGGGTGTGGTGGTGAGTGCCTGTAGTCCCAGGTAATCAGGAGGCTGAGGTACGAAAATTGCCTGAACCCAGAGGGCAGAGGTTGCAGTGAGATGAGATCGCACCACTGCACTCCAGCCTAGTGGATAGTGCGAGATTTTGTCTCAAAAAAAAATTAGTGTCAGTATTTGAAGACTATATTCACTACTTTTTCAATTGTGTTTATAAAGGTGATAATCTATGTGCAGTCTGTACTCTCTGTATAACAATTTAGATTAAGTCACATAGAGAAGGATATACTTTTTATCCCATTCCCCATATAGCAGACAAAAAAAAAAAAAGATGAGAGTAATTCGAAAAATAAAGATCCAAGATACATTATTTTTCAAAATATAAAGTCGCTACTATGTGCCAGAATCTGTTCTAGAAAAGAAGGAACAACTTTTATCTTCCTAAAATGGAAAGGAATTCATTGGCATCATCATCAAGGCAACATCACAAAACAAACAAAACAGACTTGATAAAACAAGATAGAGAAAAATGGGTAATAATTTTAGATATTACTGGCCTAAAGGTAAGCCAAGGAGGAAAAAAAATGTTCAGAAAGATCCTCCTATGACAACAGTTCTAAAAATGTATCACAAATTTTTATTTCACAATTGCCTGGGGTGCTTATTTGTAAAGTAGAATTTTGGTTCCCATCCCAGAGGTTTAGTCACCATATCCCAGGATATTCTTCTGTATCCTAATTTTGAGAACTGGGGGCTTAAGCCTGAAGTGAGTAACTATGAAGAAGTTGTGAGATCAGTAAATGGGAAAGGTATAAGGAAGAGAAAAAGGGAGTCAGTTATAAATTAATTAACTGAATTAAGATCCTGATTAGTAATATTCCCATATATTAAGGAATTGTATTTTTAATTCCAAATGCCTTTGAGAAAATTATCTTAAAATTTACTGTGAATAGAAAGTAAAACAATTTTAAATCAACCCATCAATTTTGACCAATCTACCAACAAAACATCTAAGAGTACCATTTATAGTATTTTTTATCAGAAATCAATAAAATATTATATTAAGTAGTGAAACAATGAAAGTTTTTTTGTCTAGATAAGAGAAAACACTAATTATTAAGGCCAGTGGTTCTCAGTGAGGATAAATTTGTGAGTAACAATTCATTATTTCCATAATTGTGGAGTTCCACTGAGATTTACTGAAAGAAATAAAAGGAAAATCAGGAGTGTAGACATTCTAAACATATAAAGCAATTCCACAAAATAAAAAAGTTATCAAAATCTCATTAACTTTAGAATAACATAGCAGATATTAAAGTAGGTGAATATGTGCTCATAAATATTTGAGCCTGGAATCTAACTCCATTTTACATATAAACACAAAGCATACTTATAACACACATTGCATTTTCTAAGACTGCAACTACCATGTAAGTTGAAAATTTACCTTTTATAACATTATTCAGAATTTAACCAAGAGGTATTCATGTAAGAAAATCTCATCACCAATCTTGCTCACACACATCTGTAAGTATACAATGTGTCTGGAGCATACCTGAGATACCTCTTGAGAGACTCAAAACAAAAACATATTAAATTTATGCCAAATTATGAGTACTACTGAATTTCATAATTTAGGAATTAAAATTATCATATTATTCCTGACCTATGTATTTGTTAAAATTTCATAATGCTACAATATAAAATCTATGTGGTAGAAACTATATGGTAAAATTACTGTGGGAGAGATTGCAATTGTTTTTAAGCAGGGGACTCTGATAATGTTCTCAGAGGTCAACAACATGATTTGACTGGCTCTTATATTACCATTTCCTTTACTAATCAGTCCCCTATTTTCTAAGGCATTATATATTCTATACATTCTTTTTATGTACCAGAAACAGAATGTATACATTGATATGTGGCAGAATTTCAAGAAAGAAAATATATTTTCTGTTAGCTTTTATCACAATCGAGTCCATATCTTAAACTAGGGAATTATCTTGGCACTACTCTTATAAATATAATCCAGCTCATATTTGAGAATATCATAATCTTCATTTTCTCTATTTCAACAGCCTGTTATTTGTCTTGGCATGAGATTTCTGATGACATCTTGACTGGGTCCAGAATGAATGGAATTAGTTTCAGGGGTCTCCTTCTCTTGGCCTCTTCTCTACCTTGCTGGCTTTTTCTTCACAGGTCAGGAAGCCAATATGAGAGATCTACTGGCTACTACATACATCCATGTGAATTATGAACAAAGGATCAAAGAAAATGACTACAGAGTGAGCTTGTAGATCTACTGTACTCAATGAAACAGATTTGGACTGAGATTTTAAATATTACCTGGTCTCTTTAAGTGCCCATTCTAATAAGGGGCTGTGACTATTCATCTTCTGATGCCAGTAGCACCCCCTAATTATTAGAATAACTAATTATAAAATCCCAAAAAGTTCTAGGGGGTACTATTCTAACTCCACCAAGAACCATTAACCTAATAAATTGATGTTTTCCTTTTTCCAACCAAAATATGTGTAGTTAGTACATTTACTGTGCAAGAAATAAGAATATTTTGTTAAATTCTGTTGGAAAGAAAATATTTTATGGTAACCTTAAATGTAAATGGGTTAAATGTCCCCAATTAAATCCATAGGGTGGCAAACTGGATAAAGAACCAAGACCCATTGGTATGCTGTCTTTAAGAGACCCATTGGTATGCTGTCTTCAAGAGACCCATCTCACATGCAGTGACACACATAGACTCAAAACAAAACTAAGGACTGGAGAAAAATCTACCTGGCAAATGAAAAGGAAAAAAAAAAGCAGGTGTTGTAATCCTAGTTTCTGACAAAAAGACTTTAATAAAAATCAAAAATGCAAAGAAGAGCATTACATAATGATAAAGGGTTCAATTCAACAAGAAAATCTAACTGTCCTAAATATATATGCACCTATACAGGAGTATCCAGATTCATAAAGCAAGTTCGTAGATATCTTCAAAGAGACTTAAGCTCTGACACAATAATAGTGAGAGGCTTTAAGACTCAACTGAAAATATTAGATCACAGAGACAGAAAATTGACAAAGATATTCAGGACTTGAACTCAGCAGTGGATCAAATGGACCTCATAGATATATGCAGAACTCTCCACCCAAAAGCAACAGAATATACAGTCTTCTGACCACTGCATGGCATATACTCTAAAATAGATCACATAATTAGAATTAAAATACTTCTCATGAAATGCAAAAGAACTGAAATCATTGCAAACAGTCTCTTGGACCACAGCACAATCAAATAATATAGTTTTACATTTAAGTCTTTAATCCATCTTGAGTTAATTTTTGTACTAACGGTAAAAAGAAGAGGTCCAGTTTTAATCCTCTCTAATAGTGATGAACATTTTTCTTATGAGTTTTGGCCATATATATGTCTTCTTTTCAAAAGTGTCTATTAATGTCCTTTGCCCACTTTTTATGCGGTTGTATGTTTCTTTCTTGTAAATTTGGTAAAGTTCCTTACAGATGACATAAATTAGACTTTTGTCAGATGCACAGTTTGCAAAAATTTTGTCCAGTTATATAGGCTGACTGTTTACTCTGTTGATGGTTTATTTTGCTGCACAGAAGCTCTTTAATTAGATCTCATTTGTCAATGTTTGCTTTTGTTGCAATTGCTTTTGGTGTCTTCCTCATGAAATACTTGTCCATGCCTATGTCCTGAATGGGATTGCCTAGGTTGTCTTTCGGGAAGTGTTATGAGGGAAATCTGCAGCATTAAATGTGCACATCAAAAAGTTAGAAAGCTCTCAAGTTAACAACCTAACATCATCACTAAAAGTACTAGAGAACCAAGAGCAAACAAATCCCAGAGCTAACAGAAGATACAAAATAATCAAAATCAGAGAAGAACTGAGGGAGATAGAAACACACACACACACACACACACACACACACACACACACACACAAATAAAAAGATCAATGCATCCAAGAGCTGGTTTTTTGAAGAAAATAATAAAACACATATACCACTAGCTAGACTAATGAAGGAGAAAAGAGAGAAGATTCAAATAAACACAATCCGAAACAACAAGAAGGATATTCCCACTGACCTCACAGAAATACAAACAACTATGAGAGAATATTATGAACAACTCTATGCACATAAAAAAAAAAATCTAAAAAAAAAAAAAAAAAAGAATAAATTTCTGGACACACATACCCTCCCAAGAATGAACCAGGGTGAAATAGAATTCCTGAATGGACCAATAATCAGGTCTGAAATTGAGGCAGTAATAAATAGCCTACCAACCAAAGAAACTCAGGACATGATATGTTCACAGCTGAATTCTACCAGATATACAAAGAAGAGATGGTACTGTTCCTACTGAACTATTCCAAAAAAACTGAGAAGGGGCTCCTCCCTATCTCATTCTATGAGGCATTATCATCTTGATAACAAAACCTGGAAGAGACCAAACAACCTGGAAGAGACAGACAGGATATCCACCTGAAATTTTCTCATCAATGAACACTGATACAAAAATCCTCAACAAAACACTGGCAAACAATTCAGAGGATATCAAAAAGTGTATCCACCATGATCAAGTAGGCTTTATCCCTGGGATGCAAGGTTGGTTCAACATAGCAAATCAATAAATGTGATTCATAACATAAACAGAGCTAAAGACAAAAAGCACATGAATATCTCAATAGAGGCAGAAAGGGCCTTTTATGAATGAAATTCAACATCCATTCATGTTAAAAACTTTCAGTAAATTAGGTATTGAAGTAACATACCTGAAAATAATAAGAGCCATCTATGACAAACGCACAGCCAACATCATATGGAATGCACAAAAGCTGGAAGCATTCTCCTTGAAAACCAGCACAAGACAAGGGTGCCCTCTCTCACCACTTCTATTCAACATAGTATCTGAAGTTCTGGTCGGGGCAACTGGGCAAAAGAAATAAACAAACGTCCTCCAAATAAAAAAAAAAAAAAGGAAATCAAAGAATCCCTGTTTACAGACAACATGATCCTATATCTAGAAAACCCCACAAGCAGCCCAAAAGCTTCTTCAGCTGATCAACAACTTCAGCAAAGACTCAGGATACAATGTGCAAAAATCAATAGCATTCCTATACGCCAACAACAGTCAAGCTGAGAGCCAAATCTGGAAAAAACTTCCATTCATAGTTGCCACGCAACTATGTAAGTCAAATAAAATACGCAGGCAACTGAGAGATCTCTGCAAAGAAAGCTACAAATCACTGTTCAAAAAAAATCAGAGATGGCACAAACAAATGGAAATTCATTTTTAAGTTACAATTTTTGATGATCAGCTATGGTCTGGACCAAAACCAGATTGAAAACTGCCATTACAATGGCAAGATGAATAATTTGGTGCTCACTGAAATGAATATTTTTACTGTAGTACTGATGACCTTTCCTACTGTGGCTGCCAATCCCTTCCATAAGCCTACGGCACAGGGAATGCTCTATTGAAATGTTCTTCATTTTTTTTCCCTGAGCAACTGGTGGAAGAGAATGGCAACCATAATAGGTGGCTTGCAAATTCTACAGGGAGAATGCTCTCCACCAATTTCTGGGCTCCCAGGAGCTTCACCCTATTGATAGTGTATACTTAATCCCTGATAAATATCAACCACTAACTGATCCCCTTTTATCAGTCTCCAGATGATTTCATTCCAGGTAAGCCAATGTTCATGTCTTATCTCTCTGCATCTCTTATCTCTCTTTATATTTGTAGCCAGTTGGTTACCCTGTTTTCTCAGTTACAATGGTTTCAAGAAGACTCATGAATTTGCAGTTTATCCACCTTTTTTTCCTTTTATTGTAAGAGAAGATGCAATATTTTTCCAGCTCTCAACACTCTTGAGCAAAGACTGTACATGCTATAACCATGTTCATTTTTACTTCTTTTCTTTGACTGATGCTGTTTCCCCTTGTTTCCTATTTTCTTTTTTCCAGAGAGTTGATTTTATTACTTCGTCCATTTCCAGCTCAAACATCCTCTGCTCAAATTTTCCTTATCCCTCCAAAATAAATTAATAACTCCCTTTTCAGTGCTCCATCAATATTTTCTTCATTCCATTCTAAATAAATTTATTGAACACTTACATTCTGGTATTGTTGCAATGGTCTTCCCAAAAGTTCACTCTAGCAATGGATACAGACAGTTATACAAATAATTCAAGCAAAGAAATTAACAGATATGAAGAGAACCAATTTCAGTTTAGGATGGTCATTAAGAATACATAAGAAGAATGATATCTGATTAAATACTTAAAACCAAACAGAAATTATCCTAAGAAGTGGAAGGGGTTCGTAAGCATATCAAATCACTAAGGTAAGAAATTAGTATACTCTATTTTGGTCAGTGTCTCCACTGCTAGTCTGAGTTACTTTCAGCAAAAACCATATGATATTCATTTTCATTAATAGTATCAAGTACTAATTTAATAATTGTTTACTGATCTGAATGACTAGTTCTCTTTCCTAACAAACTATTTTTTTCAGGTATAAGCATACTATAGCAATTAATTGCTCTAAGAATTATGAGCCTATTCTTTATTGCTCCATACTCAAAAGATAAACAAACACATAAAAGCATGGAATTCTGTCTACAAATACTACCTACAAAATACTTTTTACAAATTAATATTCCATTCTTATCCTCCTAATAAACCATAAAGGAGAAGGGGAAAATATACTTTTATCATTCAGAACTATAAAATTTATTTTCTAATATTTTGTGCACATGCCAAACCTTGTAACTGTGTTTTAGCTAAGCTTACAAGCTCACTATTTCAATGAATTAAAATCCTGCTTTCTCCTGCCTGTAAACAAAATATGTTACTGCAATATTGTATCACAGATATAATTATGGATAGGTATATGGCTATACTATTTATGTAAAACTATACTGAAACATTTCCAATGTGTACTATCATGGTAGAATCTCATATATTATTTTTATCTGTAATACTGCCATTGTGGTCTACAGAAAATATTTTCATTGCTGCACACTACTATCCAACAAACATATTTAATAGAAGTTAAGAGAAACAACATTATGTAAAACCAGAACCTGCTATTAATATATAATTTGAGGGAATAGGAGAGGATTGTGTGAAAGAAGAATGCATAGTTATGGTTTAAAAGTTATTAAGCATTTCAAGACAGTGATAGCAGAGCATTAAACCAAGTGTGTTGCCCTTATAAGTGTGGGAACTTGTATGAATTCACAGGCCACATCCCCATGGAGTTGGCCTTACTTATAATTGAGCTTTAGTGTTGAAAAGTATTAGAGGCATCCTTGATCTTAAAATAGAAGATTATGATTTAATTCCATTGGTTTTAAGACCAAAATGGCCTTCCTTAATAGGAATTTCTCCGAGATCTTTTGCTCTGAACTTGTATTTAACTTCAGAGACTACAGAGAAGGAATAAAAACTGATTGTGCTTACCTTCTCTGAATTCGAAAATCACCTAACACTTAGGTGGCTAGGCAAAGACATAATCACCTAACTTGAAATATTTAGGATAATTCTGCAACAAGTAATATATTTATTTTAAATAAAAATAAAGGGATCATTTTCCATGCTTAATAGACTTTAGGTATAAATTTCTATATATTTATAAATTTGAATAACTCTTTTTTAACCTTTCCTTATGTTTCTATAATTACTATAGTTGGAATTTATTATTTGTATCAAATATAGGACCAATATACCTAATATACACATGTATCTGCACATACATAATTCAAAACCATAAAAGTTTGATTTTAATAATAAACATAAACAAGAAAGAGAATTTTAAAAACAATTTAAATATCATAAAATGCTGCCTTTTAAAGTTAATTTTCGAAGGAAAATAAAATTTTAGAGTAACTACTAAATGATAAGACAAAAATCATTCATGAAAGTACAGAGAGGAGAATAGCAATAGTGGTTTCCTGCATACTGAAAGAACAGAGAAAACAAAGGAAGATGAATATAAGGAACCAGCTGAAAGGGTGAAAGGACAAGAATTATCAGAATTAATAATGAATGACTGTAAAAGAAGGGCACAGAGACATTGCATTAGGTATGATATGAAAGAAAAGTCTATCGATAACAATAGGTTTTGATACATAAAATTAAGAAAGCTTCCTTTTCTAGAAATGTAAAAGATAAACATGTTCTATGGAGTTGTTTTAAAGCCTCCACAAAATTGTTATTTAAAATGTTTAATTTTTAAAGAGAATTCATTAGATGCAAGTAAATTCCTATTACTTGGCATATATCCAAAGGAAAATAAATCATTCTACCAAAAAGACACATGCACCTATATGTTCATTGCAGAACTATTCACAATAGCAAGGACATGGAATCAACCTAAATGCCAATCAACGGTAGACTGGATATAGAAAATGTGGTCCATATACACCATGAAATACTACACAGCCAGAAAAAAAATGAAATCATATCCTCTGCAACAACATGGATACATTAACCTAAGCAAATACAGGAACAGAAAGCCAAATAGCACGTTTTTGCTTATAAGTGGGAGCTAAATATTGGTACATATGGACATAAAGATGCGAACAACAGGCACTGGAAACTACTAGAGCGAGAGAGGCAGGAAAGGGAGAAAATGCTTTAAAATTATCTATTGGGTACTATGCACACTATCCAGAAGATGGAATCAATCATATCCCAAACCTCAGCATCATGCAATAAACCCATGTTACAAACCTGCACATGTCCCCTCTAGTCTAAAATAAAAGTTTAAATTTTTAATAAATGTATGCTTAACTAACACAACACTAAATTAAAAAGTAAAACATATAAAAATTAGTTCCACAACACAAATTCAGTTCATAAAAGTTCTAAAAAGTCATTCTTACTTACAATTGGCATTGGTCTCCTTTTATTCCTTTAGTTGTGCAGAAACATTTTCCTGTGTGCAGATGACAAATATTTGCATGGCCACTGCACGTGCAAGCTGTAAGTCAAAACCAAAATGATATTGAATATGCTACATCACAAACATGCACATTTCACACTTCAAGTATTATTATTACCTTATTTTTATGACCTGTTACTTACTCTTGCCATTTAAAAATGAAGGTATTATAAATTATTTTAATTAAAGGGAAGTAAATTCATTTTTCTGAAAATTCTGTGAAATTCCTTAAAGTCTTTGGGGGATATCCTTAAGTCTACTGTGGATCTAGGTATTTATCTAATTATTCTTTGGGTTTCCCTCCATTTTTACTTTGGTATATATCTTTAAAGAAATGAGTTTCAAAGAGTTAGTGTAAGAGCTTTGAATTCAAACATCTTAGCTTCAAAATTTACATCTAAAATTACTCTATGACCTTGGATAAATATACTTAACCTCTTTATGCTTAATTTCTTCATCTGCAAAAGAAGAATAATAGCACTTAGCTTTCAGGATAGATGTGAAAATTAAATGAGGTAATGTAATTTAAGATACCTAACACATATTGAGCACTTAATAATTGGCAGATATGACTTCTACTATTATTAATATTGCTAACAGTAATAAGAATATAGCTACAAATTGTGTTTTAAAAAAGAACATCTATTTATTTTCTCTAAATTCATCCTTTTAAGCTTCTGAGATCATCCTCATCCTTTTAGAATATCCTTTTAGATCCTTTTAGATCACCCTTTTAGAGTACTTGATGAAACTTTCCATTTTGTAAAAGTTGAACCATTAATTTGGTTCGTATAAACTTGTCTCATTTTCTTCCTTTCCAATACTTTCTTAATGAGCACTGTTTAGTTATTTAGGACATTATCCTGACACTAAAGTGTTGTGTCCAACATTCAATCAATTGGTAAATTTTAATTTCTACATGTATAATCTCTTGTATCTGACCCCCCCTTTTCATTCTAATAGCCACCACAAAGTATTGTCATCCACTTTCTCTTACTG
Organism: Cebus imitator; assembly: GCF_001604975.1. Classification (NCBI taxonomy): domain Eukaryota; kingdom Metazoa; phylum Chordata; class Mammalia; order Primates; family Cebidae; genus Cebus; species Cebus imitator. The sequence goes on from NW_016107476.1 coordinate 1,806,513, forward strand.
ACATCAATGGAATCACATAGCAGATATCTTTTCCTTCAGTATTTCTAGGATACAATTTATTTTCCAATCCAATAACACATTCTAAAGCAACATGGCTGATGGTGTCACTAAGCTTTTCAAAAATACCTAATGAGAGCTACTGGTATTCTTGTACACTACCAGTTAGCTAAACCATTCTACTGACAAAAATAAAATAATATGGTCTTTTCCTGAAATGTGTACACATTAAGTGAATGAGTCAAAATTTCCAAATGTTCAACTTTTTCATTATTTTTCTTACAATATCAATAGTAACTCTAATATGTATGCTAATGAATTAATAAATGCAAGCAAATGTAGCCAGATAATCATATCTCTAGTTCAACTGAGTATCAGAAAGAAAATAGATACTATATACCTAAGTGAAGTATAGGACCACTTATGAACATTTTCAAAAGGAGAAACTAAAACAATAGTTCAAAACCAGTAATCTTTGAACCAGATGGAATCAATAAAAGAGGTAGAAAGAGTGAAAGCCCATTTCAGTGTTAGTAATCCAGTCTTCTGCCTCCTAGGGGAGTGGTTGTCTATCCTTTTACACAAGCCTAATGAGTGGGACTTCACAGAAGCTTTTTTGAAGAGCCTGCTGTGGGTCCCCTTAAAATCCAGGTGGTATATTAAAGGAAATTCTGAATTATCCAGATGTGAACAGCTATGGCTATTTTACTGAGGTGGCAGGACAAATAGAAACGGTTACTTTCAGGAAGTATTTGTACTAACATGGAAGTCAAAAAAAGGAATGCGTTTCTTCCAGCTAGCCAGCATCTACTTAATATTCTGACCTAAAGGATTTCCTGGAGGCACTGGAGGACTTCAACTGAAAACTGAAATAAAAGTTGCCAGAACAGGAAGAAAGTATGTGTCTCCCATACATCACAAAAATTGCACCTAGAAAGGTCAAGACTCAAAAGAGTCCCAAAAGACACCTATGTGAGAATGGATCAGCCGTTGTGCATCTCTCCCGTAGAGAATCTTAACTAAAAATAACAACTGTTCTTCACACATAAGACTATGTAATTTTCTCCTCTCCCCTGGAAAGATCAAAAATTTATCAAGCCAGGAAAGGAGGAAAATGCTAGGTTAAGAAAGAAATAACATATACAATAGTGGAAAGAGAAAATTTGGCTTCAAAATATATTCAGAGTTCTGATCTAAAAAAATTTAATTATTTACTTACAATTTGTTTGCAAATTATATTCTCTAGAGTTCCTTAAATTAACTAAGAGTGAGTCTAAGATTTCATATAAGATCAGGGAAAAATATATTGCACTGAATACATTTTAAAAGGTCAATAACAGAGAAAAGTATTGTGTTTTGATTATACCCTATGTCTTGCTTGGGCATCATATAAATTACATCTATATAAGAAAAAAAATCTGGAAAAAGGTAAATATTGCTTATTATTTTTGTGAAGACAAAAGATTACAGTGGAGATTTTAAATGGCATGTATATTTTCTGCTTATAAAACTATTAGTAATTTATACAATGGGATAATTAAACCATGGAATTTAAGGACTAGATTTCTAATACTACCACTTGTATCAATCTGTGGGTTGCTCCCTTAACCTATCTTACTGCCTCTTCCTACCAGAAGTAACCACTAGCCTAACTTCTATGTTCATCAATTCTTTGCTTTTAAAAACCAACACATATAAATCATTTATAACACTTATCATTAGCAAATGAAGAAAATTGCAACAAATTCCTAAAAATAGTATCATACAATGAGTCCTGATGACAATACAATTAAGTCAAAAATAAATAATAAACAAATAAAATTCTACTAACAACCCCATGTATCTGCATTAAAATAAAAAAAAAAAACTCTAGAGGAGTAATGTTAGGAAGATAGTGGAATATGACTTTCTAATGCTCATCTCTCACAGAAACATCCATTTGAAAAACTATCCATGCATGAAAATACCTTCCCAAGAGCTAAGGAATCCAGGAAAGAGATTACACCACCTTACTGTAGTCCAAAAGAAAAAAACAAATGCATTGAAGAGGGTAGAAAAGCCAGTTTAACATTATCCATATTAACCCTCCCGCAAGCCCAAGCAGCACAACACAGTAAGATACCCCCAAGTCAGGAAAGAAGAATGAAAAAAGCACTCAACTTTTCGTTGGACTGCAGCACCAGGCCTGTCTCACTGAACCCAAGCGTGACTCCATAGTCCCAAACTCCATGCAGGCCACTGCAGTATCAGAAACCAGACCCATCCCTCTACCAGGTTAGTCCCTGCATTCTCAGGCTCCAGGCCTGCCCTAGTACGAGGGCATCACCAACAGCCCCAAGCTTTGGGAAAGTACCTGAGGACTCAGGCTCCAGGCCCACCATAAGCTTCAGACTGGCCCTAGGTCCAGGTCACCCTCTGTGGCCTTAGGGTCCAGACCAGTCCCTGTAGCCCTAGACTTCAAGCCGAGGCAAAGCACAGCAACCATAGGCTTCAGCCAAGTCCATATGGCCCCAGCCTCCAAGATTTTCCTAGGCTAGGCCAAGCTCTGCAGCTCCAGACTCCAGGCTGATACTGCAAGACTCAGCCTTCAAGCCCTCCCCAGTGTCAAGCCAACATCTATCAACCCAGATCCAGACCAGTCACCATATGAAGACAGGCTCCAGGCCAATCTAGTGCCAAACTAGCCCCAGGATCATGACTAACTTCTACCAACTCAGGCTTCAGACTCATCCAAGTTCCAGGCTAACCCCTGTGCAACTGGGATACAGGACTGTCTCCATGGACTCAGACCAAAAAAATTTTAACAAAGTAATAGTAGTAAGTTCTTACCTATCAAAAATAACATTAACTGTTAATAGATGAAGCTATCTAATCAAAAGACACAAAGTAGCTGCATGAATTTTTTTCAATCCAACTTTATGCTGCTTAAAATGACTCACTGTACCTTTTTGGTCACACATTGGCAGAAAGGGAAATGATGAAAAATAATATGCCATACAATTGGCAAACAAAAGAGAATGGGCATGGCTATACTTACATCAGAAAAAAATGAACTCTAAGTACAAAACTGTCACAAAAGGAAAAGAAGGTTATTAAATAATCATGAAGAGGTCAATTCATCAAGAAGATATACTTATTGTAAATATATATGTACCCAACATTGGAGTACCTTAATGTACTCCAATATAAATATAAAACAAATACTAATAGAAATAAAAGGAGAGATAGGAATACAGGTGAGAAGATAGCTTCAATATTCCACTTTTTACATTGGTTGGATAATCCAAACAGAAAACAGTAAGAAAACCTTGGACTTGAACAACGCTATAGAGCAAATAGACATATCAGACATGTACAAAATATTCTATCCAATAGCAGCAGAATATGCATACTTCTCAAGTGCACACAGAACATTCTCAGGATAGATCATATGTTAGGTGACAATAAACGTTTTCACAATCTAAGAAGACTGAAGTCATATAAAATATCTTTTCTGCCCACAATGGTATATAACTAGAAATCAATAACAAGCAGAATTTGAAAAAAATTCACAAACTGGAAATTAAACCATGCATTCCTGAACAACCAGTGAGTCAAAGAAAATCAAAAGGGAAATTTAAAAGTATGTTGAACAAATAGAAATGACACATGCTAAAAACTACTGAATACAGCAAATGTGGTTGTAAGAGGGAAGTTTATAGCAATAAATGCATGTGACAAAAAAATAAAAAAGATCCCAAATAAGCAATTTAATGTTACAACTCAAGAAACTAGAAAAAAAAATAACAAACTAAGCCTGAAATCAGTTAGAAAAGAAAATAATAAAGATTAGGGAGTGAAATAAATGAAAGAGAGAACAAAGACAATAAAGATCAATAAAACTAATAGTTGCTTCTAAGAAAAGATAAATAAAACTGACAAACTTTTGGGACAATGAACTAAGGAAAAAAGAGAAAAAACCCAAAATCACAAAAAAAGAGGAAACATAGTAACTTATATCACAAGAATATAAAGGATCGTAAGAGACTACATGAACAATTATATGTCTACAAATTGGATAACCTAGAATAAATGAATAAATTCCTAGAAATGTACAATATGCCAAGACTGAATCAAAAATAAGTGGAATATCCAAACAGACCAATAATAAGCATCCAAAAACAAAAGAAACCTTCCATCAAAAAAAAAAAAAAAAAAATAAAAACACAATCAAAAAAAAAAAAAAAAATCCCAGGACTTCACAGAAGTATTATATCAAACATTCTAAAAATAACTAAAGTATATCCTTCTTAGTCTCATCCAAAAAATAAAAATAAATTACAAACTCATTTTTTTGAAAATAGGATTACCCTGATACCAAAGCCAAACAAACATAATATAATAAAAGAAAATTACAGGTCATATCCCTTATGATCATAGATGCCAAACCCTCAACAAAATACTAGCAAACCAAATTTAATGGAACATTGAAAGATCATTCACTATGATCAAATGTGATTTATCCCAGGGATGCAAGATTGGTTAAACACAAACAAATCAATAAATATGATTATCTGTATTAACAGAATGAAGGACAAAAACCACATAATCATCTGAATAGATGCAGAAAAAGCATTTGAAAAAATTCAACATCCATTCATGATAAAAAAAAAAAAAAACTCTCAACAATGTAGGTATAGAAGTAACGTACCTCAACACAGTAAAGGCCATATATTCCATGTCATAAGTTGGAGCAAATTACTTTTGCACCAACCTATGACAGGTCCACAGCTAACATCATACTCAAAGGTAAAACGTTTAAAGCTTTCTTCTATGATCAAGAACAAGACAAGGATATCCACTCTTACCACTTCTGTTCAACATAGTACTAAAAGTTCTAGCCATAGCAGTCAGACAAAAAAGAAGAAACAAAGGGCATCCAAATAGAAAATTAAAAAGTTAAATCCTTTCTGTTTGCTGATGACATGATATTTTGTAAAGAAAACCTTAAAGATTCCACTAAAAATATGTTAGAACTCATAAAGAAGTTCAGTAAAGTTGCAGAATACAAAATCCATATACAAAGATCAGTAATATTCCTTTACAATAATAATGAACTAACTGAGAAAGAAATTAAGACATCAGTCCCATTCATGATAGCATAAAAAATAATTTGAAGTAAATTTAACCAAGGACTTAAAAGATCTAAATACTGGAAACCACAAAATATTAAGGAAAGAAATAGTGAGTGACTTATATAAATGGAAATGTAGCCCATGTTCATGGATTGGAATAATTAATTTTGTTAAAATGTCCATGTTACCAAAACTAATCTACTGATTCAATGCAGTTTCTGACAAAATGCCAATGGCAGTTTTCACTGAAAGAGGAAAGGCAATTTAAAAATTCATATGGAAATTTAAAAATACCAAATAGCCAAAGCAATCTTGAGCAAGAATAAAGCTGAAGGCATCAAACTATTTGTTCTCAAAATATACTACTAAGCTATATTAGTCAAAACACCACAGTATTAACATAAAAAAAGAAACATCAGCCAAAGGAAAAGAATATAGAGCCCTGCAATAAACCCAAGCACTGACAATCTATTGATTTTTGACAACAGTGTCAAAAACACAATGGAGAAAAGACAACCTCTTGAATAAATTGTGCAGGGAAAACTAGATATTCACATGCAAAAAAATGAAATTAGACCCTTATTTCATACACAAAAATCAACTGAAAATGCACTAAAGACTTAAAGGCAAGATTTGAAACTGTGGAAGAAAACATAAGGGAAATGCTCCATGACATTGGTCTGGGCAAAAATTTCTTAGTTTGCCCAAAAGCAAATGCAAAACAAAAGCAAAAATAAACAAACAAATGAGACCACATCAAACTAAAAATCTTAAGCACAACAAAATAAATAATAAAGAGACAATCCACATACTGGGAGAAAATATTCACAACCCATACATCTGTTAAGAGGCTAATATTCAAAATATATAAGGAATTCAAGCAACTCAGCAGCAAGACAACAAAGAACACAATTTTAAAATGGACAAAGGAGATAAATAAACTTGTTGTAAAGGCAGACATACAAACGGCCAACAGACATATGAAAAATGTGCACTATCACTAATCATCAGGGAAATTCAAATTAAAATGACAATGAGATATCACTTCACACCTATTTAAATGGCTATTATAAAAATTACAACATTTAACAAATGCTGGCAGGAATGAGCAGAAAAAGGAACCATGTGTACTGTTGGTTTAAATGTAAATTAACAGTCATTATGAAAAGAGTTTGGAGAGTCATCTGAAAAGTAAAATTAAAATTACCATATAGTACAGTAACTCCTCTTCTAGGTATATATCCAAAGGAAATGAAATCAGTATGCCAAAGAGATAATCACGGTCCTGTGTCCACTGCAGGAATTATTCACAATAGCTAGGATATAGATGCAACCTAGGTGTCCATCACTAGATGAATGAATGAATTACACACACATACACACACACACGTATAAAATATGTGTATGTATAATATATATATATATATAAATATATATATTATATATATATAAATATATATATTATATATATATTTTATATAATATATATATTATACATATATATTTGAATGCTATTCAGCTTTTAAAAAGACAAGATGTATTAATGCTAAATGAAACAAGCCAGGCACAGAAAGACAAATATTACATGATCTCAATTTTATGAGGGATCTAAAAAATATCAAATTCATAGGAAAGCAGAATGATGATTACCAGAAGCCAGGGTTAGGAGAGACAGAAGGGGAAAGAAGAAAGTTCAAACAAAGAATACAAAATTTCAGTTATGAGGAAAAAGCTTTAGTAATCTACTGGACAGAATGCATATTTCAAAATGACTAAGAGTAAATGTTAAAAGTTATTAACATAAGATTAATTAGCTTAGTTTCATCCTTCCAAAATGTAAACATATATCAAAACACTATATTTTACCCCACAAATATGTAATACATAGAATTATTATTTGTCAAAAAAAATAAAAATAAAATTTAAAACATAAAGAACAAAGGTGAGTACTAGAACAAACATACAAATCTCCATAAATCTAAACATTATTTTTTTAATTAAAGTGCAGAGAAACACATCACAGAGAAATAAGGACAAATATAATATGATACACATTATAGGATAATGTGTATATATAACATAAATGAGAAAAAAATAACCTAACAATAATAACGATGATGATGAATAGGCTTAACTTACCTATTTTGTCTCATAAAGCACAACCAACTATGTGCTCTAAAGTAGAGCCATATTTAGAGCCAAATGACTCAGAAAAACAAAAATAGAGATAAAGAAGGTTTACCAGGCAAATTGAAACAATAAGAACACAGAGATTACAAATCTGGTTACAATTAAAATAAAACATAAACCAAAAAAGCATTAAATATGACAAAAACCTTTTTAGTACCAAAGCTAAAATTCATCATGAATATATAATACTTATGAACATTTCAGTGACAAATAACATAGCAACTATGTTCACAAAGCAAAATCACAGAAGATATAAGGAGTAAGGAGACAAATAAAAAGACTTCAGTATACCACACCTAGTAAAAACCAGCAGAGCACTCTTAGTACAAAACAGTAGATATAAAATATGAAAACCTGTAAAAGGCCTAAAGAAAATAATCACTAAGTTGATGTTATAACAAGATAGCTGTTATGAATAGATTTCAAGCTTATGCCTTGATACTAAAGAATACACCTTCTTCCCAATTACATATATCACATATAACATATACAAAACATAATCATGTATTATGTCACAGGAAAACATCAGTACATTACATAAGTGGTAATGACAATCACACAATAAAACTAAAAATTTATAATAAACAGAAATTCTTCAAAAGTGATATTGATACTAATATCATAATCTATGTTGTACAATTATAGGAGCGATACAAGTGATCAGATTCACAATAGCCAAAAAGTGGAAACAACCCAAAGGTCCATCAACTTATGAATGATAATATAGCCATACAATGGAATATAATTCAGCAATGAAAATAAAGTACTGATGCATGCTACATAGATGAATCTAAAAAAATATACTCAGTGAAAAAAAGCCAAACAGAAAAGATTACATATTACATGATGTAACTTACAGGAGATATTTAAAACAGGTAAATCCATGAAGTCTGAAAGCAGATTTGTAGTTGCCCAGGGCTGAGTCGTTTTATGATTATGCATTTTCTTTTCCAGTGATGGAAATGATTGGAAATTGATACAGGTGGTGGCTGCAAAACACTGTGAATGTCCTAAATGACACAGGATTGTAGATTTTATACTACTTAATTTTGTGTTACTCTAACATTAATAGAGTAATGTTATTACTCTATTAATATAATTTGTTTTCTATTGAGGTACTATTCAGAAATGAACATTAATATCATATGTTAGCAACAAGTTTTGAAATATTTAGAGACAAATTTAACAAAATATGAGCAAGACCTATACAATGACAACCATATCTACCAAGGAGGGTACCATTATTAAGTATCTAAATAAATGAATTGATATACTATGTACATGAATTGGAAGATTACACATTGGAAAAATATCGTTTCTTCCAAAATTTACATAATAAATTTAATAAAATCTCAATCAAATTCCAGTCAGCTATTTTTGTAGAAACTCAAAAGCTACTTCTTAAAACATAAAGAAAAAAAGCATTTTAAAAAGACAAAGAAGACTTCAAAGACATAATTTCAAGATACGCTTTGAAACCACAGCAATTAAGAAAGTTTGGTAATGACATTAGGCCAAAGAGAGAGATTAATGGGCCAGAATAGAGAAGACAGAAACAATCCTACACATATTCCATCAATTTGGTTTTCAACAAATATGCTAAGGTAATTCAATGAGAAAAGAATTGCCATTTCAACACATGGTGCTAGAACAACTGAGTATCTATCTGGGAAAAAAGGAACCAGTATCACAACTTCACATTACAAACAAATTTTACTCAGAATGAATCACAAATTTCTATGTAAGAGTTAACACTACACAATCTCTGGAAGAAAAAACAGGGAAAAATATTTGTATCCTTGGCTTAGGTAAAGATTTCATGCATTTGATATAAAAAGTATAAAATATCAAAGAAAAAAATCATATATCAGCTTTAAAATATCTTCATTTTATAAGAAGATACTCTTAATAAAATGAAAAGTGAAGTCATAGGCTGAGGGAAATATTCACAATCCATATATCCGAGGGAGATCTTCTATCTGAAATATTATAAGATCTCTTAAAATTTAACATAAAGAAGAAAAATAGCCAGGTTTTTCAAAGTGGACAAAAAAATCTGAATAGATACTTCATACACACAAGCAGAAAAGATAGACAACTTCCTAATAAACACATGAAAAGATATTAATGTCCTTTGCCATCAGAAAAATATACTTGTAAATCAACAAGACATACCCGCAAACTTATATTATAATGGCTAAAATGTAAAAGATTGACAATACTAAATGCTGACAATAAAACAAGACAACTAAAATGCTCATAAGCTGCTGGAAGAAATATGCGATGATACAATTACTTTGAAAAATAATTTGACAATTTCCTATAGGGTGAAGTATACATTTAAAAATGTATGATAGCACAAAGCAATTCCACTCTAAGGAATTTACCCAAGAGAAATGCCAGACGTGCACACATACACTTACACATAAATAATAATAGTAGCTGTACTGCTACTTACGAAACAAACCAGGTGTGATGCAATAAACAAAATGTGGTATATCTGGGTAATAAAATAGTACTCAGCAATCAATCAATCAATCAATCAATAAAAATACTGAATAAAAGAAATCAGAAAAAAAGTTCTATTTAATTTGATGTATACAAAAACTTTAGAAATAACCAACATAGTCTCTAGCAAGGATCATGAACTACAGCCCACAAGTCAAATCCAGTTTGTCTTATATTGTTGTATAACCCATGAGTTTAGAGTAGATTTTTTAAATGTTTAATGTTTAAAGAAAAAAAAGAAAAAATTCATAATAGGAAAATTTCATTAATTTCAAACTTAGTATATAAGAAATAAGTTCTACTGGAATATAGCCTCATTAATTTGTTTAGATATTATAGATCACTTCTTTCACTTTATAGAAGCAGAGTTGAGCAGCTGCACACAGAAAAACAGCCCATAAAACCTAAAAAA
>NW_016107476.1:1817033-1825135 GCF_001604975.1 Cebus imitator
GGCTCACCGCAACCTCCGCCTCCTGGGTTCAGGCAATTCTCCTGCCTCAGCCTCCTGAGTCGCTGGGATTACAGGCACGCGCCACCACGCCCAGCTAAATTTTTTTGTGTTTTTAGTAGAGACGGGGTTTCACCATGTTGACCAGGATGGTCTCGATCTCTTGACCTCGTGATCCACCCGCCTCGGCCTCCCAAAGTGCTGGGATTACAGGCGTAAGCCGCCACGCCCGGCCTAAAATATTTTTTAAAGAAAAAAAATACCTATATTTGTGACAAAAAAAATTAAAAAGCAGATATTATTTAGCTAGAACTTGGGGCAGGTGAGGAAATGATGGGGAGGAGACACAATGGATACATTTGGGATGAAAAAATGTTTATCTTGATTGTGGTAGTGATTTCTCGGGTATAGAGAATTTGAAATTTATCTAAGGGCATTTTTTAAAAACATGATTTCAATATTTATAGCTAATTCTATGATAATATATATATAGTTATGACAACATGAAGATCCTTGGTAGGGAATTGAGAAAAGTTAATACATTTAATTTGTTTGCATAGGTCTTGTATCTTTTAGTCTTTTAACGACACAAAGTCACACTTTTTCAAATATAAAATCAAGATAATACTAATTAGATAATTTTGATTTTAATATCTGTACTGAATGTGCCTATTTATAAATGCAAAATAATATATTTTAAATTATGTTACTTTTTAATATGTTCCTTCCTTCTCAGTTGATATCAAGTTAGCTCAAATGCAATTACTTAAAGGGCATCAAACAAAGTAAAACTTACATAAACAAAATTGCATTTTTTTCTGAGTCTGTATTTGGAAAAGGTAACTACATTTTACAGTATTTAAACATACATCATGCTGTCTTTACTTCAAGTATTTTGTCAACAAATATTATTATCTTAATTTGTAAAGTAGCATAATTTGTTATAAACATTTTGTGATAGGTGCCTCACATATACAATTTAAAATATATTTCAGAATATTTATATATTTTTGGAAGCATCAAGAAGTATGATATATTCAATGCTGAATTTTGCAATTTTCTTAAGTGACCCTTGATTTGGAAAGGTATCCAGGATTTTTTATTGATATCATATTTCATTTTATATATATAAATGCAGTAAGGGGGAAATGTCTGCAAGTCTTATACACACATACAAAGATCTAACTACACAAATAGTTAATCTAACATGTATATTACTTTTCTGGAATTGCATACAGACACAAACCATACAGATACACAGAGATATGAAGATTTTCTCACTCAGTCATCAATGTCATAATCATCATTTTTTAAAACATGAGTTTTAGTCAGGAATGAAAGAGGAACCATCACTACCAACTTTCCAGAAATCTGCAACAAAATATTAGCAAAGCAAATTTAGGTAGGCATATTAAAAGATTCCCACCATGATCAAGTGGTGTTTATCCTAGGAAAATAAAGTTGGCTTAACATACAAAAATCAGTAAATGCAATGCACCACACTAAAAGAAAAGAGAGCAGTAGAGAAAAAAAAAAAAGAGGAAAAAACAACAAGAATAACCCAATAAATACAGAAAAATTATTTGGAAAAATCCAGTATTCTTTCATGATTAAAAATACTCAATTAGAAATAAAAAGAACTTCCTCTCTATTTCTATTAAACTCACATGATACTGGCATAAATATAGAATGCATATCAATGAAATAAAATTGAGAGTCCCAAAACAAACCATTATATTTATGGACAACTGATTCTTGACAAGGGTGCAGAAATACAGGTACTTGATAAATAACATGAGCATTTTTTATAAAACCCACAGCTAACATCATGCTTAACAGTAAAAAACGGAATCTTTTCTCTTACTACAGTCAGACACAAAATATTGATGTCTGCTCTTGCCACTTATTTTCATTCTTGTACTGGAGATTCTTATCAAAGTAAGTAGCTATTTAAAAAAAAATTTTTTTTAAGTAAAGAAAAGAACTAAAACCATCCAGATTGAAAAGGAATAAGTGAAACTATCACTATTCACATATGACATGATCTTGGGTAGCCTAAAGAAGCCACAAAAGGTTTATTAGAGCTAACAGATTTGATAAGAAAGGATACAAAAATCAATGTTTAAGCGGGATACAAAAACCAATGTATAAAAGTCTATTGTACTTCTACACACTAGCAATAAACAATATAAAAAAGAAATTAAGAAAATTTCACATAAAATGGCATCAAAATAAAATTTTCATGAAATAATTTAAGAAGTACAAGATGTACTGTGAAAATTATAAAACACACTTTAAAAATTAAAAATGGTATAAATAAATTGAAACATCCCATGTTCATGGTTGAGAAGAATTAATATTGGTAAGATTATTTATAAATTTAATCTATAGATTTCATGTAATCCCTACCAGAATTTTACCTGTCTTCTTCGTAGAAAATGACAAGCTGATTCTAAAATTCTCATATAATTACAAGGAGTCTCATATATCCAAAATAATTTTTAAAATAAGAATAAAATTAGAGGACTCAGCCACACTAATTTCAAACATTACTACAAAGCAGCAATATTAAAACTACATAATACTGGTATAAATATAAAATGTATATATATGGACCAAAAACCGCATGTTCTCACTCATAGGTGAGTGTTGAACAATGAGAACACATGGACACAGGGAGGGGAGCACTACACACTGGGGTCAGTTGGGGGGAAATAGGGGAGGGACGGGGGGGGGTGGGGAGCTGGAGAGAGATAGCAAGGGGAGAGAAGCCAGATGTAGGTGATGGGGAGGAAGGCAGCAAATCACACTGCCATGTGTGTACCTATGCAACAATCTTGCATGTTCTTCACATGTACCCCAAAACCTAAAATACAATAAAATAAAAAATGGAAAAAAAAAAAAAAGAAAGTCTAGAAATAAGCCATTACACTTAGGGCCAATTGATTCTTGGCATGGGTGCCAAACTAAGTAAATGGAGGAAAAATAATCATTTCAACAAATGATGCCAGGACAACTTTAGATACGCATATGTTTAAAAAAATGGAGTCGGACTCCTACACATCACACCATGCCCTAAACTTCATTCAAAATATATGACACCTAAACATAAGAGTTAAAATTATAAAACACTCAGAAAAATATATGAATAAAACTTTGTAACCTTGAATTAGGTCATTGTTTTAGCACTAGGAGCACACAAAAAACAAAAATATAAATTGGACTGGATCAGTTTTTAAAAATATTGTGCTACATGTGATACCATCAATAAAATAAGAGGACAATAAAGAATGAAAGAAATGTTTTGCAATTTGTATTCCTTATTTGTATCCAGAATATAAAGAACTCTTCTTCTAAATCATACAAAGATAAACGCTCAACTAAAAAAAGTCCAGCAAAATATCTGAATATTCCAAAGAAGATTATTCCAAAGAAGATTTAAAAATGATTGATAAGCAGAGAAAAAGATATTTTAAATCATTACTCATTAGGTAAATGCAAATCAAAACTCCAATGAGATCATCTCACAGGTACTAGGATGGCTATAATAAAAAAAGATAATAAGAGTTTGTGGAATGCAGAGAAATAGGAACACATATGAACTGCTAGTCAAGATGTATAATGATGCAGCTATTCTTGGAAACAGTTTGGTAGTGCATGAAAATATTAAACATGAAATTTACATATAACCCAGAAAATCTATTTCTAGAAATGTATACCCAAAAGAAATTTTAAAAAATAACCACAATAAAACATACATGGAATGTTCACAGCAGCATTATTCATAATAGTGAAAGAATGCAAATAAGTCAAAAGTCCATCAACAAATGAATGAACAAAATATAATACATCCATATTTGAACTGGATATAGTTGAATATTGTCTGGCAATAAAAATTAGTAAAGTACTGGTACATAATAGAACATGGATGAAGCTTTATTACACTACATGAAAAAAGTCAGTCATGAAAGATCACATATTTCATAATTTCACTTACATGAAATTTCCAGAAGAATAACATCTATAGAAATAGAAAGTACATTATTGATTGCCCAGGGCTACCAGGAGCAGGGCTGGGGGACAAAGGAGGAAGAGGAATGGCTGCTAATGACTCTGGGCTTTTTAGAGGGTGGTGATGAAAGCATTTTGACAGTAGATTACGTTTGCATGACCCTGCAAATACAGTAAAAACAACTGAACTGTATACTTTCAAATGGTAATTTTTTTAATGTATGAATTATATTTCAACAGAGATGTTTGAAAAATCATCAGTACTTGTCATATTATGAAATACTGTAGAACACTAAGCTTCTTGCTAATTGCTTAAGATTATTACCTTTAAAAATATAGATGATTAAAATAAATACACACATTTCCGTATGTATACATAAAATTACTTTTGGTACTAGAAAGGTTTCTAAGAACCTGTTTTTCTAGTAGAAGAGATTTCCACATAAATTTATAAAGTTTACTTCATAAATAATATTTAAATAAATCTGCACAGTTTTTTATTTAGTTTGTAGAATTAACTGTGGGAACATAAGATGTGAGAATTACAGAGTGAAACACAAGGCAGAGAGCTGCAGGGAATAAAGAAGCCTGTCATCAAGTAGTAAAGACACACAATGATATATTACTAATATGTAACTTCATAAATAATAAAGGAATATATCATGACATATTTTAATATTAATCTGCACAGTTTCATATTAATACTGTCTTATATTCAGAGTTGCTTTAAAATGCATATTAATATTTTAAAACTTGGATAAAAGTTTTATTTACTGTTATGGCAAAACTGGATACTAGTTATGCTCACAGTATTTCTTAAAGGAATTACCATTGTACAGTAACTTAAATAATTTCTGAGACAGTACCTTTTTGTGAGCTCATTTTGAGAGAATTCCCTTCTGGCACTGTATTACAGAGTAAAATAGCACAAATCCATTTTAAACTCAATTATTTAAAATTTATACTTCATGACAGTGTTGAAATTATTCTGTTGTTGTCAACATTTGTGGCTACCTTTTTATGCTGAACCAGCATCTATGAAGGCATTATAAAGTGGCCTTTGTTTAAAATTTTATATATGATGATGATTCTACAGCCTAGATATACACTAAAGGAACATAATGAGGCCACGTATTTCTGCCCCCCCCCCAGAATATAAAATTGCAGTATCAACTTAGAAGCAAAACCAAACAATAAGGATAAAAAAAGATGCAACAAAAGTTATTCAAACAAGTTGTTTATTAAAATAAAAAAACACTTTAAAAACATAAAACCAAAGAGTAGTCACTGGTAGTTCCTGTTTCAAAATCAGTTTATACTATTTCTATGCCCAGTCCTTGCTACATCATTATTTCCTTGCTTGCATCATCATTACCTGTAACAACTCCTAGAGGTTAGGATATCAAGTAAATTTAATTTTGTTTGTATCCTTACATTATAATTGTACTTAATTAAATTTAATAGGTATGTTATAGATTAGATTTCAAATACAGTAAGAAACCTAACAAAGACAAAAGTTCAAATAGCTCATAATTTAAAATTCAAAAACACTGGGAGACTTGCTCATCTGTGCCACTGTGACAAGCTTGTTGGCCTTACTCAAGAGCAGATCCTGAACAGATCCCCAGCTCCTGCCCCTCTCTGCTGTGGCCTAGAAGCAATCCCACACACACAGGGAACTGCTGGAACACTCACTTGTCACCACTGTGAGAAGCTTGTCAGACTCAGTCCCACAGCACATCCTGGAACAGCCTTGGATCTTGGTCCCGGCACCTCTTATTTGCAGTTGTAAAACGGTTCTGCCAAGTCAGTGTCCCACTGGGAAACAAGCCACGTGAGTCCCAAGGACAAGTTAATCAACTTGAATCCCACAGTAGATTCTGAAATGGCCCAGTGGCCCAGCTCATCCTGACTGCAGCCTGAAATCAGTTTTGCCTTCCAAAGGACCTACAGATAGGTATGTCTCTTACTACCCCTACAGGCTAATCTGATACCATTAGTCCCACTGTGGATCTTGAAATGGTCCTATAAATCAGTTGTATTCCCTGTCAACTACAATCTGAGAGCAGGTATGCCCACCCAAGAAAGTGCTGGTAAATATACATGTATGATACCCTACAGAGAGACATGAAGACCTTGGCCTCAGGTGTAGACCCTGAAGCAACTCTGTGACTCAGTTCCAGTCCTTCTTGGACACAGACCAGGGAAGTGCTATCTGTCTGCTAAAGGACCCACCCAGAAATCCAGTAGGGGCCCTTGCAGAGGAAGCCATAGGAGTCCATACATGTGGTCATAGACCAAATGTCTTTTAACTCTGAACCATCATCTCAGCATAAGCCCTACAAACCAAAGTCCTGGAGAGAGTCCAGTCCACCTAGGGACCAGAGAGGGTTCAAACTTGCTAGAGCCTTAATAGCAGGGTCATAAACCTCATATCCCGCTGCATATAAAGCATTAGTCACATGAGCCAACTCCAATTCCCTTCCACCATAATTCCAGAGGCAATTCCATCACCCCAAGGACCCAACAGGAGAAGACTTATGAGGACATATACAGACTGTCAAAAATTGTAAGGCTTAGAAGAGGTGTTTGCTCCTCAAATGTATGGACACTGGTACGAGGCTATATATATATATATATAGTTAAGAAAAAAATCAGAAAAATCTGATGCCACAGAAGGAAAGTAATAAAGCTCTACTAAATAACCCCCAAAAGTGGAAAAATACAAATTGCCTGAAAAAGAATTCAAAATAATAATGCTAAAGACGCTTCATGAGATGCAAGAAAACATAGACAACTGTAATAATCCATTTTCAAGCTGCTGATAAAGACATACCAAAGACTGGGAAGAAGAATATGTTTAATAGAATCATAGTTTCACATAGCTGGAGAGGCCTCACAATCATGGTGGGAGGTGAAAGACACTTCTTACATGGTAGCAGCAAGAGAGAATGAGAGCCAAGCAAACGGTGTACAATCAGATCTTGTGAGACATATTCACTACTACAAGAACTGTGTGGGAGAAATCGCCCTTGTAATTCAATCATCTCCCACTGGGTCCCTCCCACAACATGAGGAATTATGGGAGCTACAATTTAAGGTGAGATGTGGGTGGGGACACAACCAAACCATACCAAAAAGTAAATAAAATTATAAAAATAATGCATGAACAAAATGAGAAGCTTAATTAAAAAATGGAAACAATAAAAAGAACAAAACAGAAATCCAAGAGCTAAAGAAAATAACAGAAATGAAAATCATAATAAAGAGCTTAAACCATAGACGCAATCATACACAAGAAAAAAATTAGTGAACTCAAAGATAGATCATTTGAAATAAAACAGAAAAACAAACAAAAAATGATTATGTTTAAAATGAAGAAAGCATAAGTAACCTATGTGACAAAATCAAACATACAAATATATGTATTATGGGTTAACTAGAAGGAGATGTGACAAAGAGGGGAAAAGCTTATTTATACAAATACTGGCTGAAAACTTCCCAAATATTGGGAACGTTACAGACATCCAGATTTCCAAACTCACAAAATCTCAAGTAAGATTAATCCAAAAAATAATACTCTGTAACACAATATAATAAAATTGTCAAAAGTCAAAGACACGGCTGAGTGGTTCATTCCTATAATCACATCACTTTGAAAGGCTGAGGTACAAGGGTCACTTAAGATCAGAAGTTCAAGATAAGCCTGGGCAACATAGCAAGACTGTATAGCTACAAAAAATGTTAAAATTAAAAAAAAGTAACTGGATGTGGTGGCATGCATCTGTAGTCCTAACTACTTGGGAGGCCAAAGCAGGAGGATTGCTTGACCTAGAATTCAAGGTTACAATGAGCAATGATTGCACCACTGCACTCCAGCCAGGGCAACAAAACAAGCTCCTATCTTAAAAATAAATAAATAAAGTCAAAGACAGAGAATCTTCAGCAGTAAGAGATAACAGAATCATCACATATCAAGAAATCTCCATAAGGCTATCAATGGAAATCCCTCTCCTCACCCCCCTCAAAAAAAAAAACAATCTTACAAAACAGGAAGAAGAAGGATGATGTATTCAACATGCTTACCAAAAAAA
>NW_016107476.1:1825170-1848923 GCF_001604975.1 Cebus imitator
TCCTTCAGAAATGAAACAGAGATAAACACATTTCAGGACAAACAAAAAGCTAAGAGATTACATCACCACTTGATCTGATTTACAATAAATACTAAAGGAAGTTATTCAATTTGAAATGAAAGTATAACAACATAAAAAATATGAAACTATAAAACTCACTAGTAAATGCAAAAATACAGTTAAATTCAGAATACTGTAATACAGCAATGGTGGTATATAAATCACTTTTACCTGCAGTATAAAATTTAAAAGAAAAAAAATTTAAATGTTATAATACATTTGATAAAAACTATGTAAAATATAAGTTGACATCAACTGCATAAAATGTGATGGAGAGGTGAAAAAGCATAGTTTTTATTTGTGATTAAACTCAAATTATTATTAGCTTAAATCAGAATATGGTATTTTATGTATGTTCAATGATAACCATGAAATTAAAACTTCTACAACAAGCACAAAAAAAGAAAAAGGAATGAGAGCATATCATTATAAAATATAAAAAATTACAGAGAAACTAGAAAAACAATAAAGAAGATCAATGAAACTAAGAGTTTTTTCTTTGAAAAGATAAAATTGACAAACAATTAGCTAAACTAAGAAAACACAAAAAAAGACTCAAATGAAGAAAATGAAAGAAAAAATATTACAACTAATATCACAGATGATGATGAGACTACTATACAAAGTTTTGTATCAACAAATAGAATCACCTAGAAGAAATAAGTACATTTCTAGAAACATACATTCTACCAAGACTGAATCATGAAGAAATAGAAAATATAAACAGAATCATAACAATTTAGAAGATTAAGTAAATATTGAAAAGTCTACCATCAAAGAGAAGCTCAGATCCTGATGGCTTCCCTGCTGAATTCTGCCAAACATTTAAAGGAGAATAAATATTAATGCTCCTGAAACTTTTTCAAAAACATTAAAATAGGAAATGTTTCCAAACTCATTTTTATAAGACCAGCATTACCCTAACCCTAACGCCAGAAAAGAACACTAAGATAAAAGAAATTACCAGCTGATATCTCTAATAAACATAGATTAAAAATAACAAAGTATTGTGAAACAAATTTAAACATTTCAATAATCCTTTAATGACAAGGATAATTCACCATGATAAAATAAGATTTATCCAAGGGATACAAGGATGGTTCAACATATATAGATCAATAACTGTGACACACTACATTAAGAGAATGAAGACTAAAATCATGTAATATCAATAGATGCAGAGCAACTATTTGACAGAATATAACATTCTTCCATAATTTAAAAAAAAAGTTCAACAAATTAAGTATGGAATGCACTTCAACATAATAAAGAGCTTACGGAAAAACCCATAACTAACATCATACTCATTCGTGAAAAGTCAAAAGCATTTCCTCTAGAGCAACAAATAAGACATGGTTGCCCACACTCACCACTTCTATTCTACATAATACTGGAAGTCTTAGCCACAAAAATTAGAAAAGAGAAAGAAATAAAAGCTGTGCAAATTTTAAAGAAATAAGTAAAATTCTCCCTGTTTGCAGATGACATGCTCTTACAGAAAACCCCAAACACTCCACCAAAAAACCATTAGAAATAACAAACAAATTCATTAATGTTGCAGGATACAAAATGAACACGTAAAAATCAGCAGCATTCCTATACACTAACAGTGAACTTTGTAAAAACAAAATCAAGAAACAATCTCATTTATAATTGCTATGAAAAATAAAATAGGAATAAATTTAACCAAAGAGGTGAATGACATGTATACTGAAAATTATAAAACACTGGTGAAAAATGTTGAACAGGACACAAATAAATGGAACAGCATCCTGTGTTCATGGGCTAAAAGAAGTAATTTTTTCAAGATGTCCATATTACCCAAAGTGATCTACTGATTAAATGCAATCCCTATCAAAATCCCAATGGCATTTTTAGCAGAAATAGAAAACACAATCCTAAAATTATTTTGGTACCAAAAAATAGTTCACATAGCCATAGCAATACTGATCAAAAAGAACAAAGCTGGCAACATCAAACCATCTTATCTCAAAATAAGCTACAAAGCCATAGTAATCAAAACACCATTATGCCAGCACAAAAACAGACATATGACTGATGATATAAAATAGAAAGACTAGAAATAAATCCATAAACATGCTGTCAATTGATCTTCAACAAAGGTGGCAAGAACATACAATGAGGAAAGGATAGCCTCTTTAAAAACTATTGTTAGGAACCCTGAACATTTACATGCGTAAGAATGAAAATGAAATTTTATCTTCCACCATATTCAAAAATAAACTAAAAAAGGATTAAAGACTTAAAGATCAGCCCTGAAAATTATTAGAGAAAAACATAGGGAGTCTTCTTGACCTTACTCTTGGCAAAAATATTTTGAACATGGTCCCCAAAGCAAAGACAATTAAAGCTTAAAAATAATAGACAAAAAATAGACAAATGGGATTGTTTTCAATTAAGAAGCTTCCGCAGAGCTAAGGAAGCAATCCACACAGTGAAAAAACAACTTATGAAATTGCAGAAAATATCTTCAAATCATACACATGGATGAAGGGTTAATATCAAAAAATATAAGAGGAACTCAAACAACTCAATAGCAAGAAAACAAGTAACCTGGTTTTTAAAATGGGAAAAGAACATGTATTATAGTCTATTTTCATGCTACTAATAAAGACATACCCAAGACTGGGCAATTTACAAAAGAAAGAGGTTTAATGGACCCACAATTCCATGTGGCTGGAGAGGCCACACAATCACGGCAGACGGTGAAAGGTATGTCTCACATGGCAACAGTCAAGAGAAGAGAGCTTGTGCAGAAAAACTCCCCTTTTTAAAATCATCAGATCTCATGAGGCTTATTCACTATCACAAATAGCATTGGAAGGTATTGCCCCCATGATTCCATTATCTCCCAACAGAACCCTCCCAAAACACATGGGAATTATGGGAGGTAAAATTGAAAATGAGATTTGGGTGAAGACAAAGCCCAATCATATGATTCTGACCCTGGCCCCTCCCAAATCTCATGTCCTTACATTCCAAAACCAATTATGCCTTCCCAGCGGTCCCCCAAAGTCATAACTCACTTCAGCATTAACTGAAAAGTCCACTGTCCAAAGTCTCATCTGAGACAAGGAGAGTCCCTTCTGCCTATGAGCCTGTAAAATCAAAAGTAAGTTAGTTACTTCCTAGATACAGTGGCGGTACAGGCATTGGGTAAAAACAGTCATCCCAAATGGGAGAAGTTGGCCAAAACAAAGGGGCTACAGGCCCCATATAAGGACAAAATCCACAAAGGCAGTCAAATCTTAAAGCTACAAAATGTTCTCCTTTGACTCCATGTCTCACATTCAGGTTACACTGATGCAAGAGGTATGTTCCCATGGTCTTGGGCAACTCTGCCCCTGTGGCTTTACAGGGTACAGACTCCCTCCTGGCTGCTTTCACAGGCTGGCATTGAGTGTTGGCGGCTTTTCCAAGTTCACAGTGCAAGCTGTCAATCAATCTACTATTCTGGGGTCTGGAGGATGGTGGCACTCTTCTCACAGCTCCACTAGGCATTGCCCCAGTAGGGACTCTTTGTGGGGGCACCCACCCCATATTTCCCTTCCACATTGCCCTAGCAGAGGTTATCCATGAGCACCCCACCCCTGCAGCAAACTTCTGCCAGGACATCCAGGCATTTCCATACATCCTCTGAAATCTAGGCAGATTCCCAAACCTCAATTCTTGACCTCTGTGCACCCGTAGGCTGAACACCACATGAAAGCTGCCAAGGTTTGGGGCTTGTACCCTCTGAAGCCATGGCCCAAGCTGTACGTTGACCCCTTTTATTCATGGCTGGAGAGGCTGGGATGCAGGGAACCAAGTCCCTAGACTGCACACAGCAGAAGGACCCTGGGCCTGGTCCACAAAAAAATTTTTTCTCCTAGGCCTCTGGTCCTGTGATTGTTGAAAGGCTGCCTCTAAGTTCTCTGACATGCCCTGGAGACATTTTCCCCATTGTCTCGGTGATTAACATTCAGCTCCTCATTACTTATGCAAATCTCTGCAGCTGGCTTGAATTTCTCCTCAGAAAATGGGATTTTTGTTTTGATTATATTGTTAGGCTGCACAAATTCCAAACTTTCATGCTGTTTCCCTTTAAAACGGAATACCTTTAACGGCACCCAAGTCACCTCTTCAATGCTTTGCTGCTAAGAAATTTCTTCCACCAAATACCCTAAATCAACTCTCTCAAGTTCAAATTTCACAAATCTGTAGGTCAGGGGCAAAATGTCACCAGTCCCTCAGCTAAAACATAACAAGAGTCACCACTGTTCAAGTTCCCAATCAGCTCCTCATCTCCAACTGAGACCACCTCAGCCTGGATTTCATTGTTCATATCATTATCAGAATTTTGGCTAAAGCACTTCAACAAATCTCTAGGAAGTTCCACACTTTCCCACATTTCCCTGTCTTCTTCTGAGCCCTCCAAACTGTTCCAACCCCTGCCTGTAACCCAGTTTCAAGGTTGCTTTCACATTTTCAGGTATCTTTTCAGAAGTACCCCACTCTACTGGTACTAACTTACTATATTAGCCCATTTTGACACTGCTGATAAAGACATACCTGAGGCTGGGTAATTTACAAAAGAAAGAGGTTTAATGGAGTTACAGTTCCACTTGGCTGGGGAGGCCTCACAATCATGGAGGAAGGTAAAAGGCACATCTCACATAATAGCAGACAAGAGAAGAGATCTTGTGCACGGAAACCCACCTTTATAAAACCATCAGCTCTTGGGAGACTTACTATCACAAGAACAGCATGGGAAAGATCCACCCCCATGATTCAATTATCTCCCACCAGGTCCCTCCCACAACACATGGGAATTATGGGAGCTACAATTCAAGATGAGATTCGGGTGGAGACACAGCCAAATCATATCAGGACATGAAAAGACATTTTTCAAAAGATTAAAAACTGGTCAATAAATATATGAAAAGATGCTCAACATCATTTATCATAAAGGGAATTGCAAATTAAAACCATAGTGAGATACCACCTCACATCTGTTAGAATGGCTTTTATCAGAAAAACAAAAGATAACAAGTGTGAGAGAGGATGTGGAAAAAAGAAATCTTTGTACATTGTTGGTGGGAATGTAAACTAATATAGCCATTAAGGAATATAGTATGCAGGTTCCTCAGAAAAGTGAAAATGAACCTTCTATATGATCCAAAAATCCTACTATTGTGTATATACCCAAAGAAAATTAAATCAATTTTGAAAGAGATATATGAACTCCCCATGTTTACTGCAGCATTATTGACAATAGCAAAGATACAAAATCAACCTAAATATCCATCAATGGATGAATACTACCCAAAAGTGATCTACTCATTCAAACCCCATCCCCTCAAAGAACACCAATCTCCCTTACAGAATCCCCCATCTCTCTCACAGAATCTCATCCCTGTCACAGAACTACATTCCCTTCACAGAAGCGCCCCTTCCCATTTTGTGTGTATATATATATATATATATACACACACACACACACACACACACATATATATAATGTCTAATATATATATATTAGACATTAGCAATTACTAATGTAATGTTAAAGGAAAAAAATATATTCATAATACCAGCAAAACTCATGAAGCACCTTGCAATAAACTTAACGAAAAGAAGTAAGACCTAGATGGAGGAAACTATTAGTTATACAGGATTAGAATTTTTTTTAGCGTCAGTATATTTCATGATTTGAAGATGTATTTTTCTAATAGTACATATTTTGTTTTACAAATAGATAAATATGTAAATAAAAAGTGCCCATGTCACCCCTTCCCCAACTCCAGGCAGCCCAGGGCAGAGAAGGGTTCCTTATGCTTGTGGAAAAAACAGAAATAGACTTTGCCTGATAACAAAAGGAATTCTCCCTTCACTGTTGGAAGTCTACTCAGGCTGTGTACCTAGGAGGCTGCAAGAATTCAGCATACCTGGGCTTAGGGTTCCCCCTAGTGCTAAAACAAATGCAAGGACCACATAATTAAGTAATTTAAACAGCCAATCCCATTTGTATTTTCAGACAACCTTCTCAAGAAGGACAGGTATGGACAATGCTAGACAAGAAAGACTAAATAAATACCTAAATCTTTAAACGCTCATACTTCATAAAATGTCCACAAGCATCAAGAACAACCAGGAAAATACTACCTTATCACACACACTAAATGAGGCATCCATGACCAATTATAGAGTGGCAGATATACATATATATATATATTTTTTTTCTCAGAGAATTCAAAATACCTGTTTTGAGAAAGCATGACAAATTTTAAGATAAAACAAATATATTTAACAAAGACACTGAAATAAACAATAAAAAAATTCAAACAAATGCTCAAGCTGAAATATTTGATCAACAAACTGAAAAATGCATCAGATCTCTCAAAAAAAAAATGATCAAGCAGAAAAAGGAAATATTGAGCTCAAGACATGCTATATGAAAATAGACGCTAGATAGGCAAATAGGAACAGCTCCAGTGCACAGCTCCCAGCAACAGCAATGTAGAAGGTCGATGATCTCCACATTTCCAACTGAGGTACCTGGTTCATCTCATTGGGACTGGTTAGACAGTGGGTGCAGCCCAAGGAGGGCAAGCCGAAGCAGGGTAGGGTGTCACCTCACATGGGAAGCACAAGGGGCCAGAGAACTCCCTCTTCTAGTCAAGGGAAGTCATTAGGGACTTTTCCTGGCATTCTGGCCCATATACAGTGCTTTTTCCACAGTCTCCACAACCCACAGACCAGGAGATTCCCTCCAGTGCCTACAACACCAGGGCCCCAGGTTTCCAGCAAAAACTGGACGGCCATTTGGGAAGATATGAAGCTAGCCACAGCAGTTTTTTTTTTTTTTTCATACCCCAGTGGTGCCAGAGATGCCAGTGAGACAGAACCATTTACTCCACAGAAAAAGGAGGCTGAAGCCAGGAAGCCAAGTGATCTGGCTTGGTGTGTCCCACCTCCATAAAGACCAGCCAACTAAGATCCACTGGCTTGAAATTCATGCAGCCAGTACAGCAGTCTGATCTCAACCTGGCATGTTCAAGATTGATAGGGGGAGGGGTGTCCGCAATTGCTGAGGCTTGAGTAGGCAGTTTTAACCTCACCTGTGTAAACAAAGTCATTGGGAAGTTTATACAGAGACTGCGTGGAACCCACAGCAGCTCAGCAAGGCCTTTGCAGGCAGACTGTATCACTAGACTCCCTCCTCACTGAGCAGGGCATCTCTGAAAAAAGGCAGCAGACCATCAGGGATTTATAAATAAAGCCCCCACCTTCCTGGGACAGAGCACCTATGAAAAGGGGCGGTTATGGGTACAGCTTCAGCAGACTTAAACATCCCTGCCCAGCAACTCTGAAGAGAGCAGTGAATCTCCCAGCACAGCATCCAACCCCTGATAAAGGACAGACTGCCTCCTCAAGTGGCTCCCTGACCCCCATGTATACTGACTTGGAGACACCTCCCAGCAGGGCCTTCAGACACCTCATACAGGAGAGATCTGGCTGGCATCTGGCAGGTAACCTTCTAGGACGAAGCTACCAGAGGAAGAAACAGGCAGCAATCTTTGCTGTTCTGCTGATCATTCCCAGGAAAGCAGGTTTGGAGTGGACCTCCATCAAACTCCAGAAGATATGCAGCATTGCATCCCAACTATTAGAAGAAAAACTAACAAACAGAAACATCAACAGAAAGGACATCCACTTACAGACCCCATTCAAAGGTCACCAACTTTGAAGACCTAAGATAAGGTAGATAAATCTATGAAGAGAGAAGAAACCAGTGCAAAAACGCTGAAAATTCCAAAAACCAGAATATTTATTCAAGGGATCACAACTCCTCACCAGCAAGGGAACAAAACTAGATAGAGAATGAGTTTGACAAATCGACAGAAACAGGCTTAAGAAGGTGGATAATAAACTTTTCTAAACTAAAGGAACATGTTCTAACCTAATGCAAGGAAGCTAAGAACCTTGAAGAAAGGTTAGATTAAATGCTAACTAGAATAACCAGTAAAGGGAAGAACATAAATAACTTGATGGAGCTACAAATCACAGCATGAGAACTTCATGAAGCATGTACAAGTTTCAATAGCCAAATTGATCAAGCAGAAGGATATCAGAGATTAAAGATAAACTCAATGAAATAAAGCAAGAAGACAAGATCAGAGAAACCAGTGAAAAATGAACAAAGCCTCCAAGAAATATGGAATTATGTGAAAAGACCAAATCTACATTTGATCAGTGTATCTAAAATTGACAGGGAGACTGAAACCAAGTTGGAAAACACTCTTCAGGATATTATCCAGGAGAACTTCCCCAACCTAGCAAGGCAGGCCAACATTCAAATTCAGGAAATAACAGAGACAACCACAGGGATACTCCTCAAGAATAGCAACTCCAAGACATATAATCGTCAGATTCAACAGGGTTGAAATGAAGGAAAAAATGCAAAGAGCAGCCAGAGAGAAAGGTCAGGTTACCCATAAAGGAAAGTCCAACAGACTCACAGCGGATCTCTCAGCAGAAACCCTACAAGCCAGAAGAGAATGGGGGCCAATATTTAACATCCTTAAAGAAAAGAATTTTCAGCCCAGAATTACATATCCAGCCAAACTAAACTTTATAGGTGAAAGAGAAATAAAGTTATTTATGTACAAGCAACTGCTGAGAGATTTTGTCACCACCAGGCCTGCCTCACAAAAGCTTCTGAAGGAAGCACTAAACATGGAAAGAAACAACTAGCACCAGTCACTGCAAAAACATAACAGATTGTAAAGACTATCAACACTATGAAGAAACTGCATAAACTAATAGCCAAAACAACTAGCTAGCATCACAATGGCAGGATAAGATTCACATCTAACAATATTAACCTTAAATGTAAATGGACTAAATGCTCCAGTTAAAAGACACAGAATGGTAAATTGGATAAAGAGTCAAGAACTATCAGTGTGCTACATTCAGGAGATCCATCTCACGTGCAAAGACACACATAGGCTCAAAATAACAGGATGGAGGAACATTTACCAAATGGAAAGCAAAAAAAAAGCAGGGCTTGCAATCATAGTCTCTGATTAAACAGACTTTAAACCAAGAAAGATCAAAAAAGACAAAGAAGGGCATTACATAATGGTAAAGGGATCAATGCAACAAGAAGAGCTAACTAAATGTATATGCACCCAATACAGGAGCACCCAGATACATAAAGCAAGTGCTTAAAGACCTACAAAGAGACTTAGACTCCCACACAATAACAGTGAGAGACTTTAAACTCCTGCTGTCATTATCAGAGAGATCAATGAGACAGAAAATTAACAAGGATATCCAGGACTTGAACTCATAGCATTCCTCAAT
This sequence comes from Cebus imitator, assembly GCF_001604975.1. Lineage (NCBI taxonomy): Eukaryota > Metazoa > Chordata > Mammalia > Primates > Cebidae > Cebus > Cebus imitator. The sequence continues at coordinate 1,834,600 of NW_016107476.1, forward strand.
GATCTAGAAATAGAAATACCATTTGACCCAGCAATCCCATTACTGGGTATATACCCAAAGGATTATAAGTCTTTTTATTATAAAGGCATGCATACATATGTTTATTGCAGCACTGTTCACAATAGCAAAGACTTTGAACCAACCCAAATGTCCATCCTGATAGACTGGATAAAGAAAATGTGGCACATATACACCATGGAACACTATGCAGCCATAAAAAGGATGAGCTCATATCCTTTGCAGGGACGTGGATGAAGCTGGAAACCATATTCTCAGCAAACTGACACAAGAACAGAAAACCAAACATCGTATCTTTTCACTCATAAGTGGGTGTTGAACAATGAGAACATATGGACACAGGGAGGGGAACATCACACACAAGGGCCTACCTGGCGGTGGGGGGCTAGGGGAGGGATAGAAGGGGGTTAGTGGGCTAAGGAATGGATAGCATTAGGAGAAATACCTGATATAGATGATGGGGTGATGGATGCAGCAAACCACCATTGCACACGTATACCTGCACATTCTGCACAGGTACCCTAGAACTTAAAGTATAATAATTTTTAAAAAGAAAATAGTAGATTTTTAAAAGAACAAAAAAAAAATAAATTATTCTTACAGGATCTAAAAAAGAGCCTCAAAAGGGAAAATCTAATAGTTACTGGTTTTAAAGAGGTTACAGAGAAAAAGACCGGTAGAAAGTTTATTCAAAGAAAATAATAAAACTTTCCAAACCTAAAAAAAGATATGCATATTATGTAAAGAAAGTCAAAGAATACCAAGAAGATTCAACTGAAATAAGACTACCACAAGGCATATAATAATCAAATATTAAAGGCCAAAGATAAAAGAATCACCCTAAAAGCAACAAGAAGAACAAAGCAAATAACATATAAAGGAGCTCTGATATTTCCTGCAACAGCCTTTTCAGTGGGAAGCTTACAGCCCATGAATAGGCAACATGGCATATTAAAAGTGCTAAAGGGAAAAAGTTTCCAACCTAGCATACTGCATACAGGAAAGACATCCTTCAAAATAGAGGAGAAATAAAGACTTTCCCAGACAATCAAAAGCTGAGTAAATTCATCATCACCAGATGAATGCTGAAGAGATTTTACCAAAAATGCTGAAGAGATTTTGTCAATCTGAAAGTAAAGGCTGCTCACATGCAACAAGAAAACATCTGAAGGTATGAAATTCAGTGGAAAAGGTAAGAACAAAGACAAATTCAGAATACTCTAAAAGGGGAGTCCAGTCATTAGGCTTTCCTGGCCCACATTAGAAGAAGAATTGTCATGGGCCACATAAAAATACACTATCACTAACGATAGCTGATGAGCTAAAAAGCATCTTATAATGTTTTTAAAAAGTTTGTCAATTTGTGTTGGGCCATATTCAAAGCTGTCCTGGATTTCATGTGGTCCACAAGCTGTGGGTTAGACAGGCTTGCTCTAGTACAATAATTGTGGTATATAAATCACTTATATTTTCAGCATGAAAACCAAAAGACAAATCTATCAAAAATAATAATACAACAATTTTTGAAAGATGGACAATAGAAAAAGATATAAATAGACACAACAAAAAGTCAAAAAGTAGGAGGGTGTTACAGGAAAAGTTATAGAGTACAGATTTTTTTGTTTTTTCTTTGCTTGTTTTCCTTTTTGTTTTTCCCCTTCTTTGAGATTAGAGTTTTTATCAATTTAACATTGTTGGCTATAAAATATTTTTGCAAGCCTCATAGTAACAACAAAGCAAAAACCTATAATAGAAATGGTAAAAATAAAAAGCAAGGAATTAAAATATACAGCCAGAGAAAATCACAAATCTAAAAAGGAAGAGAAGAAGAAAAAAAGAGAAAATTTACCAAACAACAACAAAAAAATGACAAAATGGAAGTAGTTAAGTCCTAACCTTTCAACAATAACACTGAATGTAAATGGACTAAATTCTTCCAATAAAAGACAGAGTGGCCGAATGGATTAAAGCAAGACTTAAATATGTGCTGCCCACTAGAAATTTACTTTAGCTATAAAAACACACATATACTAAAAATAAAGGAAACGAAATGAAATATTCCATGCAAATGGAAACAAAAAAGAATGGCTATACCTATGTCAGATAAAATAAATTTCTAGGCAAAAACTGTAAGAAGAGACAAAGAAGGTAATTATATAATAATAAAATGGTCAAATTCAGCAAAAGAATATTAAAATTGTAAACATTTTTGCACAAAACACTGGCGCATCCAGATAATATAAAGTAAACATTATGAGATAATAAAGACAGACTAAAGAGAATGACAGACTCCAATATAATAGTACCTGGGTACTTCAACATCCCACTTTCAATGCTGAACAGATTTTTTTTTTTCTTCAGATGAAGTCTCACTGTCGCCCAGGCTGGAGTGCAGTGGCCTTATCTCAGCTCACTGCAACCTCCACCTTGACGGTTCAAGCGATTCTCCCACCTCAGCCCTCTGAGTAGCTGGGACTGCTGGCGCCGGCCACCGAGCCCAGATAATTTTTTGTATTTTTAGTAGAGATGGGGTTTCACCATGTTAGCCAGGATAGTCTTTATCTTCTGACCTCATGATCCACCCACTTTGGCCTCCCAACGTGCTGGGATTACAGGCATGAGCCACGACAGATATTGTAAATAGAAAATCGGCGGCTCCTGGCCAGGTGACTTACTACTACCCACCAATATGCCGAGCTTAGGTGCTCCAGAAGAGAGACTGAGAAAATTTAAGTACCGAGGCAAAGATGCATCTCTCAGAGGACAGCAGAGGATGGCAGTCAGCCTGAAGCTCCGAAAGACCAAGAAAGATGAACAGACCTTAAAGAGAAGGAAAATCAACCAGCTTCTGCCCTGACACACCTTCTGAAAAAACAGCCAAAGGGGTGGCAGTCAGCCTCACTCTGGGTGAAATAATCCAAGGTGTGAATAGCTCAGATCCAGCCCTGTGTTTCCAGGCCACTCAGCCAGCCAGGAAAATGCTATCGCAGGAAAATAACCCCCCTCTGAAATTGGTCGTGGAAGCGGGCCTCATTCCCAGGATGGTGGAGCTCCTGAAGTCATCACTTTACCCCTGCTTGCAGTTTGAGGCCGCCTGGGCCCTCACCAACATTGCTGCAGGGACTTCGGAGCAGACTCGAGCCCTGGTAGAAGGGGGAGCCATCCAGTCCTTGACTGCGCTCCTGCCTTCCCCCAACCTGGCTGTGTGTGAACAAGCAGTGTGGGCTCTTGGTAACATAGCCGGTGACGGCCCAGAGTTCAGAGATAAGATCATCTCAAGCGATGCTATCCCATATCTGCTGGCCTTGATCTCACACACCCTACCAATCACATTCCTGAGGAATATCATGTGGACCTTGTCAAACCTGTGCTGAAACAAGAACCCATACCCTTGTGACACTGCGGTGAAGCAGATACTGCCGGCCCTCCTCCACCTCCTACTGCACCATGATAGCGAGGTTCTCTCCGATGCCTGCTGGTTGCTGTCCTACCTCACTGACAGCTGCAGCAAGCGCATCGGCCAAGGGGTTGACACGGGGGTCCTGTCCAGGCTGGTGGCGCTCTTGAACAGCTCAGAGCTCAACGTCTTGACCCCTTCTCTCCGCACGGTGGGGAACATTGTCGTGGGGAACATTGTCACAGGCACAGATGAACAGATGCAGAGGGCCATCGACACGGGCATACTGAACATGCTCCCCCAGCTCCTCCAACACAACAAGCCCTCTATCCAGAAGGAGGCAGCCTGGGCCCTGAGCAACGTGGCAGCAGGGCCCTGTCACCACATCCAGCAGCTGCTTGCCTACGATGTCTTGCCTCCCTTGGTGGCTGTGCTAAAACATGGAGAATTTAAAGTCCAGAAAGAGGCTATCTGGACGGTAGTGAACTTTTAACGGGGACCACCATGGATCAGCTGATCCAGTTCATCCATTCTGGGATCCTGGAGCCCCTGGTGAATCTGCTCACCGCCCCAGATGTTAAAATTGTTCTTATCATCCTCGATGTCATCTCTTTCATCCTCGAGGTGGCAGAGAAATTGTCTGAGAAGGAAAACGTGTGTCTTCTGATAGAAGAACTCGGTGGAATTGATAGAATTGAAGCTTTACAACTGCATGAGAACCGTCAGATTAGCCATTCGGCTTTGAACATCATCGAGAAGCACTTCAGCGAGGAAGGAGATGAGAGCCTAATGTTACTGAGCCAAATCGTAGACCAAGATTGTGAATTTATGAATTGTGACTGCCTAGCAAAAAAAATAGCCAAGCTCCATTACTCCTAACCCAACAACCCAATGCCAGTTGATAACGTCTTTAAGAAGCAGCAGCCCTATATCTTACTGTAACCCAAATGTAAAGCTTTTAAACTTAACATTAATAAAATGTTCAGCATGTAAAAAAATAAAAATAAAAAATAAATAGAAAATCAACAAAGCAACATTAGACTTAATATGTAGTATAGACCAAATTGACCTAATGATCATTTAAAGTACATTTCATCCAACAGGTGAAGAATATACATTCTTCTCATCAGCACATGGAATATTTTTGAGGACAGATCATCTCTTAGGCCAGGAAAATCAACTCTCAACAAATTATGACATGTCAAAATAATATCAAGTATTTTTTCTAATGACAGTGGAATTAACTAGAAATGAATAATCAAACTTTGGAAACTATACAAATACATGGAAATGAAACAATATGCTGCTGGGGAATTAAAACATTCAATATCAGTTAAGAAATTAAGAATGAAACATTACAACAGCTTGAAACAAATAAAAATAGAGTCACAACGTACCAAAACCTATGTGACACCACAAAAACAATACTGCCTACATCAAAAAAGAAGAAAGATTTCAGATAAAAAGACCAAATAGTGCACTTAGAAAATAAAAAAGCAAGAACAAACTAATCCCATAATTAGGAGAAGGAAAGAACTAATAAAGGCTAGAGCACAAATGAATAAATTTTAGACAAAAATATATATAAGAGATCAACAAAAGGAAAAGTTGTTTGGGAAAAAAGTAAACTAAAATTTACTAGCTTTTAGCTACACTAAGAAAAAAAGAGGGAAGATGAACATAAATAAGAAATGAAAAAAAAGACACTACAATTCAAATAATCATTAGAGACAATGATAAGCAACTATATCTCAATAAATTGTAAAACCTAGGAGACATGTATAAATTCCTAAATACATACACTACCAAAATTGAACCATGAAGAAATAGAAAAACTAAACAGCCCAATAGCAAGTTATGAAATGGAAGCAATAATAAAGACTCCCATCAAAGAAAAGCCTAATATCAGATAGTTTCATTGTTGAACTCTATATATTATTACAGAAGAACTAATATAAATTCTACCCAATCTGTTGTACAAAATCAAGGATGAGAGAATACTCTCAAATTCAACCTATCAGGCCAGCATTATCCTGATACCAAAACTAGACAAAGACACACACACACACACACACACGAAGAAGAAGAAAAGAAAATTACAGGCCAGTATCACTGATGAACAAGATGCAAAAATCCATAACAAAATTCAGCAAACTGAATTCAACAACATATTAAGAAGATCATTCATCATAATGAAGTAAGATTCAACCCAGGGGTGCAAGAATAGCTCAACATACAAATCAATAAATGTGATACATCATATCACATTTAACCAAATATAGCATATTTTGCTATAATATGTAACAAAATAAAGGTCAAAAATCATTTCAATGGTTGAAAAAGCATTCAATGAAACTCAATGTGCCTTAATGATTAAATAAATACTTAAAAAACTAGGGATAGAAAAAATAAAACAATAAAGGTATATATAAAAAATCCACCACTAGCATCATACTGAATAGGGAAAAACTGAAAGCCTTTCCTCTAAGATCTGGAACACAACAAAGATGCCCACTTTCACCACTTTTATTAAACTTACTACTGGAAGTCCTAGACAGAGCAATTAGACAAGAGAAAGAAATAAAGAGCATCCAAACAGGAAAGGAGGAAGTAAAATTATCGTTGTTTACAGATGATATAATCTTATATTTCAAAAAACCTAAAGAGTCCTCCAAAAACCTACTAGAATTGATAAACAAATTTGGTAGAGTTTTAGGATACTAAATTGACATACAAATTCAGTAACATTTCTGTATGGCAACAGAAAGCAATCTGAAAAAGAAACCAAAAAATTAATCCCATTTAAAATAGCTGCAAATAAAATAAATGGAACCAAAGTAGCGAAAGATCTCTATGATGAAAACTATAAAACATTGATGAAAGAAATTGAAAAGGACACAAGAAAAGGAAATATATATATCATGTTCATAAACTGGAAGAATATTGTTAAAATATCCATGCAACCCAAAGGGATCTACAGATTAAATGCACTCCCTATCAAAATACCAATGACATTCTTCTCAGAAATGGAAAAAAAATCCTAAAATTCATATCCAACTATAAAAGACTCAAATAGCCAAAGCAATCTTGACCAAAAAGAACAAAGCTGGAGACAGCATATTACCTGACTTCAAATTATGGTCTACAGGTATCCAGTAAATAAAACAGCATGATGCTGGCATAAAGACAGACAAATAGTCCAATAGAATAGAGAGCCCAGAAATAAACCCACACACTTACAAACAACTCATTTTCAAAGAAGTTGTCAAGAACATATGCTAGGGCAAGAATAGTCTCTCAATAAACGGTGCTCAGAAAAGGATATCCATAATAGAAGAATGAAACTAGATCCCCTAACTCTCAAGATATATAAAAATTAAAAAAAAAAATAGATTAAAAACTTAAACATAAAACCTGAAACCTTGAAACTACTAGAAGAAAACATTGAGGAAATTCTACAGAATGTTGATCTGGGCAAAGATTTCTTAAGAGTAAGATGGCAGCCGGGTGCAGTGGCTCAAGCCTGTAATCCCAGCACTGTGGGAGGCCGAGGCAGGTGGATCACAAGGTCAGGAGATCGAGACCATCCTGGTCAACATGGTGAAACCCCGTCTCTACTAAAAATACAAAAAATTAGCTGGGCATGGTGGCGCGTGCCTGTAATCCCAGCGACTCAGGAGGCTGAGGCAGGAGAATTGCCTGAACCCAGGAGGCGGAGGTTGCGGTGAGCCGAGATCACGCCATTGCACTCCAGCCTGGGTAACAAGAGCGAAACTCCGTCTAAAAAAAAAAAAAAAAAAAAAAGAGTAAGATCTCTAAATCACAGGTACTCAAAGCAATATTGAAAAAATGGGATCACATCAAGCTAAAATGTTTCTGCAAAGCAATCAACAAAGTAAACAGAAAACCCATAGAATGGGAGAAAGTATTTGCAAACAACTCAAATGACAAGGGATTAATAACTACAACACATAAGGAGCTCAAACAACTCAATAGCATAATAATAATACAATTTAAAATACTGGGCTAAAGACCTGAACAGACATTTCTCAAAAGAAGATTTTAAAATGGCCAACAGATTTATTTCAAAAATGCATCAGTAATAATCAGGGAAATGCAAACCAAAACCACAGTGCTTATCAGTAATAATCAGGGAAATGCAAACCAAAACCACAATGAGACATTATCACCTCACCCCAGTTAAAATGGCTTTTATCCAAAAGACAGAACAGAGCAAATGCTGATGACGATGCAGAAAAAGGGGAAAGCTCTCATACACTGTTGTACAGGATGTAAATTAGTACAGCCACTATGGAAAATAGTATGGAGGTTTATGGAAGTTCCTCAAAAAACTACAAACAGAACTACTTATGATCCAGAAATTCCACTATGGAGCATATATCCAAAAGAAGGAAAATCAGTATATAAACGAAGTATCTCCATGCCCATGTTTATTGCAGCATTATTTGCAATAGGAATCAGTGTAGGTATCCCTCAACAGATGAAAGATGAAAAAAAAATGTGGTATACATACACAAATGGAACATTATTCCACCACTAAAAAGAATGAAATCCTGTGATATGCAACAACATTGATAGAACTAGAGAACATTATGTTAGGTGAAATAAGCCAGGTACAGAAAACAAATAACACATGTTTCTCACTCTCAAGTGGGAGCTAAAAAAATTGATCTCCAGGAGGTAGTGAATGAAATGGTGGTTACTAGAGGCTGTGAACACTAATGAGGAGGTGAGGATAAATAGGAGTGGTTAGTAGGTATAAAAATACAGTTAGAAAGACGGAATAAGATCTAGTGCTCTACAGCATAATAAAGTGAATATAGTTTAAAATTATTTATTGTTATATCAAACTATCCTGAAGAGTAGACTTGGAATGTTCACAACGCAAAGAAATGATAAATGTCTGAAGTTATAGATATCTCAATTACCCAGATTTGATCATTTAATACAAGTATACATTAAACTACAGTTTAAAAGTCAGATTGGAAATAAAATGACAAAAATAATACTGCCATAAAAGTTTGAATCATATATTTTTATCAAAATACTAAACTTATTGATGTTATGAATGGTAATAATTATACCACAATAATAGCTAGGATTAGGGAGTTAACATTTGCCAGGAACATGTGTTATTTAACAGATAAAGTACCACATTTAAGACTTACTATTATACCATAAATTAAACTAGCTGTATTTTGCAGATGACAAAACTAAGACACTCAAAAGTTAAATAGGCCAGGAGTGGTGGCTCACACCTATAATCCCAGCACTTTGGGAAGCCAAGGCATGTAGATTACCTGAGGTCAGGAGTTCGGGACCAGCCTGGCTAACATGGAGAAACCCCGTCTCTACTAAAAATACAAAAATTAGATGGGTGTGGTGTCATGCCCCTGTAGTTCCATCTACTAGGGAGGTTGAGGTAGGAGAATTCCTTGAACCCAGGAGGCTGAGGTTGCAGTGAGCCAAGGTCACACAACCTCCACTCCTAGGCAACAGAGTAAGACTCTATCTCAAAAAATTAAATTAAATTAAAAGTTAAATAATTATCCAAGGTTACAGTGGCATTGGCAGCATATAGACTCAAGAGGTATGATTCCAAAGCTCAAAGATTTAACACTGTTATACTTTTCCATAGCCACAAAGATTACATATACATATAAATACAATATACATATACACATACACATAAATATTATATATACATATCCAAAGCCAAGTTTTTAATCAGAGAATCTTCCTGAACATTATAAATAAAGTTTTAATAATAAAACATTTTAATAGTTAATTATATAACTGACTAGCCATAATACAATAATAATTTACAATGTTAGATTTGTTTTATTAGGTTGAATTTTTAAAATGATACATATGCTGTGGTATGTTTAAAGCCTTGCCATTCAAATATAAATTTATTTCCTACTTCCCCTTAATATTGGCATGGACTTTGAATTTTTTTTAATTGCACTTTAGGTTCTGGGGTACATGTGCAGATCATGCAGGATTGTTGCATAGGTACACACATGGCAAGGTGGTTTGCTGCCTTCCTCCCCCCATCACCTATATCTGGTATTTCTCCCCACGTTATCCCTCCCCACCCCCTGCGGTCCCTCCCCTGGTCCCCCCAACTGACTGCAGTGTGTGATGCTCCCCTCTCTGTGTCCACGTGTTCTAATTGTTCAACACCCACCTATGAGTGATACCATGCGGTGTTTGATTTTCTGTTTTTGTGTTTTTGTGTTCTTGTGTTCTCAGTTTGCTGAGAATGATGGTTTCCAGATTCATCCATGTCCCTATGAAGGACATGAACTCATCGTTTTTCACGGCTGCATAGTATTCCATGCTTTATCCAGTCTATTGCTGATGGACATTTGGGTTGGTTCCAGGTCTTTGCTATTGTAAACAGTGCCGCAATGAACATATGTGTGCATGTGTCTTTATAATAGAACAATTTATAATTCATTGGGTATATACCCCATAATGGGATTGCTGGGTCAAATGGAATTTCTATTTCTAGGTCCTTGAGGAATTGCCACACTGTCTTCCACAATGGATACACTAATTTGCACTCTCACCAACCATGTAAAAGTGTTCGTATTTCTCCACATCCTCTCCAGCATCTGTTGTCTCCAGATTTTTTAATGATTGCCATTCTAACTGGTATGAAATGGTAAATCAATGTGGTTTTGATTTCCATTTCTCTAATAACCAGTGATGATGAGCATTTTTCATATGTTTGTTGGCCTCATATATGTCTTCTTTTGTAAAGTGTCTGTTCATATCCTTTGCCCATTTTTGAATGGGCTTGTTTGTTTTTTTCTTGTAAATCTGTTTTTGTTCTTTGTAGCTTCTGGATATTAGCCCTTTGTCAGATGGGTAGATTGCAAAAAATTTTTCCGATTCTGTTGGTTGCCGGTTGACTCTAATGATTGTTTTCTTTGCTGTACAGAAGCTCTGGAGTTAAATTAGGTCCCATTTGTCCATTTTGGCTTTTGTTGCCATTGCTTTTGGCATTTTAGCCATAAAGTCTTTGTCTGTGCCTATGTCCTGAATGGTTTTGCCTAGGTTTTCTTCTAGGGTTTAATGGTATTAGATCTTATGTTTAGATCTTTAATCTATCTGGAGTTAATTTTAGTGTAAGGTGTCAGGAATGGGTCCAGTTTCTGCTCTCTGCACATTGCTAGCCAGTTTTGCCAACATCATTTATTAAACAGGGAATCCTTTCCCCATTGCTTGTTTTTATCATGTTTGTCAAAGATCAGATGATTGTAGATGTGTGGTGTTGCTTCTGAGGCCTCTGTTCTGTTCCATTGCTCTATGTCTCTTTTTTGGTAACAGTGCCATGCTGTTTTGATTACCGTGGCCTTGTAGTATAGTTTGAAGTCAGGCAGCATGATGCCTCCAACTTTGTTCTTTTTGCTTAAGATTGTTTTGGCTATGTGGGCTCTCTGTTGGTTCCATATGATGTTTCAAGTAGTTTTTTCCAATTCTGTGAAGGTCATTGGAAGCTTGATAGGGATAGCATTGAATCTATAAATTGCTTTGAGCAATATGGTCATTTTCATGATGTTGATTCTTCCCAATCATGAGCATGGAATGTTTTTCCATCTGTCTGTGTCCTCTCTTATTTCATTGAGCAGTGGTTTGTAGTTCTCCTTGAAGAGGTCCTTTACATTCTTTGTTAGTTGTATTCCTATTTTATTCTCTTTGTAGCAATTGTGAATGGGAGATCACTTTTGATTTGGCTCTCTGTCTGTTATTGGTGTATAGAAATACTTCTGATTTCTGCACGTTGATTTTATATCCTGAGACTTTGCTGAAATTGCTTAGCAGTTTCAGGAGATTTTGGGCTAAGACGATGGGGTTTTCTAAATAAACAATCGTGTCATCTGCAAATAGAGACAATTTGGCTTTCTCTGTTACTAATTGAATACTCTTTATTTCTTTTTCTTGACTGATTGCTCTGACTAGAACTTCCAGTACTATATTGAATAAGAGAGATGAGAGAAGGCATCCTTGTCTTGTGTCAGATTTCAAAGGGAATGCTTCCAGTTTTTGCCCGTTCAGTATGATATTGGCTGTGGGTTTGTCATAAATAGCTTTTATTATTTTGTGATATGTTCCATCAATACCTAGGTTATTGAGGGTTTTTAGCATAAAGGGCTGTTGAATTTTGTTGAAGGCCTTTTCTGCATCTATTGAGATAATCATGTGATCTTTATCTTTGGTTCTGTTTATGTGATGGATTATGTTTATAGAGTTTCGTGTATTGAACCAGCCTTGCACCACTGGGATGAAGCCTACTTGATCATGATGAATAAGCTTTTTGATTTGCTGTTGCATTCTGTTTGCCAGTATTTTATTGAAGATTTTTGCATCAATGTTTATCATGGATATTGGCCTGAAGTTTTCTTTTTTACTTGTGTTTCTGCCCAGTTTTGGTATTAGGATAATGTTGGTCTCATAAAATGAGTTGGGGAGGATTCCCTCTTTTTGTGTTGTTTGGAATAGTTTCAGAAGGAATGGTACCAGCTCCTCTTTGTACATCTGGTAGAATTCAGTTGTAAATCTGTCTAGACCTGGCCTTTTTTTAGTTAGTAGGCTATTAATTGCTGCCTCAACTTCAGCCCTTGTTATTGGTCTATTCAGGGTTTCAACTTCTTCCTGGTTTAGGCTTGGGAGGATGCAAGTGTCCAGGAATTTATCCATTTCTTCCAGATTTACTGAGTTTTGTGCATAGAGTTATTTGTAGTAATCTCTGATGGTAGTTTGCATTCCTGTGGAATTGTGGTGATGTCCCCTTTATCGTTTTTTATTGCATCTATTTGATTCTTCTCTCTTTTCTATTAGTCTGGCTAGCAGTATATTTTGTTGATCTTTTCAAAAAGCCAGCTCCTAGATTTGTTGATTTTTTAAAGGGTTTTTTTTGTATCTCTATCTTCTTCAGTTCTGCTCTGATTTTGAATTTTAATAAGTATATTTACTAGTTTTAAAACTGAACTTTCCCCAATAAACTATAAATGAAAAAATAGTAACAAATTTTTAATTTCCATGTTTTATAAATTGAATTTAGACATTACTACATTAAAATAATTCATCAGATGTGACATGTTGTTTATTATTAGGTAGATAATGTGGCCTTAAAAAATAAAAATTATTTTTACATATCACATCATCATATAAAAGTCATAGACAGCAAAATATTATCCTGTCAACTTTAAGAAACACAGAAACTCTTAAGAATTATTTGAAAACTTCATAAACTACCAGAGAAACTATAACAGTGAATACAATAGGCATCTATTATTCACTCTATTTAATTTTTCATTGCGTTGTACTTTGGCTTGTCAAATGTATAATGTCAGTAACAAAAAATTAATGTGAAATAACTAAACTAGTCTTCAACCTAGCAGAGAGTTATCATCCCTAGAGGAGAATATATTCCTAAAAGCACTCTGCCTATAAGAATAATAAAACTTGCCATAATGATTTAAAACATTTTGTAGCTATATTAGTCATTCATATATTCCTTTGCCTATGCTGGCAAAAAAAAAAAATCATTGTGATGTTCCATATGGCAATGGATTCATAGATATGTCACCAAAAATATAATCAACAAAATTACAAAAAATAGATAAATTAAACCATCAAGATGGCTACTTTTGTGTTTTAAAGGATACCATCAATAAAGACAACACAGAGAATGGCAGAAAATACTCACAAATCATATATCTGATATGAGCCTTGTATTTAGAAGATATATAGAATTTTTACAATTCAACAGCAAAAAGAAAAGCCCAAACAATAAAATGAGCAAAATATTTGAATAGACATTTCTCCAAGGAAGATAAAGAAATATTTAATAAGCATATGAAAAGACATACTCAAAAAGATATTTGTAAGCCATATTCTTAGCAGTATTATTTACAACAGCTGAACGTTAGAAGCAACTCATGCATCCATCAATTAATAAATGACAAAATATGATGTATGTAAGAACTGGATAAAGGTAACAGTTGCAAAACATTGTGATTGTACTAATACATGATGAAATATTATTTGATCTTAAAGAGGAAAGACAGTCTGATACATGCTATAACATGAATGAACCTTGAAGGCATTATGCTAAGAGAAATAAGCCAGTCACCAAAGGACAAAAATTGCATGATTCCACTCACATGAGGTATCTATAGCCATCATATTCACAGAAACAGAAAGTAGAATGGTGGCTCTTAGGGTCTGGAAGGAGGTGGGGAAAGTGGGTAGCTATTATTTAATGGGTATAGAGTTTCAGATGTACAAGATTAAAAAGTTTTGAAGAGGAATGAAGATGATGGTGGCAAACAGTGTACATGTCCTTAATGCCACTAAACCATATACTTAAAAATGATTAAAATGGTTCAAGAGCCCACTTGGTGCTCCATCCACCTGTGGCTTTATTAGTTCCTAATTTTATATTATGTATATTTTTCCAAAATTTAAGAAAACAAATATATTTTTAAACAGGCAAAGTACTTGAATACATATTTCTCCAAATTAAGCATACAAAGATCAGAAAGCACATCAAAAGATACTCAATATTTAGTCATTAAGGAAATGGAAATCAAAATCACAGTATTATTCAGCTGTAAAAAGGTATTAATTACTGATACTTGCTACAATAAGAATGAACATCAAAAACATTACACCTAGTGAAAGATGCAAGTCCGAAGATGTTACATATTGTATGATTTAATTTATATGAAATATCAAGAATATAAGTAAATTCATACAGACAGAAAGCAGATTAGTGGTTGCCAGGAGCTGGGATGACTGCTTGGTGAGTACAGTGTCCTTTTGGGGCAATGAAAATGTTTAAGAAATAGATAAAGGTGAGAGAGAGGCAAAG
>NW_016107476.1:1849134-1897845 GCF_001604975.1 Cebus imitator
AGTATCTGGTGTTAACTTCTATCACTGAAAGAGGCACTGAAGTGATTTTTTTAAAAAGTCTCAGCCAACATCACCCTTCTCCCACCTCTCTGCAGCAACAGCATGGTGCGGAGAGTATCTCTGAGCATTAAAGGAGGGGGAGAATAGCAATCGTGAAGGACTGAACTCACTGTTGTAGTAGAAAGGAGAACTGAACAAAACTCAGGGGACACCCGCCTAGGAGAGGGAACATCTAAACCAGCACTAGACAAAGGAAAATGGCCAATCCTAGCAGTCTGAACTCAGTTCCCACTAACCTTACCACCAAGGGCTAAAATGTTCTGAGTCTCTAAGAAACCTTGAAAGGCAGTCTAGGCCATAAGGACTGCAACTCTTAGGCAAGTCCTAGTGCTGAACTGGGCCTAGAAACAATAAACTCGTGGGGCATAGTACCTGCTGGGATAGCAGATGGAGTGACTAAGGGAGTGCTGGTATCACCTCTCCTCTAAGCCCAGACTGCAAAAATTGTGGTTCCAAAAGAGACCCTTAACTTCCACCTGAGGAGAAGTGTGGGAAAAGTGGAGAGGACTTTGTCTTGAGGGCACCAGCCACAATGATGAGGCCCTTCTTCCAGGTCTTAGTTTCCAGATGACATTTCTAGACACATCTTGGCCAGAAAGGAACCTACTGACTTGAAGGTAAGGACCCAGTCCTGGAAGCATTCATCACCTGTTAATTGAAGAGTACTTAGGTCCTGAATATTCAGCACCAATACGCAATTACTATGTTGAGGGTCTTAGGTGAGCCTCTGAGACTTGCTGGCTACAGGTGAAACTCAGCACCTTAGCAGCTGTGGTGGCTACAGGGCAAAACTCTTCTGCTTAAGAAAAGCAGAGGGAAAAGTGAATGGGACTTTGTCTTGTGCCTTAGGAACTAATAAAGCCACAGGTGGATGGAGCACCAAGTGGGCTCTTGGGGTCCCCAATTCTAGGACTTGACTTTTGAATGACATTCATGAGCCTACCCTAGACCGGAGGTGAGCCAACTCCCCTGAAAAGTGAGTCCCAGGCCAGACAGCATTCTTCATAAACTTATTTAAAAGCCGTTGGGCCTTAAGGAATCATCAGCTGTAGTCTAGCAGTACTCCCCGTGGCCTTCGATGGCAGTGGCCATGAAGTGAGGCTACTCTGCCTTTGGAAAGGGGAGGTAAGAGTGGGAAGGACTGTGTCTTGTGGTTTGAGTGCCAGCTCAGTCAATGTACAACAGAACACTAAGTGGACTTCTAAGGTTTTTAACTCTAGCCCCTAACTCCTGTACAGCATGCATGGATCCACCAGGGGCCTGGGGGAACTCGTCATCCAGAAGGGAAGAACACAAGCCTAGCTGGCTTTGCCACCTGCTGATTGTAGAGCCCCAGGACCTTAAGTGAACACAGGCAGTAACCAGTGAGTGGATACAGCAGGCTGTAGGTAAGATCCAATGCTGTGCTAGCTTCATGTCTGACCAGCACAGCCATACTGGTGATGGCCACAGGGGTACTTTTGTCACCCCACTCCCAGATTTAAGTAGCCCAGGACAAAGAGAGAGACTCTGTTTGGGAGAAAATAAGGGAAGAGAATAACAGTCTCGCATGGTAATCCAGAATTCTCCCCGATCTTGTCCAAGACCATCATGGCAGTACCTCTATAAGTTTGTAAATAAAGTGTTACTGGGCTTAGAGTCCCCTCTATAGCAGATACAACCAATACCATAACATTCAAGTCCTTTCAAATATCTAGAAAGCCTTCCCAAGAAGGACAAGTACAAACAAGCCTAGACAGTGAGGACTACAATAAATATCTAACTTTATCAATGTCCAGATACTAAAGAACATCTACTAGTATCAACACCATCCAGGAAAACATGACCTCATCAAATGAAACAGATAAGCCACCAGGAACCAATTCTCGAGACACAGAGATATGTGACCTTTCAAACAGAGAAATTAAAATACCTGTGTCAAGGAAACTTAAATAAATGCAAGATAAGAGAAGAAATTGAGAATTCTATTAGATGAACATAACAAAGAGGCTGAAATAATTAAAAAGAATTAAGGGGAAATTCTACAGCTGAAAAATGTAATTGGCATATGGATAAACATATCAGCAGTCTTTTAATAGCAGAATTAATCAAGCAGAATAAAAAATTAATGAGCTTTAAAACAGGCCCTTTGAAAATATACTGTCAGAAAAGACAAAAGAAAAAAATAAAAAACAATGAAGCACACCTACAGAATTTAGAGATAGCTACAAAAGTATAAATCTAAGAGTTCGTGGCCTTAAAAAGAAAGAAGTAAAAGAGATAGGGGTAAGTTTATTCAAAGGGATAACAACACAGAGCTTTCCAATTAGAGAAATATATCAATATCAAAGTATAAGAAGGTTAGAGAACATCAAACAGAATTAAACCCAGCAAAGACTACATCAAGGCGTTTAATAATCAATGACATCTCAAAGATCAAGAATAAAGGATCCTAAAAGCAGCAAGGGAAAAGCAACAAATAACATATAATGGAGCACCAATACATCCAGCAGCAGACTGTTCAGTGGAAACTTTACAGGCCACGGTACAGTGGCATGACATATTTAAAGTGCTGAAGGAAAACAACTTTTGAAATGTATATATATCCTGAAATGTATATATTTGAAATGTATACATATGTATATATCCTACAAACATGAAAAAGAAATACTTTCCTAGACAAACAAAAGTTGAATGATTACATTAGTACCAGAACTGTCCTAAAAGAAAAGCTAAAGGGAGTACTTCAAACAGAAAAAAATGACATTAATCAGCAAGAATTAATCACCTGAAAGCAAAAAAACTCACTGGTAACAGTAAGTACACATAAAAACACAGAATATTATAACACTGTAACTGTGGTGAGTAAACTACTCTTATCCTATGTAGAAAGACTAACAATGAACCACTCAAAAATAATAACAACTTTTCAAGATGTTGACAGTAAAATAAGATACAAACACAAAGAGCAAAAAGTTAGAAAGCAGGGAGATGAAGTTAAAGGGGGGATGAAGTTAAAGTTTTTATTAGCTTTCTTTTTGTTTGTTTATGTAAACAGTTTCAAGTTGTTGAAACTGGAAGATAGAAAGGAAAAAAAAAAAAAGAAAAGAAGAGAAGAACACAAAACAACCAGAAAACAAAAAATAAAATGGCAGGAGTAAGTCCTTATTTATCAATAGTAGCTTTGAAAATAAATGGACTAAATCTTCAATCAAAAGTTTGGATTAAAAAAAAGACTCAATAATCTGTTGCCAAGAAACACACTTTACCAATAAAAACACACATAGGCTATAAATAAAGGAATTGAAAAAGATATTCCTTGCAAATGGAAGCCAAAAAAGAATAGGAGTAGCTACACTTAACATCAGACAAAATGGATTTCAAGACAAAAAACAAAATAATAGACAAAGAAAGTCACTGTATGATGATAAATGCCTCAATTCAGCAAGAAAATATAACATATATATATCCCCAACAATGAAGTACCCAGATATATAAAACAAATATTATTAGAGGTAAAGAGAGAGATAGGCCCCAATACAATAATAGTTGGAGATTTCAACACCACACTTTCAGCATTGGACAGGTCTCCCAAAAAATCAACAAAGAAACATGAGGCTTAATCTGCACGATAGACCAAATAGATCTAACAGATATTTACAGAAAATTTCATCCAAAATTGCAGAATACACATTATTTTCCTAATCACATAGATAACTCTCAAGTATAGACCATATGTTAGGTCACATAACAAGTTGTAAAACATTCAAAAACAACTGAAATAATATAAAGCATTGACTATGACCACAATGGAATAAAACTAGAAATTAGTAACAAGAAGAATTTACAAATACATGGAATTTATACAAATACAAATACATGGAATTTACAAATACATGAATTTACAAATACATGGAAATTAAACAATATGCTCCTGAAGGACCAGAGGGTCACTGAAGAAATTAAGAAGGAAACTGAAAATTTTCTTGAAACAAATGATGATGGAAACACAACATACTAAAACCTATGGGATATAGCAAAAGCAGTATTAATAGAGAAGTATCTAGCTATAAATGCCTACATCAAAAAAGAGGAAAAGCTTCAAATAATCTAATGATGCATCTTAAAGAATAGAAAAGGAAGAGCAAACCAAAATGAGTAGAAGAAAATACTGAATCCGGATCCAAGATGGCTGTTTAGGAACAGTGCAGGATTGCAGCTCCCAGTGAAAGCACAGAGGGTGATTTCAGATCATTTTCAGATGGATTTTTATTACCCATAGACCAGGAGATTCCCAGGGGGAGGAGCCCCATGGGTCGCCAGCGCGCAGCACGGCCATTCCGGTCACTGTGGCTGTTTTGGCCTGCGCGGCTGCTTTGTGGGGCCCCCGCACAGCAGTTCTCCATACAAAATACACTGGTCCGGGTGCCCTCTTAGCTGGCAATTGGAGCCCTGGGAAGGCGCAGTCACCAATTCATCTGACTAACAGGGGGTCTGAAACAGGGAGCCAGGCCAGGAGATTCCCGGGCAAAAACAAACAAACAAACAAAAAAGCCCCACGAATCTCAGCAGCATTGCAGTGAGTCACCATAGGGGAAATCACATAGACCCTGGAGCCTTTTCAACAGGCTACTGAAACACCTGGGAGAGTCAACCATTCAACTAAAAAACAAAAGCTTCTGAGGCAAGGAGCCAGGTGATCAGGCTCAGCTGGTCTCACCCCCGCAAAAGAAGAGCAATCAGAAACTCTTTGGATTGAGAGTTTGACAGCAAGCACAGCTGAACCCAGGACGGTCTAGCTCTGTGGGGGAGAGGCGTCCACCATTGCTGAGGCAGCCTGCCATTGCCAAGGCAACCTGCCATTACAGTGAGAGTCTGCCATTACAGAGGTGGGCCACCAAAGCTGAGACAGTTCTAACTACACCCATATAAATAGGACTGCAGGGAAGTTCATACAACAGCTGGGTGGAGCCCACAGCAGTTCGGCAAAGCCTCTGCAGGCGGACAGTGACTAGGCTGCCTCATTGCTGTGCAGGGCAGCCCTGGGGGAAAAAAAAAAAAGGCAGCAGCACAATGGAAACTCATAAATAATGCCCTAACTCCCTGGGACAGAGCACCTGGGGAAAAAAAAGTGTTCATGAGTTCTACTGCAGCAGACCTAAACCCACCTGTCCAGCAGCCCTGAATGAAAAATGGAGGTTACAACTCAGCACATGAGCTCATGTAAAGGACAGACTGTCTCCTCAAGCAGCTCCCTGACCCCCGTATATCCAGAGTCACCTCATAAAGGAGAGATCAGACTGACATTTAGCGGGTATCCTTCTGGGACAAAGATAGCAGAAAAAGAAACTGGTAGCAATCGTTACTGTTCTGCAGCTGCTGCAGGTGATCCCCAGGCAAGCAGGGCCTGGGGTGGACCTCAGCAGCCCTACAGCAGAGGGGCCAGACTGTTGGAAGGAAAACTAAGAAACAGAAATAACTTCATTATCAACAAATTGGACGTCGACTCAGAGACCCAATCTGAAAGTCAGCAACTACAAAGACGACAGGTGGATAAACCCACAAAGATGGGAAGAAGCCAGCTCAAAAAGGATGAAAACACCCGAAACCAGAACACCTCTCCTCCTGCAAGGGTTCACAACTCCTTACCAGCAAGGGAACAAGATTGGATAGAGAATGAGTGTGATGAAATGACAGAATCAGACTTCAGAAGGTGGGTAATAAGGAACTTCCGTGAGCTAAAAGAACATGTTCTAACCCAATGCAAAGAAACTAAGAACCTGGAAAAAGATTTGGTGAAATGCTAACGAGAATGGACAACATGGAGAGGAATATAAGTGAATTGATGGAGCTAAAACACAACACGAGAACTTCATGAAGCATGCACAAGTTTCAACAGCCGAATTGACCAAGAAGAAAGGATATCAAAGGTCGAAGATCAACTCAATGAAATAAAATGAGAAGGCAAGATTAGCGAAAAAGGGGTAAAAAGGAATGAACAAAGAATCCAAGAAATGTGGGACTATGTGAAAAGACCTAATCTACATTTGATAGGTGTACCTGAATGTGACGAAGAGAATGAATCCAAGCTGGAAAATACTCTTCAGGATATTATCCAGGAAAACTTCCCCAACCTAGCAAGGCAGGCCAATATTCAAGTCCAGGAAATACAGAGAACACCACAAAGATATTCGTCAAGAAGAGCAACCCCAAGGCACATAATCGTCAGATTCACCAGGGTTGAAATGAAGGAGAAAATGCTAAGGGCAGCCAGAGAGAAAGGTCAGGTTACACACAAAGGGAAGCCCATCAGACCTCTCAGCAGAAACCCTACAAGACAGAAGAGAGTGGGGCTAATATTCAACATCCTAAAAGAAGAGAACTTTCAACCCATAATTACATATCCAGCCAAACTAAGCTTAATAAGTGAAGGAAAAAATAAAATCCTTTGCAAACAAGCAAGTACTCAGAGATTTCATCACCACTAAGCCTGCTTTACAAGAGCTCCTGAAAGAGGCTCTACACATAGAAAGGAACAACCAGTACCAGCCACTCCAAAAATAAACCAAATGGTAAACAGCATCAACACAATGAAGAATCTATATCAACTAATAAGCAAAACAGCCAGCTAGCATTAAAATGGCAGTATCAAATTCACACATAACAACATTAACCCTAAAAGTAAATGGACTAAATGTCCTAATCAAAAGACACAGACTGGCAAATTGGATAAAAAGCCAAAACCCATTGGTGTGCTGTATCCAGGAAACCCATCTCACATGCAAGGATACACAAAGGCTCAAAGTAAAGGAATGGAGGAAGATTTACCAAGCAAATGGAGAGTAAAAAAAAGCAGGAGTTGCAATTCTTGTCTCTGATAAAATAGACTTTAAAGCAACAAAGATCAAAAGAGACAAAAAGGACACTACATAATGGTAAAAGGATCAATGCAATAAGAAGAGCTAACGATCCTAAATATGTACGCACCCAATACAGGAGGACCCAGATACATAACGCAAGATGTTAATGACTTACAAAGAGACTTAGACTCCCACACAATTATAGTGGGAGACTTTAACACCCCATTGTCAATATTAGACAGATCAATCAGACAGAAAATTAACAAGGATATCCAGGACTTGAACTCAGACCTGGACCAAGCAAACCTAATAGACATTTACAGAACTCTCTACCCCAAATCCACAGAATATACATTCTTCTCAGCACCACATCACACCTACTCTAAAATTGACCACATAATTGGAAGCAAATTACTCCTCAGCAAATGCAAAAGAACGGAAATCACAACAAACAGTCTCTCAGACCACAGTGCAATCAAGTTAGAACTCAGAATTCAGAAACTAACTCAGAACCGCACAGCCTCATGGAAACTGAACAACTTGCTCTTGAATGTTGACTGGGTAAACAATGAAATTAAGGCAGAAA
This sequence comes from Cebus imitator, assembly GCF_001604975.1. Classification (NCBI taxonomy): domain Eukaryota; kingdom Metazoa; phylum Chordata; class Mammalia; order Primates; family Cebidae; genus Cebus; species Cebus imitator. Next base: position 1,856,620 of record NW_016107476.1, read on the forward strand.
TAAAGACGTTCTTGGAAACCAACAAGAATGAAGACACAACATACTGGAATCTCTGGGACACATTTAAAGCAGTCTCTAGAGGAAAATATGTAGCAATCAGTGCCCACATGAGAAGAAAAGAGAGATCTAAAATTGACACCCTATCATCAAAACTGAAAGAGCTAGAAGAGCAAGATCAAAAAGACTCAAAACCTAGTAGAAGACAAGAAATAACTAAGATCAGAGCAGAACTGAAGGAGATAGAGACACAAAATGCTCTTCAAAAAATAAATAAATCCAGGAGCTGGTTTTTTGAAAAGATCAACAAAATAGACCACTAGCCACATTAATAAAAAATCAAAGAGAGAATAACCAAATTGATGCAATAAAAAACGATAAAGGGAATATCACCAGAGATTCCACAGAAATTCAAACCATCATCAGAGATTATTACAAACAACTCTATGCACATAAACTAGTAAATGTGGAATAAATGGATAAATTCCTGGACACTTGCCTTCTCCCAAGCCTAAAACAGGAAGAAGTTGAAACCCTGAATAGAGCAATAACAAGGTCTGAAGTTGAGGCAGCAATTAAGAGCCTACCACCAAAAAAAGCCCAGGTGTAGACAGATAAACAGCCAAATTCTACCAGACATACAAAGAGAAGCTGGTACCATTCCTTCTGAAACTATTCCAAATAATCCAAAAAGAGGAATCCTTCCCAAATCATTTTATGAGACCAACATCATCCTGATACCAAAACCCGGCAGAGACTCAACAAAAAAAGAAAACCTCAGGCCAATATCCATGATGAACATAGATGCAAAAATCTTCCATAAAATACTGGCAAGCCAACTGCAACAGCACATCAAAAAGCTTATCCACCATGATCAAGTAGGCTTCATCCCAGGGATGCAAGGCTGGTTCAACATACGCAAGTCCATAAACATAATTCACCACATAAACAGAATCAAAGACAAAAACCACATGATTATCTCAATTGACGAAGAGAAGACCTTTGACAAAATTCAACAGCCCTTTATGCTAAAAACCCTCAATAAACTAGGTATCGACGGAACGTAACTCAAAATAATAAAAGCTATATATGACAAACCAACAGTCAATATCATACTGAATGGGCAAAAACTGGAAGCATTCCCCTTGAAATCTGGCACTAGACAAGCATGCCCTCTCTCACCACTCCTATTCAATATAGTACTGGAAGTTCTAGCCAGAGTAATCAGGCAAGAAAAAGAAATAAAGAGTATTCAAATAGGAAAGGAGGAAGTCAAATTGTCTCTATTTGCAGATTACATGATTGTATATCTAGAAGACCCCATTGTCTCACCCCAAAGTCTCCTGAAACTGATAAGCAACTTCAGCAAAGTCTCAGGATACAAAATCAATGTGCAAAAATCACAAGCATTCCTATACACCAATAACAGACTTAAAGAGAGCCAAATCAAGAACGAACTGCCATTCACAATTGCTGAAAGGAGAATAAAATACCTAGGAATACAACTAACAAAGAATGTAAAGGACCTCTTCAAGGAGAACTACAAACCACTGCTCAACGAAATAAGAGAGGACACAAACAGATGGAGAAACATTCCATGTTCATGGTTAGGAAGGATCAATATCGTGAAAATGGCCATACTGCCGAAAGTAATTTACAGATTCAATGCTATTCCCATCAAGCTACCAATGACCTTCTTCACAGAACTGGAAAAAAAAACACCTTAAACTTCATATGGAACCAAAAGAGAGCCTGCATAGCCAAGTCAATTCTAAGCAAAAAGAACAAAGCAGGAGACATCACGCTACCGGACTTCTAACTATACTACAAGGCTACAGTAATCAGAACAGCATGGTACTGGTACCAAAACAGAGATATAGACCAATGGAACAGAACAGAGGCCTCAGAGGCAACACAACATATCTACAACCATCCGATCTTTGACAAACCAGACAAAAACAAGCAATGGGGAAAGGATTCCCTGTTTAATAAATGGTGTTGGGAAAACTGGCCAGCCATGTGCAGAAAGCAGAAACTGGACCCCTTCCTGAAACCTTACACTAAAATTAACTCCAGATGGATTAAAGACTTAAACATAAGACCTAACACCATAAACACCCTAGAAGAAAATCTAGGCAAAACCAGTCAAGATATAAGCGTAGGTAAGGACTTCATGACCAAAACACCAAAAGCATTGGCAACAAAAGCCAAAATAGACAAATGGGACCTAATCAAACTCCACAGCTTCTGCACGGCAAAAGAAACTATCATTAGAGTGAATCAGCAACCAACAGAATGGGAAAAAACTTTTGCAGTTTACCCATCTGACAAAGGGCTGATACCCAGAATTTACAAAGAACTAAAACAGATTTACAAGAAAAATACAAACAAGCCCATTCAAAAGTGGGCAAAGGATATGAACAGACACTTTACAAAAGAAGACATACGTGAGGCCAACAAACACATGAAAAAATGCTCATCATCACTGGTCATCAGAGAAATGCAAATCAAAACTGCATTGAGATACCATCTCACGACAGTTAGGATGACGATCATTAAAAAATCTGGAGACAACAGATGCTGGAGAGGATGTGGAGAAATAGGAACACTTTTGCACTGTTGGTGGGAGAGTAAATTAGTTCAACCATTGTGGAAGACAGTGTGCGATTCCTCAAGGACCTAGCAATAGAAATTCCATTTGACCCAGCAATCCCATTACTGGGTATATATCCAAAGGATTATAAATCATTCTACTATAAGGACACATGCACACGAATGTTCATTGCAGCACTGTTTACAATAGCAAAGACCTGGAACCAACCTGAATGCCCATCGATGATAGACTGGACAAGGAAAATGTGGCACATATACACCATGGAATATTACGCAGCCATCAAAAATGATGAGTTCATGTCCTTTGTAGGGACATGGATGAACCTGGAATTCATCATTCTCAGCAAACTGACACAGGAGCAGAAAATCAAACACTGCATGTTCTCACTCATAGGCGGGTGTTGAACAATGAGAACACATGGACACAGGGAGGGGAGCACTACACACTGGGGTCTGTTGGAGGGAAAAAGGGAAATAGGGGAGGGCCAGTGGGGGGTGGGGAGTTGGGGGGGGATGGTATGAGGAGAAATGCCAGATATAGGTGATGGGGAGGAAGGCAGCAAATCACACTGCCACGTGTGTACCTGTGCAACAGTCTTGCATGTTCATCACATGTACCCCAAAGCCTAAAATGCAATAAAAAAAAAGAAATAGAAAAAAAGAAAAACAATATTAAAGTATATATGGAACTACAAAAGACCCAGAAGAGCCAAAGCTAACCAAAACAAAAAGAACTGAAGGAATGACATTAACTTACTTCAAATTATACTTAGGAGCTACAGTAACCAAAACAGCATAATAGTGGTATGAAAACAGATACATAGTCCAATGGAACAGAACAGAGAACTCAGAAACAAATGGACACAGCTACGGTGACTTCATTTTTGACAAAGGTGCCCAGAACATACACTGGGGAAAAGACAGACTCTTCAATAAATTGTTCTGGGAAAACTGGATATCTATATGCAGAAGAATGAAACTAGACCCTGTCTCTTGCCATATATGAAAAGCATATGGTATAAAGACTTAAATCTAAGACCTCAAACTATGAAACTACCAGAAGAAAACACTGGGCAAATTCTCCAGGACACTGATCTGGACCAAAGTTTCTTGAACAATACCCTGTAAGCACAGGCAACTAAAGCAAAAATGGACAAATGGGATTACAAGTTAAACAGCTTCTGCACAGGAAAGGATACAATCAACAAAGTGAAGAGAAAACCTACAGAATGGGAGACAATATTTGCAAACTACCCACCTGACAAAGGATTAATAACCCAAATATATAAGGAGCTGAAACAATCTCACAGAAAAAAGTCTAATAATCTAATCAAAAAATGGGCAAAATATTTGAATAGATATTTCTCAAAAGAAGACATACAAATGGCAAACAGGCATATGCAAAGGTGCTCAAAATCATGGATCATCAGAGAAATGCAAATCAAAACTGCAATAAGCTATCACCCCTGTTAAAATGGCTTATATCCGAAAACAGACAATAACAAATGCTTGTGAGGATATGGAGAAAGCAGAATCCTTGTACGCTGTTGGTGGGAATGTAAATTAGTACAACCACTATGGAGAAAAGTTTGGAGGTTCCCCAAAAAACCAAAAATTGAGCAACCATATGATACAGCCATCCCACTGCTGGGTATAAACCTAAACAAAAGGACACCGGTATATCAAAGAGATATCTGCACGCCTATGTTGCAGCACTGTTTACAATAGATAAGGTTTGGAAGCAACCTAAGTGTCCATTAACACATGGGTCCCAACCCCTGGATGTGAACTGATACCAGTATATTTCCTGTTAGGAACCGACTGCACAACAGGAGGTGATCAGTGGGTGAACAAGCATGAAGGCCAGAGCTCTGCCTCCTGTCAGATCAGTGGTGGCATTAGATTCTTATAGGAGCTGGAACCCTATTGTGAACTTCACATGTGAGGAATCTAGGCTGCACACTCCTTATGAGAATCTAACCAATGCCTGATGATATGAGGTAGAATAGTTTCATCTGTAAACTATACCCCAACACCACCTCATCCATGGAAAACTGTCTTCCCCACAACCACTCCTGATGTCAAAAATGTTGGGGACTGCCGCATTAACAGATGAATGGATAAAGAAAATGTGGTATATATTTTTATGGTATTTGGTCATTAAAAAGAATAAGATCCTGCCGTTTGCCACAACATGGATAAAACTAGAGATCACTATGTTAAGTAAAATAAGCCAGGCACAGAAAGACAAACATCGCATGTTCTCGCTTATTTGTGGAATCTAAAAATCAAAACGATTGAACTCATGAACATAGAGTTAAAGGATGGTTACCAGAAGCTGGGAAGGATAATGTGGGGCTGGGGAGATGGGAGGGATGCTTAATATGAACAAAAACAATAGTTAGAGGGCTGGAGGGCAAGGGGTATGGTTAAGGGGCACAAAAAATAGAAAGAATGAGTAAGACCTACTATTCAATAGCACAATATGGTGACTATACTCAATAGTAACTTAATTGGACATTTTAAAGGAACTTGAAATAACTTAAAGAGTAAAATTAGATTGCTTGTAACACAAAGGATAAATCTTGAGCAGATGGTTACCCCATTCTCCTTGAAGTGATTATTTTACATTGCATGCCCGTATCAAGATATGTAATGTAGCCCATAAGTATATACACCTACCATGTACCAGCAAAAATTAAAAATTGAATTTTAAATTAAAAACTTAAAAATATTAGAGATGATAGTTGCACAATACTGTGAATGTACTAAATGCCATTGAATTGTATACTTATGATAGTTAAGTATCTGTTATGTAGGTTTCACTTTGTTAAAAAGTTATTTCCTAGAATTGGAGTTATGGTTAGAAGCATTATATAAATGCCAAAAGAAATATATTAAGTAAATTACAGAATGAACTATTACATATGGGCATGAAAATATGTTGGAAAACATATCAAAAATAATTTTCATAAAAGTAAAAAAAACACAATTTTATATTAAATGCATGACAGTTTACAGAGACACACAAATTGTAATGTGAATGAAAAATTGCAGAGTATATTTTTTCTTAAAATTGTGAAATCAATACAGCAAAACACATAATCCATCTGAAACACGCACTTTCTCCAATAAAACTTACAGCTACAGAAAATTCAGTGGTAAAAAACTTCAGAAAGAGCATGTCTTGAAAACCACGGTCTTTTTATTTAAGAAACAAAATTAAAAAACACTATGACTCTAGGATGTAGACTCTAAATTTTGTGGATTCCACTTGGCCATAATTACTGCACCTTATGTATCCACTGGACAGAGCACTAAGCTGTGTCTTTTATCTGAGAACAAATGGATCTTCCTGGTCCATATTAACAGAACTCCTGCATTAACAGTTAAGAGCAGGGTTTAGGAATGAGATATTTTCTTGTTCTAACTAGCAATATAATCTTGGGTATTTTAGATAATTTATTTGTGCATTAAATATTTGTGTTCACATGTAAAATGAGGATCAAAGTAATATCATACCGTTTTTGTAAGGCTAATATAAAATAATGACTATAAAGCTATTAGGACAGTGCCTAGGATATAAAAAATGCTAAATGTCAGCTATTGCATCTATGTTAGAGCTTCAAATGGATCAGATCACTGCATATCACAAAACTCCCATTCACTTATCTTTATTTGCCACCCAACATACTACAGTAGGCCCTCCTTACCCCTGGGTTCCATATCCATGAACTCAACCAAAAGCCGATCAAAAATATTCAGAAAAACAATTCCACAAAATCCAAAACACAAAATTTTAACTTGCCATGCACCAAGTATACTTTGAATCCATGTGAATAAAGTGAAATGTAGGCATTGTATTAGGAATTATAACTAAAGATGATTTGAAGTATACAGGAGGAGATGCATCAGTTATATAAAAATACTACACCAGTCTATATAAGGTACTTCACCACCTACAGATGTTGGTATACAGGAAGGGTCTTGGAATTAATTCACATGGATACCAAGATACAACTGTATTATCTGCACAATTGTGTTGACTCAAAGGTTGAATCAGTTCATCACTAGCCATGAGTCTCAACTCTGAGTGCGTAGGAGAGTCACTTGGTAAACATTTTAAAAGAACCATTACCCAAGAATCACCCTACAACTACAACCCAGATAATGATTTAATTGTTTTAGAAAGTAGTTGAGATATCCATATTTCTAAAAGCTTTCCAGCTGTTAAAAAAAATTATTTAACCAGAGTCAGGCTCCACTCCCTCTTTAAAAATTCCTCACATTTTCATAGCAAAAACCATTTTTCTGTGGGTGCCACAGAGGCAAACTCCATTTAGAGATGATAGATTAAAAATTTTAAAGGCAAGTTCCAATCTAGAGACAAAGAAGGATTTTTATTAAATTCCACTTTAAAAGGAGATTTTATTTAAAAGCCAAATATTCTTTGCAAAGTAGAAGAAAGAAGTGGCAGAATAGACAGGAAGATGGAGAAAAGCAGGGTTTAATAAACAAGAATGTGATGATGATGGTTAGCCTTTATAATGCTCTTTTTATGTGCTTCATTTCCTAAGGCCTATATTACATATGATATCATCTGATCTTTACAACAACTCAATGAATTATTATCATCTCCATTTTATATACAGGAAAAATGAGACACTGAGAGGTTAATGAACCAAGGTCATACATTTGAACAGTGACAGAGTTGGGATTTCAACCCAGAATTGGTTCCAAACCCGTACTCTCTTAAATACTATTCTATACTACCACCCTGTGCAATAAGAATCTTACCTGATGTAAGGTATACACATTTACCCTTTAATTATTTCTTATTTCTAAAGTCATAACAATAATCTACTTTTTATTTTTAAAAAACTATCAGCAATGATTATTTTTGAGTAGTGAGTAGGTAATTTTTCTTTTATTTCTCTGCATTTGTTAAATTACAATAATAAACATACATTCATTTTGAAATAAAAGTAATATTTTTGAAGTAAGCGTATCATAGAATTCTTACAGTTCACAGTGCTAATAAATACATATTACCTTAGAAAACATAGTAAAACTGAATAAAAAATTTTCTATAGTAATATATATTCCCCACAACAGGTGCTGCTTTCTTAATTATCTTTACCTTAGTAAAAATACACTAAAATTTGCTTAAAAGAAACTTACCTGTGCACTGTCCTCCATTGGTTGGATCTCCATAATAACCGGGCATACAATCTTGACACTGCTTTCCTGTGGTTAGATTTTTACACTGTTCGCACACATTATTATTGATGCAAGTGCTATGTCCATTACACTGGCAAGCTAAAGAAAACAGTAAAAAGTATTACAAATATCTAACGTAAAATCAAGTATAATAGCTATCAAAACAAAGAATATATCTTAAAAAGCTGGACTGTAGAAATGTCCAAAGAGCATCTTTCAAGTTTTGTTTAAAAATTAATAACACATATAGCTCAAAGTTTTAATGCAAGATAATGTGTGCAATAAATCATGTGTTGAAATTTTACCTTAACCTCTTTACAGTATTGTGGTTAAAGATGAACTGGAACATAAAAGCTATCACTGCTGACGGAATACTCTTTAGCGTAATTCTTAAAAATTCATAAGAATGGTATGTCTGTTAAGTTATATAAACACAAGGCTAAATATTATAACTTTGATAAAGATGCTAAAATTCATCTTAATTGTATTAACACATAATAATAAAGAATCAATCAATATAGAAAATTGTGTGGCAATAGATTCTTACTCAAATAAAGTAAACTAATAGTAAAATTAATAAAAATAGTACTTTTGAGCCAGGCATGGTGGCTCATGCCTGTAATCCCAGCACTTTGGGAGGCCAAGGCAGAGGGATCACTTGAGGTCAGGAGTTCAAGGCCAGCCTGGCCAACTTGGTGAAACCCTATCTCTACTAAAAATACAAAAAAATTAGCCAGACATGGTGGTGCATGCCTGTAATCTCAGCTCCTTGGGTGGCTGAGGCAGGAGAGTCTCTCAAACCTGGGAAACAGATGTTGCAGTGAGTCAAGATGGCACCACTGCACTCCAGCCTGGGCAACAGCGTAAGACTCCATCTCGGGGAAAAAAAAAAAAATAGTACTTCTGAATTAATTTGCATAAATGTGTATCTTCTTTAGGTAAGAAAAACTTCAAGGTTTAACTGAAAGTCTATTTAACTTTGAACTAAACAGAATGAAATATAAAGTATGAGATTGTTTCTAAGATATAACTAAGACTTTTATATTTTGACGTTAATATTACAACAGAATAAGAAATTTCAGAGTAAAGTTCATATATGAAAACTCAGCTTTTTTTGCCTATTTGGGACATAATATTAACTTGTTTGGTAACTGTTTGGCCAAAAATCATCATAATTGTCACCTTCATGATTATTTTACTTATTACAACTGAGATAGCAACTAGCATTTAATTGAGCTCTCTCACTCCATGAGGAAAGCCAATATTCTGCTGATGCCAAATAGTTTGCAGTTGGTATCTATTCTGATTGGTAAGTGTACATAAGCATCCATTTTTAATCATTGTAAACACCATGCCTTGGCCAGACAGAGTGCCACATGGTACACATGAATTTTATTATTTAATCTTCAAAACAACGCTATATGGAAGCTGCTGTGTTTATAACTGTTTCTAAGATGAGGAAATCTGGGTTAAGCAACTACACAAAGCCACACAGCTAATCAATTACAGAAACAAATACACATATAGAACTCTGAATTTTTAATAAAACAGATATTAAATAGCATGTAAAACTGCCTCTTATATTCAGAATACTTGAAAGTGAAATTCCCAAGAGCCTAGCAGAGGAGAAGAAACAGACACACAAAAGAATAAAACCAAATACTTTATAGAAATTCTTAAAGGTGCAACTATATTATAATGTATTATAGAAAGACAAAAATAAAAGAAAAAATAAAAAATTTTTCTCATAATGCAAAAAAATAGAAAATATGCAGTTATAAAAAAATGCTCATCATCTTTATGAAATTGAAAAAAGCATAATATGTTTTTAAACTCCATATTATATTATGAAACAATTCAGAGAAAATTTAATAACAAGGAAAAATGTTCATGACAAATCAAGAGAAGCAATTGATACAGAGCATCATATTTAGAAACATTGCAATGTTGAACTCAAGATACCAAAGCAAAAGGGCAAAGTAGGTTTCTCCAACAATCATACTCCTGAAGAAACATCAATCTGAATAACTACCCACACATCCAATTACCTTCACAAAGGATAAAAAATCTGAACACACAAGCAATGCAGTGAAAAAATCAAATGCTGGTATGTATGTAGAGAAAGGGGACTTTATACACACACACACACACACACACTCACACACACACACATACACACTTAATGAAATATTTTCAGCCATGAAACAGGCCACAAAAAATAAAATCCCATCATTTGGGACATGGATGAGTTTAGATGACATTTTGTTAAGTGAAATAAGCCAGGTACAGAAAAACAAACACCACATAATCTCAATCATATATGGTATCTTTAAAAAAAGATTTCATAGACATTAAGAGTATAATGATTACAGGAAACTGGAGAGAATAGGAGGAAGGGGAGTTATGGAGAGGTTGGTTAATGCATACAATGTTACAGATAGAAGGAATACCTACTATGCAATAGAGTACAAGTACATAGCAGGGTGATTATAACTAACAATAATGCATTTCAAATAGATAGAAGAGAGGATTCTGAATGTTCTCATAACAAAGACATTATAAATGTTTAAGGTAATAGATAATGCTAATTACCATGATTCAACCATTATACAATATATACATGCACTGAAACATCGAATTGAAACCCATAAAATGTGCATATTTTACATATCAACTTAATACATTTTGACAATTTGTGATGAAATGTATAAATATGCTTATGTAAAAGCTAATGATGGGTATCTTACTATAGTAAGATTTTTTTAGACCAATTGTCTACAATGAATTCATATTATTTTTACAATGTTATTAGAACTTTAATTTTATAACATTATGCTTAAAAGTTTAAGGTATTGTTTCATAGAAAGTTTACTCTGTGACACCACTAATTAATTTACTCAGACAACAAAATTTATTGAGTTCCCACCTCACGTAAAGAATTACCAGAAGATTTAAAGTTAAGAAGTGGGTTACTATAAGAACTTCATGAAATTTCTGGCCATTTGGAAGAATCATTAGAAAAAAGAATGCTTTAACATCTGAATAAGACAGCTAAATTTAGCACTCATACCTAACATCTCCCTCACAGATTAACACTAAAATAATAAGTAAATATACCAGCAATGACAGGGATTTTGGTATGTTGACCTACATAAACAAAACCAGAAGTATTAATCTACAATACCTCTTAATGTTAAAAGAGGTTCCCTGGGAAAATTCCACTCAACCCTCCTTTCCTGAATAAGAAAAATTCTGAAAACAAAAGTTAGTCATAGGGCAGTCAAGAAACATATCACTGGTATTCCTTCATCCATCTTGTGGAAAGTGTGAATCAAGGAAGCACCTGACATGGTTTATATATAATGCAGAAAGCCAGTATACTTTAGACCTAACTGCACAAAAAATATCTGGAGAAAAACATCTGGTAATTGTCACACTTTTCAACTAGTACGGTAGCAATGGCAAAGGAGAAAGCATATCATAGAAAAGGGGACCCAAACATAATGGCTGCATCAAACACCAACAAAAAAATGATATATTAGTAAGCCTATGATTATGTTCTAGTCCCCACTACCAAAAGGGTGTTAGATGAACAGGTGATGTAAGTTTACACATAGTAGTCTGTTGAGGTTACACTGTTGCTTGAAAGGTTCTAATATCATCTAATATCTCAGTAGCTATTGAATATGAATAAAACTAGAGAAATCATCCATTCTATCTTCTGTAAATTTTAAAACCACTCCAGATGGCTCCTCATTTATGGACACACAAACAAGAAAAAATTAAAATAAAATATAATGACAACTCAGCATTTGATATGCAAATAAGTACATAGTTTAGAAAAATAGTTGCTCTGCAACAGATGTGCAACATTTAAAAATATCTTTTTGACAATCTTAATAAACTTAAAAAATATACACAGAAATTTAAGAAAAAAATTTACCCAAAGCATTTTTCAATACGTATACCACTTTAAAAGAAATGAGAATTATCAGATACTAGAAATGAAGCAGATATTCCAAATAAGAATAGTAAAGTTAAGTTTGAGTTAGCAACAAAATTTTACTATACATGGAAAAGACAAGTAAGAGTTAGGAGGCATGGGTTCCAAAATCAAGAAGACCAAGAAGATATAATTCTTGGCATCCTAAAGGAAGCAAGCTAAACTGAACCGTGTTCATAAAGTGATACTATCAACTGTAGAAACTATCTATGAAAAAAGGTATTAAAACACATCATAAGCTCTGCAAAACGCAGAAAAGAATTTTAAGTCCCCTGGGATATGTGTATGAAAGAAAAACGTCACTTGTGAGAACTTGAAGGATAAAAAATATCACTTGTGAGAACTTAAAGGATATGTCAGGCATATATGGTAAATTTGAAATTCACATGATACATTTGTTGAAAAAAACCACCAAATAAAACATTAATATAAACCTATTTTGCAAACAAGAAAAGCCCCATAGGTATTGTAAAAGCAGATGCAAATCATCCTTATAAATACATCCACAACTCAGGTTATACAAATATGCCACAGGAAAGAAATCAGGAAAACTTTTCTTATGTAAGGAACTAGACAGCATTTTATGCTTTGCAAGCCATACATTCTCTGTCACAACTATTCCTTTCTGCAATTGTAGTGCAAAAGCAAACAAACACAATACACAAATAACTGGGTAGAGTTGTACTTTAATAAAACTTTCTTTACATAAATCTGCAGCAGACTAGATTTGGCCTACCAACCTTGGTTTGCCAAACACTGACATGGAAGAGAAAAAAAAAATTATAAATTAACTTTCACAATAAAAACTTCAAAAACACCGTAAAAATCAGGATATTAAAAAAAAGAGTTGATTAAAACAGAGGAAGAATACATATAGAAGATGAAAATGTTCAAAATTAAAGATATGAAAAATAAGGAAATTATGCCTGAAGAAGACAGGTATGATGACAATGTCTCATCAAATAGAGAATAACAACAAAGAACTAAAATTTTTGAAAAAAAATGAAGTAGAAAAGTACAATAACAAAAAATACACTAGAATTCAACAGATCATCTGAACTGGTAGAAAAATAATCAGCAAACTTAAAGATAGACTGATAGATTATGTAATCTAAAATACAGAGAGAATTAGAAATGGAGAAAAGCAGATCTTGGGAAAACATATGGGACATTATTAATTTTACCATCATGTGAATAATAGGAACAACGGAAACAGAGGAGAGAGAGATAGAAAAGAAACTAAAAATTATTTGAAAACATAGTTGCTGCAAACTTCTCAAATTTGATGAAAAACATTAACTTACACATCCAGGAAACCTAACTTCCATATCCAAACTAAATAGGACAAACAAAAACATTAATTTCCACATCCAAACTCTAAATAGGACAAACACAAAAAGATCCACAAAAAAGTCCCATTATAATTATAATGATGAAAGCAACAAGGACAAAGTCTAGAAAGAAGAAAGAGATAAAATCATTTCTCACTTACAAAAAAGCCCTATAAGATTAACAACTGATTTTTAATCAGAAATAATAGAGGCCAGTAAGCAATACAATAATATATACTCAAAAAACCACTGCTAACCAAGAATCCTCTGTCAAGCAGAGCTACCTTTAAAAAAAATCAGAAAAATAATGGCATTCCTAAATATTAAAACATTAAGAGAATTAAATGCTAGCAGGCCAGCCATACAAGAAACACTAAAGAAGGTTATTCGCAGGAAAGCAAGTGACCCAGACAGTAATTCAACTCCATGCAAAAAAAGAAATAGTACTGGTAATAATTCTGTAATAATAAAAATAGGAAATGCATATTTCTTTTTCTTTTTTCTATTACCTGATGTTATTAAAGAATTATTTTTAAATATATGTATATAATGGTATTATTTGTCCTATAACCATAAAAATGTAATATGTTTGCCAATAAAAGCTTAAAATAGGTGAGTGAAGGAAACCTGTGTTGGGCTAAAGATATGATGCCAGGTGGTTTGGAGTCATAGGAACAAATAAGGAAAACCAGAAATGGTAAAAAAGACTAATATAATAAAAGCTATAAATACACACTTGCCCTCCTTTCATTCCTCAAATTCTTTTAAAAATATAAAATTATATAAAGTAATAATTTTAATAGAGTGCTGGCGGGTCCACACATAAATAGATGTAGTACATATTTAAAAATAAGACAAAAAAATGAAGAAAAAGAATAGACTTACATGAGTAACATTATTATATCTCACTGGTATTAATATAAATCTGAAAAATATTTTAATACGTTAAAATGTATATGTTAAAGGTTTCTAGGTCTTTCATTTCCTTGGTTAAATTTATTTCTAAGTATTTTAAATTTTTGCAGCTACTGTAAATGGTATTACCTTCTTGATTTCCTTTTCTCCTAGTCATTGTTCATGTATAAAAATGCTGATTTTTGTGTGTTGACTGGGCATTCTGCAACTTTACTGATTTCATTTGTCAGTACTAACAGTTTCTTGATAGAATCTTTATGCTTTTCTACATATAAGATCACGTCACCTGCAAACAGGTACAGTCTAAGTCCCTTTTTTCCTGTTTAGATACATTTAATTTCTTGCTTTTGCCTAAGTGCTCAGTCTGAAGACTTTCCATACTATGTTAAATAAAAGTGGTGCAAGTGTGCATCCCTTTGTTTTTCCAGTTCTTAAAAAAAAAAAAAAAGTTTCAGCTTTCCCTCTTCAGTATTATGGTAGCTATGTTCTTTTCCCAAACAAGCAAAATGGAATTCATTACCACTAGCCAAGTCCTGAAACAGATGCTTGAGGAAGTGAAAGGACAATATTTGCCATCATAAAAACAAAAAAAAGTATAAAACTCCCTGATGACGCAAGCACACAAATAAGGAAGAGAAAGTATTCAAATGCTACCACTACACAAAACTACAAAATCACAATGATAAACAATGAGAGAGAAGCAAAGGCTATATAAAACAACCATAAATCACTTAACGAATGACATAAATAAGCCCTTACATATCAATAGTAACTTAATGTAAACAAATTAAACTTTCCACTTAAAAGACACAGACTTGCTGACCTTCAAGGTCAGAGATCCCAGAAGAAGAAGCAGGCACCCATCTGTGCCGTTCTCTAGTCTCCTTGAGTGGCATCTCCACATGCAGGAGCAAACCAGATGAATAGGGTCTGAAGTGAAGCCCCAGCAAACCACAGCAGCCCTACAGAAGAGGGGCCTGATCACTGAAAGAAAAACAGAGAGCAAAACAACAACAACAAAAAGGCCCCAAGAAAATCCTATCCAAGGGCAAACAGCCTCAAAGAAAATAGACAAACTCAAACTCAAAACTTGACAAACTCAAGATCAGAAAGAATCAACAACAACAACAAAAAATGCCAAAAACCCAAAAGGCCAAAGTACCTATTCTCCTCCAAATATCACAACATCTCTCCAGCAAGAGTGCAGAACTGGACAGATGATAAGATGGACGAATTCACAGAAGTAGGCTTCAGAAGGTGGGTAATAAAATACTACACTGAGCTAAAGGAGTATGTTCTAACCCACAGCAAAGAAGCTAAGAACCTTGATAAAAGGTTAGAGGAGCTGCTAACTAAAATAATCAGTTCAGAGAGAAACAAATGATCTGATGGAGCAAAAAAGGCAGCCAGGGAACTTCATGAAGCAAACACAAGTATCAATACCCGAAGTGACCAAGTGGGAGAAAAGATATAAGAGTTTAAAGACCACCTTGCTGAAATAAGGCATGCAGACAAGACTAGAGAAAAAAAGAATGAAAGGAAAAAACAAAGCTTCCAAGAAATATAGAACATTGTAGAGAGACCAAACCTATGATTGATTGGAGCACCTCAAGTAGACAGGGAGAATGGAAACAAGCTGGAAAACACACTTCAGCATATTATCCAGGAGAACTTCCGCAACCTAGCAAGGCCGGCCAACATTCAAATTCAGGAAATACAGAGAACACCACTAAGATACTCCATGAGAAGATCAATCCCAAGACACATAATCATCGGATTCTCCAAGGGCACAATGAAGGAAAAAATGTTAATGGCAGCCAGAAAGAAAGGCCAGGCCACCTACAAAGGGAGGCCCAACAGATTAACAGCAGACCTCTCAGCAGAAACTTTGCAAGCCAGAGGGACTAGGGACCAATATTCAGCATTCTTATAAAAAATAAATAAATAAATAAGGAATTTTAAACCCAGAATTTCATATCCAGCCAAAATAAGCTTCATCAGAGAAGGAGAAATAAAATCCTTTCCAAACAAGCAAATGCTGAGGGATTTTGTTACCACCAGGCCTACCTTGCGAGAAATCCTGAAAGAAGCACTAAACATGGAAAGGAAAAGCCAGTATCAGTGACTAAAAAACACACTGAAATATAAAGATCAATGACACTATGAAGAAACTGTATCAACCAGTGTGCAAAATAACCAGATACATCATGATGACAGCATCAAATTCACATGTAACAGTATTAACCTTAAATGCAAATGGGCCAAATGCCCTACTTAAAAGACACAGGCTAGCTAACTGGATAGAGTCAAGATCAATCAGTGTGATGTATTCAGGAGATCCAACTCACAAGCAAGGACACACATAGACTCAAAATAAAAGGATGGAGGAAAATTTACCAAGCAAATAGAAAGCAAAAAAAAAAGCAAATGAGGCAATACTAGTCTCTGACAAACAGATTTTAAACTAACAAAAATCAAAAAGGACAAAGAAGGGCATTATATAATGATAAAGAGAACAATTTAACAAGAAGAGCTAACTATTCTAAATACATATGTACCCAGTACCAGGAGCACCCAATTAATAAAACACGTTTTTAGAGACCTACAAAGAGACTTAGACTCTCACACAATAATAGTGGGGGACTTTAACATCCCACTATCAATATTAGACAGATCATTAAGACAGAAAATTAACAAGGATATTCAGGACTTGAACTCAGCTCTGGATCAAGTAGACGTAATAGACATCTACAGAACTCTCCACCCCAAATCAACAGATTATATATTCTTCTCAGTGCCACATGGCTCTTATTCTAAAATTGACCACATAATTTGATGTAAAACATTTCTGAGCAAATGCAAAGGAACCAAAATCATAAACAGTCTCTCAGATAACAGTGCAATCAAATTAGAACTCAGTATTAAGAAATTCACTCAAAACCAGACAATTACATGGAAATTGCAAAACCTGCTCCTGAGTGACCCCTGGGTAAATAATGAAACTAAGGCAGAAATCAAGAAGTTCTTTGAAATGAATGAGAACAAGGAGACAAAATACCAGAATCTCTGGAGCACAGCTAAAGCAATGTTAAGAGAGAAATTTATAGCAGTAAATGCCCACATCAGAAAGCTAGAAAGATCTCAAATTGACACTCTAACATCACAAATAAAAGAGCTAGAGAAGCACCAGCAAACAAATCCAAAAGCTAGCAAAAGACAGTAAATAACTAAGATCAGAGCAGAACTGAAAGAGATAGAGACATGAAAAACCCTCCAAAAAATCAGTGAATTCAGAAGCTGGCTTTTTGAAAAAATTAACAAAATAGATAGAATACTAGCTAGACTAATGAAGAAAAGTCAGAAAAATCAAATAGACACTACAAAAAATGATAAAGGGGATATCGCCACTGACCCCACAGAAATACAGACTACCATCAGAGAATGCTGTAAACACCTCTATGCAAATAAACTAGAAAACCCAAAAGAAATTGATAAATTGCTGCACACATACACCCTCCCAAGACTAACCCAGAAAGAAGTCAAATCCCTGAATAGACCAATAACAAGTTCTGAAATTGAAGGAGTAATTTATAGCCTTCCAACCAGAAAAAGCCCATAACCAGACGGATTCACAGCCAAATTCTACCAGAGGTACAAAGAGGAGCCAGTACCATTCCTTCTGAAGCTATTCCAAACAACTGAAAGGGAAGGACTCCTCTCTAACTAATTTTATGAAGCCAGCATCAACCTGATACCAAAACTAGGAAGAAACAACAGAAAAAGAAAATTTCTGCCAATTTCCCTGATGAATATTGATGTGAAAATCCTCAATTAAAATACCAGTAAAGTGAATCCAGTAGCACATCATAAAACATACCAGAAGTCAGCTTCATCCCTAGGATGCGGCTAGTTCAACATATACAAATCAATAAACATAACTCATCACATAAACAGAACCACAGATTATCTTAATAGATGCAGAAAAGGCCTTTGATAAAATTCAACATCCCTTCATGTTAAAAACTCTCACTAAACTAGGTATTGATGGAACATAGCTCAATAATAGGAGCTACTTATGACAATCCCACAGCCAATATCATACTAAATGGGCAAAAGCTGGAAGCATTCCCTCTGAAAACCAGCACAAGACAAGAATGCCCTCTCTCACTACTCCTATCCTACATGGAACATGGTATTGGAAGTTCTGGCAAGGGCAATCAGGTAAGAGAAAGAAATAAAGGGCATTCGAACAGGAAAAGAGGAAGTCAAATTGTCTCAGTTTGCAGATTACATGATTTTACATTAAAGCCCCATCATCTCAGTCTAATAACTATTTTAACTGATAATCAACTTTAGCAAAGTCTCAGGATACAAAATCAATTTGCAAAAATCACAAGCATTCCTTTACCCCAACAACAGACAAGCAGAGAGCCAAATCATGAATGAACTCCCATTCACAAAGGGAAAGAAATATCTAGGAATACACCTAACAAGGGTTATAAAGGACCTCTTCAAGGAAAATAACAAAGCACTCCTTAAGAAAATAAGAGAGGACACAAACAAATGGAAAAACATTCTATCCTCATGGATAGGAAGAATCAATAGTGTGAAAATGGCCACACTGCCCAAAGTAATTTATAAATTCAATGCTATTCCCATCAACCTACCATTGACATTTTCTTTACAGAATTAGAAAAAACTAATTTAAATTTCACATGGAATCAAAGAAGACCCTGTATAGCCAAGACAATTCTAAGCAAAAAGAACAAAGCTGGAGGTATCGTGCTACCTGACCTCAAACTATGCTACAAGGCTACAGTAACAAAATCAGACAGAGACCAACTGAACACAACAGAGACCTCAGAAATAACGCCACACGTCTATAACTATCTGATCTTCAACAAACGTGACAAAACTAAGCTATGGGGAAAGCATCTCCTATTCAATAAATGGTGCTGGGAAAACTGGCTTACCATATGCAGAAAACTGAAAGTGGACCCCTTCCTTACACTTTATACAAAAATTAACTCAAGATGGATTAAATAGTTAAATGTAAAACCCAAAACCATAAAAACCCTAGAGGAAAATGTAGGCAATAATATTCAGGACTTAGGCATGGGCAAAGACTTCATGACGAAAACGCCAAAAGCAGTTGCAGCAAAAGCCAAAATTGACAAATATGATCTAATTAAACTAAAGAGCTTCTGTACAGCAAAAGAAACTATCATCAGGCAACCTATAGAATAGGAGAAAAATTTTGCAATCTGCCCATCTGACAAAGGTCTAATATACAGAATTTATAAGGAATATAAATAAATTTACAAGAAAAACAATGAACAAATCCATAAAAAACTGGGCAAAGGATATGAACAGGCACTTCTCAATAGAAGAAATTTATACAGCCAACAAACATATGAAAAAAGCTCAACATCACTGATCATCAGAGAAATGCAAATCAAAACTGTAATGAGATACCATCGCACACCAGTCAGAATGGCAATTATTAAAAAGTCAAGAAACAATAGATGCTGGCGAAGCTGTGGAGAAATAGGCTTGTTCTTACACTGTGATTCCTCAGGGATATAAAACCAGAAATACCATTTGATCCAGCAATCCCATTACTGGGTATATACATAAAGGAATATAAATCACTCTACTATAAAGATACATGCACATGTGTGTTTATTGCAGAACCATTTGCAATAGCAAAGTCATGGAGCCAACCCAAATGCCCAATAATGATAGACTGGATATAGAAAATGTGGTTCATATACACCATGGAACACTGCACAGCCATAAAAAGTAATGAGATCATGTCCTTTGCAGGGACATGTATGAAGCTGGAAGCCATCATCCTCAGCAAACTAACACAGGAACAGAAAATGAAACACCACATGGTCTCACTCATAAGTGGGAGTTGAACAATGAGGATACATGGACACAGGGAGGGGAACAACATGCACCAGTCCCTGTTGCACGATGGTGAGGGGAAGAAACTTGGATGGGTCAATAGGTGCAGCAAACCACCATGGTGCATATATATCTATGTAATGTCCACGTTTTGCACATGTATCCCAGAACTTTAAGTAAAATAACAAAATATTTAAAGAATAAAAAGAAATAAAAGCTAATCATGGTATTCCATGAATTCATTTAGCCTATCTAATGATTCTAAACAGAATACCACCTGTATAATTGAGATAGATGTAGTCCATGAAATAATTTTTTATCTTAGATATTTTAGTCTCATTTTCATTGCTCTTTTTGTCTAAAGCTACATTTTCTTTATTATAAGAAAAGAAAACTCCTTCTTGGATCCCTTAAGCAGAAAGTTAAATTGTTTCATCACATTATTATTACCTGGACACTGGATAAAGGACCACTCATAGTTCTTTTCTTTGGGGCAAAGATTGGTGTCAAGAACCATCTCATTGTGGTGCATTCCAATGAGCTTCATTGGTCCCCGTGAAGAACCTTCAATGCAATGTCCTCTTCCTGTATTACTAGGATCATTGCACCAGCCACATCCAGGATGTTCCAAACACTGTCCACAGGTTCTCAATCCAGAACAATTTTGAGCTGCATGACAGGAACATTGACAAATATGTTAACCTGACTATACATTCAAACAGAATTATAGGCTAATAAAAAAATAAGTATGATCATGAAAAAAACAATGAAAGGTCACCTATAGTTAATGTAAACATTTTTGCAATAATATTTAAGAGACAGCAATTACTAAAAGCAATTAAAACATACATCACAATCAAGAGGAGATAAACAGTCTGACATAGGAGTGAAAAAACGTGTGGTTAACCATGACCTGGAGAAAAATAAAGTCAGTAATTGAAGACTCCTGAAAAATTGAGGGAGATGATCTAGGGCCCTACAGACCACCTTTATTATTGTCTGTGATGTAAAATCATGCTAGCCATTCTTGTTGTGCCTAGTGTGAACCTTCAACGATTCTGTATTCTGCCTATGGATATCCAGAGTAAGTCATGTTTGCCCATTTCCTGAGACTGCTGGGCTATACTTGGACTACCTATTATGGACATGCTCCTCCCAAGGGTCCAAGATACTAGTATTTGGCTATTAGGTAATGAGTAAACTTAATCTCATCCAAAAAACCAAGCTGGGTTGGAACACAAAAACCTGGCACTCTCCTTCAGCCAGGCAACCAGAGCATACATTCTAATTTGCAGGGCTGTAAAATAACACTCTAAGGCTCATTCACTGATACTCAACCTTTGTTGTTGCTGGTTTTTGATTCCAGATACAACCTATGAGACTCAATAAAACCTATGAATATGATGATGTTTGCCAAAGATAAGCAGACATTATAGTCTAACATTATAGTCATTGCCACTGCTATGAAATGTTTTAAATTTTTAATTAACAACCTGAGCATCTTACATTACGCTGAGAGACTTTTCACATTTACATAGTTACTTTTACTATTATTTAGCTAGGAATAGTATATTGTGTCTTGGAAATTGTTTATAAATAGAAGACAATGACAGAAATACAAGGCATCATGAATGATGTCTTCTGGTCACATGAAAGAAAAAACAATGGAGGAAAAAAAATGGTAGATTTCTGGCAGACTCAGTTTCATTGTATAACGTTAATGACTTAGCTGCCACTCAGCATTTTAATACTACTGGGAACAAAAATGCTGCTAAGAAAACTACAAACAATGGCACGAATTTCTCAGTGAACATCAGGAACTCGATATAGTTGAGTGTGCAGAGACAGCAGAATATTGGATTTAAAAATTTACAAATTATAACATTATTTGTAGTTGTCAATCCTTTGAGGGCTGCAGATCTCATACCTTTATAGGAAGAAAAGAATCAGTTTGTCTCCTGTACTTGCTTAACAAGAAATTTAAAAAAAAAAAGAATATTCTTCTGGTCATTAAACAGAAGTGGCTAATGTTAAATTTGTAGGTAAATAATTCATTGACACAAAGAGTCTTCCTTTGAAAAATTATACGTTTTCAACAGTCCACACTGCTAAATGACATAACTTAAAACTTCCTATTTACCATATCCCTCCTTAGTTTTGTTGCTTTAAAATATTTATAGTATATTTGTGATTGCAGTTAGTTCACAGTATTGCCGACTAGTTTAATCTAATTGTTTACAAAAGTATATTGGGTGACTATGTCATCAATAGGACATAATGGAAAATATCTAATTAGTAACATTAGCTTGACATTTCAATTATGTACTGTCATGTAATGATTTGTAACATGTATCATGTGAGGAGAAAGTAAATATTTAGTGGGACTCGCCCTGAATAAATCAAATTTCCTAATATTGTTATACAGGTATTTTCTAAGAAAGTAAATTTTATTTTAGAACTATTTTTTTAAGAAAGGATCATGATACCTGCTTTAGCTACAGCCAGATTTTACCTGTGGATACCACCTATTGACCTAAAGTCTGAATTGTTCAACCCAGTGAATAAAATGCTGGGGAAAGAAAATATAAATAAATATATTTTTTCATGATAAATACATATTTTTCTTTCCCCAGTATTTTATATATATATATTGCACTCCACTGGCAAATGATATAAGCTTCATGAGACCTCTGCCATTCCAACCCCACAGGAGACAGTGCACCTGCTTATACAGGAGCACATCACTACTATAACCAGCATCTGAGAATCATGAAAATACTCTCCATAACCAAGCAACTCATATAGAGTTTTCATGACTGAAAGCAGCAAGAGTAAAATTAGATTAAAATAAACTAAAAACATTAAAGTCATATCCTCAAAGAGAAAAAAAGATATGAAAAAAGCACAGTTGAATCAAAAAAATTAAAAATAATTAGAAGAGATAGCCTACAAAAATGAGAACGAACCAGGAAAATAATTCTGGCAATGTGAAAAAATAAGGTTTTATAATACCGCCAATAGGTCACACTAGCTCTTCAGCAATGGATCCAAACCAAGATAAAAATCTTTGAAATGCCAGAAGAATTCAGAAGGTTGATTACTATGTTACTCAACCAGATAGAAGAGAAAGGTGAAAAACACGTAAGAAAATTTAAAACACAATTCAGGATATAAATAAAAATTTTTACAAAACAATACATTTTTTTGAACAAACGATTTCTGGAAATCAAAGGCACATTTAGAAAATTGCAAAATGCAAGTGGAAAGTTTTAACAATAGACTAGACAAAGTAGAATAAATAATTCCATACCTCATAAACAAAGCTTTTGAATTATACCAATCAAACAAAAATAAAGAAAAAAAATTTAAAAAAGAAACAAAGTCTGCAAGAAATATGAGATTAGGTAAAACAGCCAAATCTAAGAATCCCTGGTGTTCCTGAGGAAAAAGAAAAAAAAAATTTGAAAATCTTATTTGAGGGAATAACTGAGAAAAACATCCCTGGCTGTGCTAGAGATTTAGACACCCAAATACAAGAAGCTCAAAGAACTCCTGAGAGACTTATAGCAAAAAGGACATTACCAATATATAGAGTAATCATTCTATCTAAAGTCAACATGAAGAAAAGAATTCTAAGAGCAGCAATACAAAAGTATCAGGTAATCTATAAGAAATACCTATCAGACTAATATTAGACTTCTCAGCAGAAACCTTAAAAGCCAGAAGGGACCAAGTTTCTCTCTTTAGCCTCCTTAAGCAGAATAACTGCCAGCCAATAATTTTGTGTCCAGCAAAATTAACTTTCATAAATGAAGGAGAAATAAAGTCCTTTTCAGACAAGCAAATGCTAAGGAATTTTGTCACTACCAGACCAACCCTACAAGAAAAGCTAAAAGGAGTTTAAATCTTAAAATGAAAGGTTAATATGCACCAGAATAGAAACTCTTGAAAGTATAAAACTCACTGGGTCTATAAAGTAACAATACAGTGAGGAAAACAAAGTAACTAGGTAAAAATCAACATGATAACTAGAAAAGTACCTCACATCTGAATATTAATGTTACATGTAAATGGTATAAATGCTCCACATAAAAGACATAGATTGATAAAACAGATGAAAAACCACAAACCAAATTATCTGCTATCTTCAAGAGACATATCTAACATTTAAAGATTCTTATAGACTCAAGGTAAAGGGGTTGAAAAAGATATTCGATGCAAATGGAAACTAAAAGCAACCAGGAGGAGCTGTTCTTATAACAGATAAAACATACTTTAAAGGAACAACTGTAAAGAAAAGACAAAGAAGTTCATTATATAAGGATAAAAGTATCAACCCAACAAGAAGATATTACAATCCAATATATGTGCAACTAAAACTAGAGCTCCCAAATTCATAAAACAATCACTACTAGACCTAAGAAAGAGACAGACAGGAGTACAATAATGGTGGAGGATTTCAAACTCCACTGACAGCAAAAGACAGATCATCAAAGCAGAAAGTCATCAAAGAAATACTGGACTTATGCTGGGCGTGGTGGCTCACACCTATAATCCCAGCACTTTGGGAGGCCAAGGTGGGCAGATCACCTGAGGTCAGGAGTTCGAGACCAGCCTGACAAACGTGGAGAAACCCCGTCTCTATTAAAAATACAAAATTAGCAAGGCCTGGTGGCACATGCCTGTAATTCCAGCTACTTGGGAGGCTGAGACAGGAAAATTGCTTGAACTCACTGCACTCCAGCCTGGGCAACGAGTGAAACGCCATCTCAAAAAAAGAAAAAAAAGGAAACACTGGACTTAAATTACACTCTAGGTCAAATGGACCTAACGGATATTAACAGTACATTGTACCCAAGAACTACAGAATATGCACCTCATCAGCTAATGGAACATTCTCCAAGACAGACCATATGATAGGCCACAAAACAAGTCTCAATAAGTTCTAAAAAATCAAAATTATATCAAGTATCTTCTCAGACCACAGTGGAATGAAACTAAAAATCAATTCCAAAATGAACCTTCAAAACTCTACAAATGTGGAAATTTAACAATCTGCTCCCGAACGATTTTGGGGTTAACAAATCAAGATGGAAAGTTTTAAATTCTGCAAAAAAGAACAATAACTGTGATACAAGTTATCAAAACCTTGAATATAGGAAAAGCAGTGCTAAGGGAAAAGTTTATAGCACTAAGTGCCTGTATTAAAGTCTGAAAGATCACACACTAACAATGTAATGTCACATCTCAAGGAACTAAAGAAACAAGAACAAACCAAATCCAAAGCTAAGAGAAGAAACAAATATCAGAGCAGAACTAAATGAAATTGTAACCAAGAAAATACAAAAGGCTAATGAAATGAAAAGTTGTATTTTTGAAATGATAAAATTGATAGACCATTAGCTAGATTAACAAAGAAGATAGGGTTCAAATAAGTTTAATTAGAAATGAAAATGTTGACATTACAATCAACATCACAGAAATATAAAAGATCATTCAAGACAACTCTGAACACTTCTATGCATACAAACTACACAATCTAGTGGAAATGGAAAAAATCCCGCAAACATATAACACTTCTAGCTTGAATCAGGAAGAAACAGAAATCCTGAACAGATCAATAACAAGCAGCAAGACTGAATCAGTAACACAAATTTGCCAGCCAAAAAAACCCAAGAGCCAGGGGGATTCATAGCCAAATTCTACTAGATATTCAAAGAAGTGGTATCAACACTACTGGAACTGTTTCAAGATAATCTTTCCTAACTCATTCTACGAAGCCAGTATCATCCTGATGGTAAAGTCAGGGAAGGATATAAAAAAAGAAAACTAGAGACTAATATCTCTGATGAACATAAATGAAAAACTTATCAACAATACACTAGCAAACTGAATCCAATGGCACATTAAAAAGATAATTCATCATGATCAAGTAGGTGTCATCCCAGAGATGGTTCAACATATACAGTTCAATAAATATGATTCATCACATAAACTGAATTAAAAACAAAAGCGATATGATCATCTCAAATAGATGCAGGAAAAGCATTCATTAAAATCCAACATGTCTTTATGATTAAAAACCCTCAACAATCTAGGCATAGAAGAAACAAACCACAAAATAATAAAAGTCATATATGACAAAGCCATAGCAAACGTCATAGTGAATGCAGGAATGTTGAAGGCATTACCCCTAAGAACTATAACGAGATAGGGAGGCCCCCTTTGACCACTTCTATTTAACATAGTACTGGAAATCAGGCAAGAGAAAGAAATAAAGGGCGTCCAAATCAGAAAAGAGGAAGTCAAACTAGTCTTGTTTGCCAATGACATAATTGCATACCTAGAAAACTCTGAAGACTATGATGTGATTTTATACTGTATACCTAGAAAACCCTAAAGACCTTGATATGATTGTACACCTAGAAAATCCTAGAGTCCTCTAAAAGACGCCTAGATTTAATAATGAATTCAGTAAAGTGTAAGGTTACAAAAACAATGTACACCAATCAGTAGCATTGCTATACACCAACAATGACTAACCTGAGAATCAAATCAAGAACTTTTACAACAGCTGCAAAAATAAAATACCTAGGAATGTATTTTACCAAGGAGGTAAAACATCCCTACAAGAACTACAAAATACTGCTGAAATAAATTATAGATGACAAAAACAAATGGAAACACATCCTATACTCATGAGAATAATCATACTGCCCAGAACAGTCTACAGGTTCAATGCAATTCCAATCAAATTACCAACATCATTTTTCACAGAATTAGAAAAAAATAATCCGAAAATACCTCCTCCAGCCTCCACATACACCTGATTGGTATCACCACACTTGGGATTTCCTGTTTCAGCTTTGGAGCCCCACTCCCTCTGTCTCTGTACTTCTGCGTCTTCCTTCTGCTGTCTCTTTTCTTTCTTGCCTATTAAACGCTCCGCTTTTTAATACAGCTCCACCTGTGTCCATGTTGTTTTATCTAATTCAATGTGAGTCAAGAGCCCTGGTGCTCCTCCACTCATCAGAGCAGTATCATTACTATAATTGCTAACTAGAACACGTTGCCTCTCAGAGGAAAAACAAGAATGCTCAAAGGAGGGAAGAAAGGGTGGACAGGCAGACAATAAAAATTGCTGCTGGGATAGCTGCTTGTATTTCATCAGTCAGGCTGCCAGAGGCTGCTCCTATGGAGGGACTGCAAGAAAGCCAACGGTCTAATAAGAAAGTCCTGAAGATACTTAAGAAAGTTATAGAAACAAGCTGCGTTATGCCCGCTACTCCTAGGAAAACTCCACGTGGCAGTTTCCTGGCGAGAAAGGGACGGAGGGAAACCAGTGGACTGATGCACAAACCTAAAATAGACCTTTGACTTTTAAAAGTTTCAAAAGTGACATAAGAAGAGAGATAATGACAGTGGAGAACTTAGGACTATTGTTAGGAGAAAGGACTTAGAATTGGGATAAAGATCCTGGAGAGAATTCCTGTATAGAGATGAAAACTGCCTCTTTGCCTATCTCACTGAATACCTTTCAACCAAACACATGCCTAATAGATACACTGGACTCCAAGTGGCTGTTATTTTGTCTCCTTTGATTGAACTGTAACTACAGTTTCTTTGGGACCTGGCACAAACACACCAACATGTTAATTAGATTCATTTCAAATCCTGTTTACTGCAGGTTAAAGTATTGGGAGGAAAAAAAAATTTAAAAAAAATAAAATCTAAGGACTCTTGCTCCTTCTGTCTTTGTGAGCCTCCTAGACACTCAGATGTTGAGAAGGCAGGAACTGAAAAAGAACCAAAAGAACTTCTCATTTGATTTGTCTGTTGGGACTTTACCAAGTAACTGATATTTTGCTTTCTTCAAATCAAAGCACCCTCAACAGACATAAACTTGTAATCCCAGCACTTTGTGAGGCCAAGGTGGGCAGATCGCAAGGTCAGGAGTTTGAGACCAACCTGGCCAACAGTAAAACCCAGTCTCTACTAAAAATACAAAAATTAGCCAGGCATAGTGGTGCATGCCAGTAGTCCAAGCTACTCAGGAGGCTGAGGCAAGAGAATCGCTTGAACCCAGGAGGTGGAGGTTGCAGTGAGCTGAAAATGCACCACTATACTCCAGCCTGGGCCACAGAGCATGACTCAGTCTCAAAATAAATACATAAATAAATAAACCACTTAGATACCAAGTTTATCTCAGGTGATTCTGCAGCTAACTATGGTGGTAGAATGGTAATTACAGGGCCCCTGAAAAGTATATTATTCACAAAAAAATAACATAAAGCCTGGATTAATTACAAGAGGGACAGATACCAATGAGTGGGATATGAATGAATGCAAACAACATTGAGAAGCGGGTGGTGAGAGCAGCAGGAGTAAATAATACTTTCTACGTTTTTGTTCCAAATCTGATTAATTCATGTGAAAAGGCATATTTTTGATGAGCGTCAGTGTCAGAGAGTGGATTGTGGAAAGATAAACCATATTCTCTGCTACAAAGAAGCTAGCTAAGATCAGTACCTTCTTCTCCCAAGCAGAAAGAGCTTCACATGGTCTCAAGTTCCTACAAGGCTACCAAGTGCTACTAGTAGAATTATGCAATTCCCTTGGTAACTATATTCTGATGCCATTTGTGTTTGTAAGCAAGGCCACTCTGACCACATAGTACCCAGTATTAAATATTCATTCAGATGCATCCTTATCCTATAGTCCTTAGAAAACATGAGAGACCAACAAAGGGCAAGATCTTTCTCCTGAAGTACAACTCACAGCAAGTCCAGTACTACCTTGCTGACATGACTCTACATGATGTCAAGACTGTGCATTCTATACTTGTAGCAGATATACCGACATTGATAAGATATTCTCGCCCCGAAATGCTTTCCTGAATCTAATCATAAGGGAAAAATTAGACAAATCCAAACTGAGAAACCTGTAAACAATTGGTATAGGTTACTCAAAAATACCAAAGTCATGTAAGGAAAAGACATGGGAACTATACTAGATTAAAAGACACTAAAGAGGCTCACCAGAGCAATCTGTGATGTTTGAGTGAACACACTCATGAAGTGGTCTGCTGTCTGCAACATACACACAGCTCAGGGAAAAGGAGCTGTACATATGTGGCAATTATGTTAATATTTAGGGTAAGATACTTAGCAGAATGCAAAATGGTGATATAATAAAAATCAGAGGTTAACAGCACCAGCTGGTTTCAAAAGTAGCTGTAGCAATATTTTCTCATTTTTTGAAACTTCTTCAAATATTTAATTCTTCTTTACATCACAGAGAAGTGATTTGTGTTGCTGTCAAATGAAAAGTCACTCTAGATAAATACTTACGGGAGCAGGTGGCAGTTTGCCACTCTAGACATTGTCCATATGGAAAAGAGATGATATAGGCATTAGAGTCAACACATCGTTTCGTACTGCTACACCACATACACTCCATACCATTGCTTGTGCAGTTGGAACATGATGTCCTTAGAGAGCATGGCTTTTTGCATGGCCTTGCATTTTGATTTGGACTAACTGGAATAAATAAACAAATATAATTATTTCATTTTATCCTCATTTTAACACAATTGTATGGGTTTTCTTTGCTTTGCTGTTCAGGGAATTGTTTCAATTAAGCCAACTGTGGCATTATAATATGGTGAGGTAAATAAAAACAAAGATGACGTATCAATACTTCCTAATTTTTTAATTAAATTAAAAAATGTACAACTCCTTGGAAATTTTTAATTCTTTACAAAGTATATAAAATTGTATAATTTAAATATTATAGTTAGTAATGCAATCTGTGACCTAGTTTGTATACTAGAACTGTGTACTTTCCAAGCCACAATTGTTTTCTAGCCACAATGGTTTCCATAACATTTCACATCTTACAAAGTAAACGTTCTATAAATGAACAAGTCTCTGACGTAAACAGAGAATAAAATACAGCTTATCATAAGGTATTACACAAGATACAATATGTATCATAGCCTTTAGGAAGGCTATTATCTGAAAATAATAGGAAATAAATATTGGCCAGGATGCAGAGAAATTGAAAACTTTGCGCATTGCTGGAGGGAATGGAAAATGATACAGCCTCTGTGAAAAACAGTATGGCAATTCCTCAAAAATTTCAACATAGAATTGCCATATGATTTTGCAATTCTCCTTCTGACTATATCCCCAGAGATAAAAGCAAGAAGCTGAACAGGTATTCATACAACCACATTCATAGCAGCATTACTCACAATAGCCAAAAGGTAGAAGCAACCCAAGTAGCCATTGACAGATAAATGGATGAACAAAATGTGGTATACACATATAATGGAATATTAGTCAACCTTAAAAAGGAAAAAAATTATCATGCACCCACATCATGGTTAACCCTTGAAGATATTATGCTTAACCCTTGAAGACATTATGCTAAGGGAATAACCCAGTCACAAAGGACATATACTGTTACGATTCTACTATATGAGGTACCCGAAGCTGTAGTTAAATTCATAGAGACAGAAAGTAGAATAGTAGCTGCTAGGGACTATGGGGAGTGGGGTGGAGGAAATGGAGAGTTATGGTTTAATGGGTACAGAGTTTTAGTTTTTCAAAATGAAAAAAGTTCTGGAGATAAATCGTGATAATGTCTGCGCAACAGTGTGAAAGTACATACCATTGAATTGGCATTAAAATACATTTAAAATAGTTAAAATGGTAAATTTTATATATATTTTACCACAATAAAAATATAAGATTCAAAAAGAAAAGAATCCAATATTCCTTTCTCACATAACAAAAATCCATTTCAGAAGATGTAACAAAAATGTTTCTTTTTATTTGACAACTGAGATATGTCTACAAGAGTAAAATAAGTCTCAATTAGTCATTAATCTTTAAAAAAAAATCTTCTTCCCAAACACTACCATGATAAAAGTACAAGACATCAATGAATTAAGAATAGATTTTTGCAATATTGTAGCTACACTTATATGTTCATAATCTCACTATTTAAACTAATAAAGATTGCATAAAATAATATTTTGTTATTTTCACAACTTAATGCTGAGAACACTAATAGTAAGTGGGGAAGAATGTGTATAAAATAAAATTTACATTAATATCAAAGAATAAGACTATACTCTAGAAAGAAGGAGTGAGAAGATGGGTTGGAAACATATTTTTGAAGGAATGCTAATTTACTGTACTACTTACCAACAGGTTTTTCACAGACAAGGCCATTTGCCATAGATGTACAAGGATTAGCTTTTAAGCCTGCCACTGCAGCCCTTTCTAGATATGCACAGAACCCAGAATCATTGGGTTCACCAGGAAGCCACTGTAGTGTTGTGTTTGTAAAAGGAGACATGTCTTCCCATCCCCAATAGGATATATTGATCTTGCGCAAGCCTACCCAAGGTGATACTTTCTGTAAACAACAGGAAAAGTGGCATTCAAAGAATGTTAGATGTAAAAGTATGGCATCATATTCCATAGCAAATGGTTCATATCATTAAAAATTACATTTGAAAATATATAAAACTCCCTTTCTAATGAGTTTTAGTACTAAGAATAATTAACAATTACAGTATATTTTGGAGAATGATGTAGAATAGAACACTGTTTGTAAAACACAAGTATTATGTTTAGCTACATGATCGGCATCATTTATTTAGCCTTTGTGAACCTTAATTTTCTCTTCTATAAAATAAAGATATAATTAACCTCTATAAAATGAAGATGAGGCAGGATTATTTAAAAACTTAACATATTATTATGGCTGCCATTGCTTCTATTATTATCACTACTATCAATGTAATCAGTTATAGGATTAAGAATCTAAAGATAGGCTGGGCATAGTGGCTCACTCCTGTAATCCCAGCACTTTGGTAGGCCAAGGCGGGCAGATCACAAGGTCAGGAGATCGAGACCATCCTAACTAACATGGTGAAACCCCGTCTCTACTAAAAATACAAAAAATTAGCCAGGCATGGTACAGGCGCCTGTAGTATCAGCTACCTGGAAGGCTAAGGCAGGAAAATTACTTGAGCCCAGGAGGTGGAGGTTGCAGTGGAGGGCAGTGAGCAGAGATTGCGCCACTGTACTCCAGCCTGGGCAATAGAACAAGACTCTGTCTCAAAAAAAAAAAAAAAAAAAAAAAGAATCTAAATTGCCATTATCTGCACTGCGAAAATAGCAAATAAAATCAACAAGCAGTACTTAGTGAAGACTTCATAACAGGGCTTAGCAAACAGGCTTAGAGAAGAATAACTGCCTCTCTCTTAGCTCAAACCTCTACAAATGAATTTGGACTTCTATATGAATTTTGGATACATTACTGTCATATAATTTTATTAATAAAAAATCAAGAAAAATAATAAAATCTAATGTTTGTGCCTAAAATTTAGCTAAGATTGACAAATACTATATAGCAATTCTTAATGCTGTAATATTTCAAAATTAGCTTGAAATAAAAATCTTTACCACATTTATAACCTTAATTGCCGAATTTAAAAATGTTATTCTTTTTATATTAAAAAATGATATATTCACGATCAAAGTTATTAATCTTTACAATATTTTTAGATTATAAGCACCTCTATTTTAATATGTATGATAATATATTTATTTTCCAAAATACTAAGCTACCAATATTATATTACAATGTGTAATGGTTTCAAATCTCCATTTCATTCTCTTTTTTAACATTATAGAGTAGCAGGATAGAGAAAAATGTTTTTCTGTCTTTAACAACATAGAAATAAAACATTTATATCCAGTATTTATTCCAATTATGATGTACATATGGTCCTAGAGATCTTAAGAGATAGCCATACACCTAGAAATGTGTGCAGTGTACAAATACAATAAATTTTACATAGTAAACACTCAACAAATGTTTCTTGGGTAAAATTTAAGTATCTTATAAATTCTTGTTATGACAATAGATCTTGTATTGCTCAAGTACTGTATACATAGTAGGTAATCAATAAGTTTTGCTAAACAAAATTCATTAGAATAAAGATGGTTATCTTCCATCATCACTGCAATGCCTGAAACAAAGATGGTACTTAATAATGTTTCTGATTATAAAAATACACATCCTGCTTCACATTGTGATCAGCATATATTTCACATATTATTCTGAAAAATACTTTTGTAAACAAAAAGCTATAACATTCTTACAGTTCTTGATAATAAGAGCAGGCATCAATTCAACATAGATATTTCAGATTAACAACTGTGTTTCACGTTACAGCAATTCTGCCTATATCCTTGAACTAACTATAGTCAAGAGAAGTCATTTAAAATGAAATATTACTCCCTAACTTATCATATTAAAAATCTCAGAGGAAGAAGAGGAAAACATAAAAATGAAACTGCTGATAAAACATTTAAAGTAACTATTACTCAGTAAATGAACTGGACAGGCAGTTCATTATCTTCTGTAAGATAAATTACTATATTATGAAAATTTACTGCAACACACCATAAATTACTGTAACATTTCATCAGCCATTTCCAATAAGTAAATGATCATTTGACCGAAGATATCTCTGTAAAGTGAATGAATTTGTCAATCTTTATTTGCCAAAGAAGGGCTATCATCAGTTTATATAACTACAATGGCTCAGAATTCATTTTATATAAAGATATGCTTAATTGAATGTCACCTTACGGAAGTCTCTACCTTTGAAATCTTGCTAAAACTCAGCTTTCTGATACAGCAAAACATTCTTCATTTACAGGACATGCTAGTTAGCATCATATTCCTTAGCAAATGGAACTTTTGAATGTGTGATGAACTTATCAAGTCTAAGTTCACACATTCAAAATAATTATTAGTTCAATCATTATTAATTATAATAATAGGCAAGAAAAAAATGAACACTAACATAGGAATCTTAAAATATGCAATATCAAAAAAGCACATTTCAAGGTTATATTGTAAAAATTAAATATATTCTTGTCTTAAGCTAGAAAATAAGCAATAGAATTCTAATATCAAATACCAGTACTTTCTAACTATCAGGGAATTTGGATCTGCCAAGAATAAGCTCTGCGTAAGTGGTAGGTAGTGAGAACTAATTGTCACATGTTCACTGGTAATTGTCCTTTTTTTTTTAGGAAAAGGAATGAAGCTCCTGGCATCACAAGAATATAAACAGATTTTAACTTAAGTTGTACATATCATATGCTAAAAATAAAACTTTAAAAGTACACCCTGTCACATTTTTTAAATATTATAAAACTAATAGGTATCTTCTACATATCACCTCATACATCTTATCCTCTAGCCATTAAGCTGGCAGGTCTCAAGACAAGTTAAGAGAAAAAACATAGGCATTTCTTTTTACAAATATTTCCATGTGCTGGCCAACTCCAAATCCTGTAAGACATAGCTAGGGCACTCCTCTAGGAAATTATTCTTAGATTCACAATACTGGTTAGATTCCTACCCTTTATCTTCATATAACACCCTGTGTGCATCTACCATTTCAATTATCACATTTCAGTATAAATGTGTTTGTTTCTCTCTCCACTAAGCTCTTTGAGAACAGCAATTGTCTTTTGATCTCTGTAATCTGAGAAAGTAGGAGATCGCCAAGTACACTGAAAGTACTCAATAACTGTATACTAAATGAATAGCTACTGGTCTGTCCTTCACAGAAAAATAGCTACAGCTCACAGAAAAGTATTTGACTCAATTGTTCATATAAATATGATTTGTATAGTTTTTCTTTACCCTATTAATCCCAGACATAAAAAAAAAACTTCTTATAAGGCCAAGAAGTACCATATTGCAATATCCACTTCAAAATATTTGAATATTTACAAAAGTATAGAATACAGTTAATTCAACAGTCTTATTAATGGGGAAGAAAGCTTTGGCTGTATAGATAGAAAATGGGGATAGAAATTAGATTATCCATTATTTATACTCATCAGAAATACACATGCTAATATTCCTATATTTCATCACAAAAATTAGGGTTGGCAGTAACAGTGGACTGAGTGTCCAGACAAAAATTTCAGGAGTGAGGTCAGCTAGCCCAGGCTAGCCATGAAGCCATGTAAGCATATTCTGGGCCTCAGACACAACCCCATGAGGCATTCCCAGCAGATATTCCTCCAGGACCACTGAGCAGCCATGTACCTGCATCCTGGGATTAAGAAATAGCCCTGTGGACTGTCCCTGGCAAGCAAGCCCCCAGGACAACCAAGCAGCCTTGAACCTGTCTCTTGGGCCTGAAAAACAGGCCCAAAGGCCATCCCTAGAAAACATATTTCCAGGCCAACTGAGCAGCTATACACTCATTTCTCAAGCTTGAAAAACAGCCTCATAGGTTGTTCCTGGCAGGCAAGCCCCCAGGTCAGCGAAGTGACAGCATGGCTATGTTCCCAGAGTAACAACCCCGTGGCCTCAACCCCAGCAAGCCAGAATGCAAGTTGGCCTACCCACTGTGTGTACTCACATGCCCATGGCCTGAGAAACAGCAAGGTGAGCACACTCTCCAACAAAGCCACACCACTGCTATAAACTCTCTTCACTAAGGCTACCAAGACACTTGAAAATGTCACTTGTATGTCACTAGTGTGGATAATAGCTGAAGAAACTACATGGAGACTACACTACTCCATCCACCTAGAATGAATACCAATACACTCCATTGAACTAATACCCAAGACCCATTCATATAACTCTTATAACTCTTTCCATACAAAACTTCCTCCATAAAATTGGGAGAATTTTATGCAGGAATTCCTACATATCAAATATCAGAAAGAAAATTCAAAATAATCTTATGGATATTCAGTGAGATATAGGAGAATACAGATACATAGTTCAACAGAATAAGGAAAATAATTCATAATTTGAATGAAAAATTCAACAACAGAGATATCGGGAAAAAAGAACAAAATAAAGTCTAGATCTGAAGAATTCAATGAATAACATTTAAAAAATGCAGCAGAGAGCTTCAACCACAGGCTTAACCAAGCAGAAACAAAGAATTTCTCTTTTTAATACAGATGGGATCTTGCTATGTTGCTTAGGCTAGCCTCGATCTCCTGGGCTTAACAAGTGATCCTCCTACTTCAGCACCCCAAGTAGCTGGGACTACAGGTTCACACTACCATGCCCAGCTAGAATTACTGAACTTAAAAGCACATAACACAGGCAACAAAAATAAAATAGAATATGGAATGAAGAAGGCCCACAGCATTTACAAGAAACCATTTAGTGAAAACATATTTGTATTATGGGCATTGCAAAAGGAGAACAGAAGGGAATAGGTGCCTAGAAATACTTAATAAGCCACTTGAAAACTATCCAAGCCTTCAGAAGGAAACAAACGTCCAGGTCCAGGAAGCTTAAAGAACACCAAATAGATTCACACTATACAGGTCCTTTCCAGTGCACATGATACTCAAATCATCAAAAGTCTAATACAAAGAAAGAATTCTAAAAGCATCAAGAGAAAATCATAAAGTCATATATCCCCATTAGAGTAATAATGAATTTCTTAGCAGAAACCTTAAAGGCCAGGAGGAATGGAATGATATATTCAAAGTATTGAGGAGAAGAAAAAAAAAACCGTCAAACACAAATATTATACCAAGCAAAGCTATTCTTCAGAAATTAAAGAGAAATAAAATCTTTCACAGAAAAATCTAATGAAATTCATCACCAATAGACTAGCCTTACAATAAAGGCTCAAAGGATCCTAACATCTAGAGCTAAAAAGATGATAGCCACCATCATGAACACATGCAATATTATAAAACTCACTGGCAGAGCCAATACACGAAGGAGAAAAGAGAAAGAAATAAAACCTTATGACTACAGAAAGCCATATAACCACAAAAATAAACAATAAGAGAAGAAGAAAGGAACAAACGATGGAAAGGATATACAAAGGAAGTAAGGATGTACAAAATCCAAAAAAAACCCAATAAATTGACAGGAATAGCTCTCACCTTTCAATAATAACCTTGAAAGTAAATAAATTCCCTTACTTAAGAGATATAAACTGTCTGACAGTATTTAAAGAAAAATAACTAATAATATGCTGCCTACACAAAACTTACCTCATCTCTAAAGACATACACAGACTAAAAGTGAAGGGATTAAAAAAGATACTCCACGCAAAGAGAAAACAAAAGTGAACAGGAGTAGCTACACTTATATAGGAGAAAACAGACTTTCAGTCAAAAGCTGTAAAAGAAATAAAGAAGTATATTATGCAATAAGAAAAGGATTAATTTGGTAAGAGGCTCTAACAATTGTAAATATACATGCACCCAGCACTGTAGCATTTAGATATATAAGGAAAATATTATTAGATACAAAGAGAGAAATAAGCCCCAACACAATAATACTTGAATACTTCAACACCATGCTCTCAGCACTGGACAGATGATTTAGACAGAAAATCAACAAAGAACATCAGATTTAAACTGGAGCATAAACAAAATGGAACTAAGAGATATTTACAGAACATTGTACCCACAGCTGCAGGATACACATAATTTTCATCTGCATGTGGGACATTCTCCAGGAATGACCATATACGGTAGGAAACGAAACAAGTATCAACAAATTTTTAAAAATCAAAATAATATCAAGTATCTTATATGACCACAGCAGAATACAACTAGACATTAATAACAAGAGGAACATTCAAAACTATATGAATACATGAAAATTAAACAATATGGTCCTCAACTAACACTGGGTGAAGAAAGAAATTAAGAATGAAATTTAAAATTTACTTGAGACCACAGAAAATAGAAACACAACATACCAAAACCTTTAAAATATAGCAAAAGCTGTACTGAGGGAAGTTCATAGTAAAAAATATCTACATCAAAAAAAAAAGAATGATTTCAAGTAATACATTATAAAGAACTAGCAAAGTAAGAAAAAAACAAACCCAAAATTAGTAGAAGGAAAAAAATAAAGATCATGGCAACCATGATCTTTATTGAAATGTAATTGGGACTAAAATAATATAAAAGACCAATGACCAAAATGTTGGTTTTGTTCAAAAAATAAAGAAAATTGATAAACCATTTGCAAGACTAAGAAAGAGAAAGGACTCAAATAAATAAAATCAGAAATGAAAAAGGAGACATTAACATAACATGGAAACATAAAGAGTCATTAGAGACTACTGTAAACAACAATATTCTAAGAAATTGAAAACAGAGTAAATGAATAAATTTCTGAAAACATATAACCTAGAAATTGAACAAAAGGAAATAGAAAACCTGAAAATACCAACAAAATTAATGATTTTGAATGAATGACGAAAAGTCTCACAACAAAGAAAAGTCCAGAACCAGATGGCTTCACTGCTGAATTCTATCAAATCTTTCAAAACTAATTAATACCAATTCTTCTCAAATTATTTGAAAGAACTGAAGCAGAGAGGATTCTCTTAACTCATCCTATGAGGCCAGCATAACACTGATACCAAAACCAGACAAGAACATAAAAAATAAAAAAAAAAAACAGATAAACAAAAAAAACCTACATGCCAACATCCCTGATGAACATATGCAAAAATACTCAACAAAATACTAGCAAAATGAATCCAACAGTACCAGAACAATACACACCATAACCAAGAAGGAGCTATCCAATGGCCACAAGGATGGTTCAACCTACACAAATTAATAAATATCAATTATCCCATCAATAGAAGGACAAAAACTATATGATCAACTCAATAGATGAAGCAAAAGCATTCAACAGAATTCAACATCTCATCATGATAAAAACTTATATTAGGTATTTACTTAGGAAATAACTAATTTAGGAAGGAAATAAATACCTGTATTTTAGAAGGAATGTACTGAAAATAATAAAGGCCATGTATGACATAAAGGCCATAGCTAACATCATACTGAATAAGAAAAGCTAAAAAACCTTTCTTCTAAGAATTGGAAAAAGACAAAGATACCCATTCTCACCACCCTTATTTAACAACACTGTAAGTCCATGGCCAGGGCAATTAGGCAACAAAAGAAAAAAAAGACATCCAAATTGAAACAGAAGATGTCAAAGTGTCCCTGTTTGTAGATGGCATGATCTTAGACATAGAAAAGCCTTAAGACTGATACAGGAGCTAGAAAGAAATTATTTAGGCAGATAGTGAGGTTATGAGAGTCCTCAACAAGCCTTCCCTTTTACAAAAACCAGCTCTAAAATCATTCTTTTTCTAACAAAGAGCAGCATAAACAAATAAACAAAAAACCTACAGGCCAATATCCTGGATGAATAAAATTCCCTGATGAAATGGAGCTGCAGACATAAATGAGAAAGCTGGAAGCTTGCACCAGTGAATGTTAGCACCTGTGCCAATAAGAAAAGGCTGCCTGGGAGCCAGGCATTCAACATGGAGGCTACATCTTCCCTTTTCTTTGTAAACCACAGGTACAGTAAAGAAACAGACAGCATGGCACCAGCTAAGAAGAGAATCCATCTGCATAATAAAAGATTAGGGTAGGACAACCAGCTTCTTCACACGCTATGTAAATGGCATGCCTGGTCAGATCAATCTTCTGGGCTCTATGTAAATCAGACACCACCTCCTTAAGTTTGTCCATAAAACCCTGCGCATCTCACCACAGAACCGGAAGACACTCTGGAGCTCCTCTCTACAGGAGAGAAAGGTTTCCTCTTGCTTTCTCCTATTAAAACTCTGCTCTTTTTTTTTTTTTTTTTTTTTNTAGGGGTGGCCAAATGATGAATATATAATAAGCACCTGATGACTGCCACAGACATGCATATGAGTGATGCTAGTCACCACAGAGGCAGCCCTTCCCCCCGTTCACCCACCCTTCCAAGCCTGCCAGAGAGCCTCACCCAAAATGAATCGGCAACATGTGCAAACAGATGTTTTGATCTTTGGAGCCTTTAAAATAATAACCATGAACACGGAGATTTACCAGGAGAAAAGAGGATATCTTCCCTCAAAACCTCCTTGGAGTTTTACTATAAGGCATCTCAGACAGTGCTTTCCATATAGAAAGAGCCCCCAGGTAATAGATATGCCGTAGCATTTTATCTTGTGTTTGATTTTCTTTTTTTTCTTTTTTTTTTTTTTTAAGATGCAGTTTCACTCTAGTTGCCCAGGATGGAGTGCAGTGGCCCAACTTCAGCTGACTGAAATCTCCACCTCCCAGGTTCAAGCAATTCTCTTGCCTCATCCTCCAGAGTAGCTGGGATTGCTGACACCTGTCACCAGGCCCAGTTAATTTTCTGTAGAGGTGAGGTTTCACCATGTTGGCCAGGTTGGTCTTGAACTTCTGACCTTAGGTGCTCCACCCACCTCAGCCTCCCTAAGTGCTGGAACTACAGGCGTGAGCTACCAAGCCTGGCAACTTCTGCTCTTAATTTCACTCCTTGTGTGTTTGTGTCCTTGATTTCCTTGGTGTGAGGCAAAGAACCTCAGTTATTACCCTGGAAGAATGACACCAATTCTGCCAGAAAACTCTTAGTAATGACAAACTAATTCAGCAAAGTTTCAGGATACAAAATTAGCACACAAAAATCAGTAGCATTTCTATACACAAACAACAAACTAGGTAAAAAATAAATCAAGAAGGTAACACCATTTACAATATTATAAAAAAATTAAAATACTTAGAATTAATTTAACCAGGGAGGTAAAAGACCTCTACAAAAAAACTACAAAACACTGATTAAAGAAATTGAAGAGAATCCAAATAAA
Source organism: Cebus imitator (assembly GCF_001604975.1). Lineage (NCBI taxonomy): Eukaryota > Metazoa > Chordata > Mammalia > Primates > Cebidae > Cebus > Cebus imitator. The sequence goes on from NW_016107476.1 coordinate 1,897,349, forward strand.
TGGAACGACATTCCATAAGAATGGATCAAAAGACTTAATATTGTTAAAATAACCATGCTACTCAAAGCAATCTACAGATTCAATGCACTACCTATAAAATACCAATGACATTGTTCACAGAAATAGGAAAAGGAATTCTAAAACTTGTATGAAACAAAAAAGGCCCTAATAGCCAAAGCAATCTTGAGTAAAATCAACAAAGCTAGAGCCATCAAACTACCAGGCTTCAAAATACACTACAAAGTTGTAGTAAAGAAAACAGCATGGTACTGGTATAAAAACATACACACACACCAATGGGAGAGAAGAGAGAACTCATAAATAATTCACATAGCTGCAGCCAGCTGACTTCTGACAATTACACCAAGAACATGCATAGGGGAAAGGACAAGCTCTTCAATAAATGATGCTAGAAAAACTAGATCTCTCTATGCATTAGAATTAAACTAAACTCCTGACTCTTACCCTGTACAAAAAAAAAAAAAAAAAAAAAAAAA
>NW_016107476.1:1898325-1908866 GCF_001604975.1 Cebus imitator
AAAAAAACTAAAAATGGATCAAAGAACTAAATTTAAGGCCCAAAACAATAAAACTACCAGAAGAAAACATAGGGAAAATGCTTCAGGAATGGGTCTGCAAAAAGATTTTATGAATAAGACCTCAAAAGCACAGGAAACAAAAGTAAAATAAACAAATAGGATTATATGAAAATAAAAAGCTTCTGCACAGCAAAGAAAACAATCAAAACAGTGAAAAGACAACCTACAGAAATGGAGATAATACGGTTTGGCTGTGTCCCCACCCAAACCTCACCTTGAATTCCCACGTGTTGTAGGAAGGATCTGGGAAGAGGTAATTAAATTATGGGGGCAGGTCTTTCCTGTGCAGTTCTCATGATAGTGAATAAGTCTCACAAGATCTGATGGTTTTAAAAAGAGGAATTTCCTGCACAAGCTCTCTCTCTCTTTGCCTGCCACCATCCATGTAAGATGTGACTTTCTCCTTCTTGCCTTTTGCCATGATTGTGAGGCCTACCCAGCCATGTGGAACTGTAAGTCCATTAAACCTTTTTCTCCCATCTCAGAAATGTCTTTATAAGGAGCATGAAAACAAACTAATAGAAGAAAATATTGGTAAACTATTCATTTGATAGGAAATTAATGTCTAGAATATACAAGGAACTAAAAAACCTCAACGGAAAAAAAAAAAAAAGTTGATCTTATAGAAATAAAACATAGAATAGAGGTTAATCTGAGAAGAATAAGAGGAAAGAAAGGAGTAAGAAGAGGTTTATTAAAGGCTTGAAAATTACAGCTAGATAGGATGAGTAAGTTCTAGTGCTCTATACTACTGTAGGATGATTATTGTTTACAATAATGTATCACATAGTTTCAAATAGCTAGAGGAAAGATATTGAATGTTCCTAACACAAATAAATGATAAATGTCTGAGATAATGGATATGCTAATTTCCCTGATCTGCTCACTATATATTATATGCATTAAAACAGCACTCTGTACCCGATAAATACATGCAATCCTTCTGTGACAATAAACTAAATTTTAATAGAAGCTTGAACAAAAAAATTTACTTACCACAGAAAAATTAAAACATTTTTCCACAATTTTAATATTAACTATTTATGAAATAAATTAATTTAGTTACATAAAAATTCATTCTCTAAATAATGATTCCTGGAAATAGCAGTAATAGCAGTAGTGGGAACAAAGACATAAAAATAATAGCCCTGAAAATGGAAATAGTAAAATTGTAACCAAAGTTAACTCTCAAAAATAAATTTTTCTATATTCACAGTAAACATACAAAGTAGTCATGATTATTATGCCAGTTTACAAATGAGGAATACAGAGCTAGGGATGTTAACTTGCTACTAAGTTGTAGAAATAAGCATATGTCCAGATTTTATGTTCTCCACCATTTTGATATGCTATTTACAATGCTTCTTTAAAGTAAACTGTACCAAGCAAACATTACTTGTTTCTATATAGCAAGTAATTGGCAACACAGTCATCCCTCTGGATCCATGTAGGATTAGTTCCAGGTCCCTTGTGGATTCTAACATCCATAAATGTCATGTCCCTTACATAAAATAGCATAGTATTCTCAAGTAACCTATGCATATTCTCCCATATACTTTAAATCATCTCTAGATTATTACTGAGTACAATGTAAATGTTACTGAATAGCTGTCATGCTGTAATGTCTAGGGACTAATGACAAGAAATAAAAAAGTCTGTACATGTTCAGTACAGACACAACCATACTTTTTAAAAATATTTTTCATTTGCAGTTGGTTGTCTCCATGAATGCAGAACCCATAAATACAAAGGATCTACTACATTTGTTCTGAAAAGTTTTCAAGCAAAAAGTATTTCTGCTACACTATACCAAGTGGAGTTATAATTCTTAAATTGTATACACTTTTTAAGTGCATTTATTCATATAAGATGACTTCTTGATAAGGTAATACAGTGGTTTACTCTGCAAAAAGTAATAAGTGATAAAACCTTACTACCTTATTACTTATACAAAATAAGTCTTCTGCCAATCACTTGGGAAATAAACTCCACTTTTATTTCCAAAATTAGCAATAATGTATTAAAAACAAAAAAAAATCATTTCAAAGAATTATGAGATCATAGCATATAAACAAATATAAACAAATAGAGATGTTACCTGTTGTGTATACTTCTGTATTTCATCCAGAACAAATTCTACTTCTTTTGAGGTTGTTAATGAAGCAAGATTTCCACTAAGATTATAGCAATAAAGTTTGGCATTGTCATAGTTTTCTCTACTGGAATTGATTCTAAGACAAGCATCCCCAATATGACTCCATCCTTCTCCACAAAGATGAGCTGGTAAAAAAAAAAAAAAAAAAAAAAAAAAAAAAGTGTCTTATATTTATATTTCCAAAAAGCAAATGTATTTTTCAATTATTTCAGAGTACTTCTGTATTTGTTTAAATTATTTTTTAAAAATAAAACATTAAATATCTCAATATAACATTTCAAATAAATTTTTTCTAATATTCTGGTAGAGAATGAGAGCAGAATATCCTAATTTTTTCTTTTAAACATGGGATAAATTATGGCTCTATGATTTCTGTTAAATGTGTTGACTGCTGGGTTTTCTGTATGTTATGGTATTTCCATAAGTAAAATCATTACTATATTTATGTCCCAAGGTCTGGCTTACATAAGACAAGATCACTTTAATTAAAAAAAANAAAAAAAAAGCTTATAACAGCAGTTTCAAAGTTACTCCTGTAAGTGAAGCTAACTGATCTCTAAATCTAATTTCCATAGCTCAGGTATATTGTTGTGGTATAAGCTGGGTTCTTTGATTCTTTCATGAGAATGAGTAGAGAAGTATCATTTCACTTATGATTAGTAAAGGGGCTATAATGTTTCCTTTCTAATATTTATTTTTACACAATTATTCATGTCTTACTAAAGATTAAACATACTATTCAGTAATAGTGGTTTATCTATAGAATCCAAATTGAACTTGAAACACTATTTTCCAAAACACAGATTTATATAATAAATACATTAATAAAGCTAAACTGTAGTGTGCACTAATTAACAATACAGTGTTTCATCTATATACTGATCTATAAAGTTAGACTACATTTTAGTTTCCATATTACATTAAATGTATTAGCGCCTCTAGCCCTGTATGAAGGACCTTGGATATATTACTGCAACCCTTATAAAAGTGTTTTAAAGCAGCTGTTCTCAAATTTTTGGTCTTTAAGTCTTAAAAATTATTGAGGGCCCCACAAAGCTTTTCTTTATGCATGTTATATCTACTGATTTGGACCTTTTTAAAATTAAAAATGGCAGCTTTAACAAATATATAGATTTATTCATTTAAAATAATTTTAAACCCCATTATAAATGCACTCTTCCAGCTGCTGAGATGTCTTTCCCCCTATGGTATACAAATAGGCCCAAAGGAAATGTATCCTCAAATTCCCTTCCTGAGGGAAAGCAGCTGACAATTCAAATTAGATCCCAGCATCAAAAAATTCGGAAGGACTAATGAAAGAATAGGGGATAGACAGGCAGAGAGATCAGGGATAGCACAGGTAAAGCAACATGTTAATTGTAGAATCTAGAATGTAGGTATTGGATGTCCTATCCACTATTGTTTCTGTTTTTTAATATTTGAAGTATTTCTTAACAAAATGTTGAAGGGGGCATTACAACTTAATAGCATATTTTATTTTTATTGTTTTATATTTTTGTAAATCTTTTTAACATTTGGCATTTGACAACTATATTCTCATACCTGCTTCTACATTCCGTCTATTGGGATAGCATACATCAGATAGCCTTCATAAAACTCCATGGTAAACCCATAACAAACGGAGAATTTTAAAAGCAAATAATGTCTCAGTACTATTAGTCTTCACGAAAAGGACCCACTCAGAAGCGTCTTGGGGACTTCTGATCCTTCACAGTTTCTGCACTAAGAATTAAATTGGGTACCATGAATAACTTACAGCAGTTGAAACACAGTAATCCTTCAATAAACTATAATTATTATTTAATAAGACTGTCTAGGGTGTCCTGGTTTTCAGTTTGAGGCTCTATGTGTTTCAATTTTCCCAGTCATTTTAAATACAAAATACCAAAAAACTTCTCCCTACAGTGCAAAGTTTTCTTAAATTACGTTTTTTTCTCACCTTACTGAATCAAGGGAAGAATTTAGATTATTATTGCCTGTCTCCTCATATATTTTTAGTGAGAACAAAAATAGTTCATTGACAAATCATACAAATAAAAACAAATGCGTGGGCCTTTGTGGCTAAACTAAATTATCCTGCCCAACCAAATACTTTTATACTTCAGGCTTTTGTAGTATTGAGCATCAACTTAGCAGTGGAGTTTAAAGGAAAGCAATTAATTTATGATGAATTTAGTGAGATAAATTCAAATTGCCAAGCTCATATGAGATCAATGTAAAAAAATGCAATACATCAATTGTCATGGAATTGTACAGCTGCTCTACAGACTGGACCCTCTACTTAGAACATTCACTTCTTTGAGACAAGCTGAATGGAAATCAAACAATATATAGCCAGTTGGCTGCTTAGTAAATATGAATGAAGAAAAGGGAAATAGGGAATATATTTTGGAGGTAAAATGAAATAAAAGGGAAATAGATTTATTCATTTAAAATAATTTTAAACCCCATTATAAATGCACTCTTCCAGCTGCTGAGATGTCTTTCCCCCTATGGTATACATATAGGCCCAAAGGAAATGTATCCTCAAATTCCCTTATAATATATTTCATTTTATCTCCAAAATAATAGGCTGGTCAAGTGGAGCCTTTATAACAAAGCAATGCTTTGTTTTTTCCCCCCTCCTAGGGAATGAGTAGAAGGGTAATAACACAAGCAACTTTACTGTCATTTTTCCAAGCTTCCACTGCCAACTAATTTCCATTCTTATCAAAGTAATATTCCTTTAAATATATACATTCCTTCAGTCAAATCTTGTTTTGGTCCAAGATTAACCTTCATTTTAAGGAAACTTTGTAAATATTTTCATTGATCTACATTTTCTTTTTCTTTTTTTTGAGATGGAGTCTCTCTCTGTCAGTCTCGCTCTGTCACCCAGGCTGGAGTACAGTGGCGAGATCTCGGCTCACTGCAACCTTCATCTCCAAGGTTCAAATATTTTCCTGCCTCAGCCTCCTGAGTAGCAGGGAGTACAGGCACCCGCCACCACACCTGGCTAATTTTTGTTTTTAGTAGAGATGGGATCTCACCATATTGGCCAGGCTGGTCTTGAAATCCTAACCTTGTGATTCACCCGCCTCAGCCTTCCAAAGTGCTGGGATCATTTTATAGTTGCATCTTAGAGATCAGTACCACTTTCAACTTCTTAGTATCATCTCACGTTACTTCTTAAATCCTGCTTACTGCATTATTAACATTATCTTTCTCAAAATGAGCACACATGCACATCTCACTGTTTAAAGGCTTTAAAGGTCAGTATGTAAACAAAATTCAAAATTTTAATGACATTCTAATGCCTCAGTGGTGTGTTTGGTTTCTTGTTCGTTTTGTTTTTGAGATGAAGTCTTGCTGTGTCACTCAGGCTGGAGTGCAGTGGCGCCATCTCAGGTCTCTGCAACTTCCACCTCCAGGGTTCAAGCAATTCTCCTGCCTCAGCCTCCTGAGTAGCTGGGATTACAGGTGCCCACACCATGCCCAGCTAATTTTTATAATTTTAGGAGAGATGGGGTTTTACCATGATGGCCAGCCTGGTCTTGAACTCCTGACCTCAAGTGATCCACCCACCTCGGAATTCCTGTGCTGGAATTACAGGCATGAGCCACAGTGCCCAGCCTCAATGGTATTTTTAAAGGCAGAATAATATAATTTTAATTTTACTACATGAACTTGCAAGAAAGATTCTCTTTCAGACATAAATTACATGATGAAATTTTCCAATACATTTTAGAATTACATATGCTCAGAAATTTTTCTTAAAAAAAATAAATAAAAGCCCTAGGATACAGAGAGGCAAAATACTAAACAGAAATAAAATATCTAGTTAATAGGTACAACTCTGTCATTTACAAATAATTTTGAGCATATCACTTAACCAGCACAGATCTCAGTTTATCTATATAACAAGCAGAACTGGCTAAATGCCTGTATTACCTTTCAATTTTCTAACTTTATCTTTTATATTTCAAAGGAAAAGTACTTAGCCTTCACTAGGCATGTTAACTGTGAAAAAATGAAATAACTCTTAAAAATGAGTTTTGCTCTACTTTGTGAAACTCAGATTCTTATAAAAGCAGATAATATTTATTATGAAAGTCTATTATATAGGAAAATATATATTATATAAAAATATAATTGATTATAGTACATTAAATATTACATATTATGAAAATATAATGATACATAAATTTATGGTTTAAAATGTATTAAATATATAAATTATATATTTATATCATTAAAATTACTAGATATATAATTTTAATACATATATATTCCATAAATAATATATGTATATATTTTATTTTTAATATATTATATATAATATTTAAAACCCTGGGATACAGAGAAGCAAAATACATAATATATAACATATATATATAATAATATATATAATATATAACATATATATTATTGCCCTAAAACATTTATTATAAATGTTATAATTTATAATTAAAATATTCACTGTTTGAAAAATAAAGGGCACTTAAAGTATGACAAAATGTTAATATTTGTTAAAACTGAATATTAAGTCTGAGTGCTTATTATTTTCTACATTTTCAAGATTTTTTTCAATGAAAAGATATCTGATCAACAGTAAACACATGTACACCTTAAAATAATTGGAAGCAAATACGTGATCAAAAAACCTTTCTTGTAGAAACAGTGCTATTAGTATTACAATATTATAGGTTGATATTTGTTATGGCTTTAATTTTAGAAAATGTAGAGTTCTTACCAAATGTACTTTTCTATGTCAGTATTTATCTGTAGTCCATAAACTCATTTACTAAATTTTGAAATCTTTACCTGGCAAAGCCTGGCATTCTTGCTGTCTCTGATCCCACTGGCAATTCAAGTTTAATGAACAGCTTTTACAGCTAGTAAGTTTGTTACAAATCTGCTCATTTCTCACATGACATTTGGTGTAGTTCTTGACAGACTAGAAAATTAAAAGAGCATGTTATTTTTCACCTTTGTACAGTAATGATTCTTAAACTTCAATGTATATTTAAATCTTCTGGTGAACTTTAAACATTTCTAACTCCAAATACAATACTGCTGAATCCGACTCGATCTTATTTGTCTCATTAGTTTATTAATTTAAATTAAATTTGGAGTAAACGTGTCTCTGTAAGTGGTGAACTACAACCTAATTTAGGATGTAAACAAACTGCAACCTAACTTAGAAGCATATTCTTGTAACAGATAGTTGAGTCTCAGCCAATCACAGCAATAGAGACATATGTTTCAATGGACAAACTGCAAAATATTCAAATAAGGTATTATAAACAGAATGGCATTAGGCAAAGCTAACTACACTGCCTTGTTCAAATGTATTACAAATTAAAATGGCAATCATATCTACTCCCACTGGAAAACATACATTGACCCCTTATAAAATGGTTACTGGAAAGCCTATGCTCCTAATAATAGAACTTCATGTATCTCCTGCTTTTATAAACTCTAACATGACTTGATATTGCAAGGCTTTATTGCATTTTGCCAAAGTATATTTTCACCAGATAAATGAAGACCCCACGAACTGATGACAACCAGACCTTTCATGGTTTACAACCTGAAGATTGGGTATTTTCCAAAGAGACACCAGAGAAAGACTGCCCTTGAACTCAGCTGGAAAGGACTAAACGAAATTCTCTGCAGCAAAACTTCAGGGCATTGAGCCTGAGCTTTGTATCCACATTTCTCAATTTAAGATGACCCTTCCAGCCTGGGGACAGTATACCCACTGGAAACCTCAAGGTAAAATTGACCAGGGACCTTTCTCTTTACAGACGACATCCTAGACATGAACAGCTTTCCCAAGATGACAGATCAAGACTTCTTCCCTTAGTCACCATGAAACTATGATCCTTTTCCTCTTTTCTCTGTGTTTATTTTTTGTTTATACCCAGGAATATAACATGCTTATTATGATTTCATGATCAATAGCTTTTGCAGGGAATGTAACTGAATGTTGGATATGTTATGTTAAACCTAAATCCATAAATGATCTTAGAGATTCTCTGGTTCACCTTCTAATAAATTTCTCTGATGTTCTAAGAGCAATACCTGGTCCTTTGTATAGGGTTAGACTTTTAGTTTCACATATTGAGGTTCTTTATTTAAGTCTAACAGTAGTCAAAACCTACAATAAGGGATTTGCAGTTACATGTTGCCAGAAATTGACTAAGATAACCAAAAGAAAGATAATTCAACAGTTTGTAGAGAAATCTATCACCCTTGTCCCTTTAATTGTCAAAATCCTTCAACCATCCAATGATTTCATAATGGAGCCTTGGAGAAATATTACTAGTGCTTCTCTACTGTGGCCTCTAACACAAGGCAAGGAACTGTCTGTTGTGCCTCTCCAGGATTTAACAACCAACCATACATGTGAACAACTCCATGTCTCAATCAGTGGAAAATGTGTATTAGGGATTTCAACAGTAACACTGTTAGAATTATCATGATTATATCCAATAACCAATTGGAAATTGAACATTAGTCTACACCTCTTAATTTACACTATAGAATAAAGAGGAGTTTGCCAGCAAGTGTAAGTATCCCTAAACAGGCATCTTTTGGTAGAATGCTCCTTATTTGGCTTGGCATAAATGTAAATGAGACTATGATTAGAAATCTGTCTCAAACATTAGCTACTATAGCACAAATGGGCTATAGCTGCCCATAAAACATCTTTAAATTCTCTTGCTAAAGTTGTTTCGGATAACATGATTGCTTTAGCCTATCTGTTGACTGAAAAGGGAGGAGTGTGTGCAAAAATAACACCTCCTACTGCCCTTGGATAAATTATGTCTGACGTGACAGAAATTCAGTTTTAAGAAATCAACAAACAAGATAATTGATTAAAACTAGTAGACTCCTCTTTTGGTTTGTTGTTGATATGTTTATTTTTGATCAGTTTCATGCACAGGAGCTCCTATTAAGAAGTACACTTCAGTCTCTTAATATTACCCTCCTGATTGTCATTATAACAGTCTACACAGTATGCCATATCCTCTCAAAAGTCTTAAATGCTCATATGAAACCATCTGTTATACATCGGATGGTCTCACTACAGTTAAAATAATAAAAACACAAAGAAAATACAAAAAAATAATCTAACTGACTTGACATTGTGAATTGTGATTTCCATATCGAGACCAAACAAGTCCATTATGATGGTGACAGAAAGTAGTATTAGTGCCTAAGGTTTTTGGTCAATCTCTCAAAACTGACATCTGGTCAAAAGGGGAGATTAAATTAAATTAAATTTGGGCTAATTTAGTATGCAAACAAACTGCAGCCTAATTTATTAGTGTCTTCTTAAAACAGATAGATTAGTCTCAGCTAATCACAACAGCTGAGTCTCAGCCAATCACATGCTGCCAACTGATCAGACTATTTCTATAAAAGGTAAATGCCTCATCACACCATGCCCAAATAGGGCAAATAGTAAGCTGTAGCCAGTCAAGTTGTTCCTAAATGTCACTTCCTTTTTCTGTCTAGAAATACTTCCTGCCCACATTGATAGCTGGAGGTGTCTGAATCTCTTGGTTCAGAGTGCTGCTCAATTCATGAATCAGTCTTTGTTCACATAAGCTCTGCTAAATTTATTTTGCCTTAAGTTTTTCTTTCAACAAGTTACACTATTGTTCTTGGAATTTGAATGAGTGTTTATTAAAAATATAAAGTGTGCAAATTACATAATTTGAAACAGGCACCATCTAATAAAAACTTTTTTCAGTGAATTCAAAAACAGCCTTCCTTCCAATTCAAAAATCAAATCATGTACAAAGTTGTTTCCATTAATGATGACATGAAATGGTTCTAGTTTTAATTAAAGTATCATACAAACCCTTGGGAATGAAGCAGAAATGAAAAGTAGTAAAAGGGAAAGAGATGCTTTATCAAAATCCAATACAATATAAAAAGATAAATGACTGTCACAATACCTCAAACTAATTTTATTTCCACAGATACTAAATAATGGTTTTGGTTAATTGAGATTTCTTCTGTATATATCTGTAACATTTCCTTCATTGAGGCTTCAAGGAATCTGCAAAAGTTATATTTTTCTCAAAATCTACTACAAATGTTAATATTTCAACTAATTCTGGCATTGAGAGATTAAAAGTTAATTGCCAAGAAAGAAAAAAAACATAATTGGGAGTAAATCACTCCTCAGCAAATGCAAAAGAACGGAAATCGTAACAAACAGTCTCTCAGACCACAGTGCAATCAAGTTAGAACTCAGAATTCAAAAACTAACTCAGAACCGCACAGCTTCATGGAAACTGAACAACTT
>NW_016107476.1:1913121-2014004 GCF_001604975.1 Cebus imitator
GGGGTTTCACCATGTTGACCAGGATGGTCTCCATCTCTTGACCTCGTGATCCACCCGCCTCGGCCTCCCAAAGTGCTGGGATTACAGGCTTGAGCCACCGCGCCTGGCCAGTTTTACTAGTTTTATGTCAATCTTTAGAATAACAATGGAAACAGAGTGTCCATCCAAATTACTGCTCTTCATTAAGAAAAATGTAGTCATTAATTGATACTAAATAAATACAAAAAATGAAATTATATTTCAATTACACATACAGCCAAGTTAATCAATGGTAGGAGGAAGCAATCATTCTGAAACATAACTGGCATTTTTGGCCTAATGAATCAGGCACACATTAGTAAACAATCAGTAGTAACCACTGCTCTACTGATCTTTAATATATTGAAATGTAAATTTTAAGTGAAAATATGTGAGAATAAAGCCTGCTGTTTGACCTATTAGAGCACAAAATATGCAACCTGCAGTAAATATGGTTAACTAATGAAATCGGCTATCAATGCACATTATCTAGACTGAAATCCCAAAGACCTCTCTATATCCATTAACATTTGGTTTAGCTTAATCACCAGAGATTCTGATAAAACTGTGTAAAGGGCACATTACATCAAACTCTAAATTACCATCTGCTCTCTTGCACTATCTCACCCAATGCTTTCCTTGTTTTTTCTTTTTTTTTTTTTTGAGACAGAGTCTTGTGTTGTCGCCAGGCGCCTGGCTGGGGTGCAATGGCGCAATCTCAGCTTGCTGCAATCTCCGCTTCCTGGGTTTAAGCAATTCTCCTGCCTCAGCCTCCCGAGTAGCTAGGACTACAAGCACACGCCACCACGCCCAGCTAATTTTTGTGGTTTTTAGAAGAGACGAGGTTTCGCCATGTGGGCCAGGATGGTCTCAATCTCTTGGCCTAGTGATCCACCCTCCTCAGCCTCCCAAAGTGCTGGGATTACAGGCATGAGCCACTGTGCCCGGCCGCTTTCCATGTTAACACATCATCATCAAAAATAAAATGTAAAGCAAAATACCACTTTATAAATGCATGATAGCAATTTGCATAATACAATTTTTAAGATACATTTGTTTACACTCAGTTATGTTGTATTTTCACATGCAAATGTCTGTCGTGGACTGAATGTTTGCATCCTCCAAAATTCATATTTTGAAACCCAATCAAAATGTGATGTTATTAGGAGGTGCAACTTTTGGAAGGTGATTTAGTCATAATGGTAGAGTCCTCATATATGGGATTAACACCATTGTAAAGAGCTGAAGACCTAAGAGCTCTCTTCTACCAGGTGAGGAAGCAGTGAAAAGACATCTTCTGTGAACTGGAAAGTAGGCCGTCACCAGACACAAATCTACTAGCACCTAGATCTTGGACTTCCCAGCCTCCAGAATGGTGAGAAATAAATTTCTGTTGTTTATAAGCCACCTAGTTTATAGTATTTTATTGTAACAACCTTAAAGAATTAAAGACAATTTCTAAAAATGAATTAACTCAGGGCTATCCAACAAAGCTTAAAATCTGAGTTGAAAACTGCAATTTTTAACTAATAACATTTTCCATTTTAGTCCTGTGGTTAACTTAATATTTCAACTTGACCAGGACACAGGACACACCTATTTGGATATATATTATTTCTGAGTCGGTATGTAAGACTGTTTCTAAATGAGATTAGCATTTGAGTTAATCAACTGAATTAAGTCAAATGCCCTCCCCAGTGTGGGTGAGCATCATTCAATCCCTTGAGGGCCTCAACAAAACAAAAAGGTAAAGGTAAGAAAAATTTTCTCTCTCTGCCTGAGACATCGGTCTTCTGACTTTGAACATGGCTTAACATAGTGGATGCATCTGGTTTTCAGGCCTTTGGAGTTGGACTAAAATTTATACCACTGTCTTTCCTAGGTCTCCAGTTTGTAAGCAACAGATCATGATACTTTGTAGCTTCCTTAACTGTGTGAGCCAATTCCTTATAATAAATCTCATGATAGATGGATGGATGAAAGATAGGTAGGTAGGTAGGTAGATAGGTAGGTAGGTAGGCAGATAGATAGATAGATAGATAGATAGATAGATAGATAGATGATAGATAGATTAAATTTTGGTAGCCAGAATGGTTCTAGTGGAACAGAATTACTGGGGTTTCTGGAACTGGCTCACTAATCTGACTGGATTTAAAGATACTAATGACTCTATTTCCAGTAGAAAGACAGCACTAATAATCCATAGCTTGAACTAGTAATAGATACGTAAATTATTGGCACCAGATATTCCTAATCAACCACTTAAAAGAGACTGAGTGATTTTGTATATGACAGGACACTTTCAAACATTTCTGGAAAACTAACCAATATGGGATTGGCTATTTTCCCCTAAGTCACTACACAAAGTGGTCAAAGGAAGGATGAACTTAGGCATTCAAATTACCAGCTCAAGCTCATATGAGCGACCTGAGGCATGTATGTGTGCCCTGAAGGAGATTTGTGTCTCCTGCAGCTCCAGGGCTGAGACTGCTAAAGATCAAATGCAGGATATCATATTGCCACTGGCTGAACTATATCTTGAACTCTGATTCTCACAAGATATCTGCTATTAAAGTGAGGGCAGTGATTGGGAAAGAATGAGATCTTGTAAACTGGGATGGAGATGAGTGGGAAGAGCCTGAGAAAGCTGGTGAAATTGAGCCCCCTAAATTCTAATGGGTCTTCTTTGCCAATGGAAGAGGTCTCCCCATCCCCAGTCGAAGTGGCCTTTACACCCCTAGAAAAAACAACCTTCCTACCCCCAGAGATAGCATCCTTCCCACCGTTAGTAGTATTGGCCTTTCTACCTCTGTATGAGGGGATCAACCATACCTGCCAGAGGAAACTGTAATGGCTTCCCCAGAGGCAGCTGCTATGCAGGACAATGATGGCTCTCCTCAGAACCCACCCTCATCACCGCTCTTTGCTCTAGATCTATAACTAGACTTAAGACCCAGCAGATCCGTAAAGGTTAGGTTCAAAGGGTAACCCTTGAGGAATTACATTACACTCCAAAAGAACTACTTGAGTTTTCTAATTTATACAGACAGAAATCTAGGAAATATGTATGAGAATGGATAGTAAAAGTGTGGGGAAATGATAGAAGAAACATAAAGTTGGATCAGGCAAAATTTATTGATATGAGCTCACTAAGCAGAAATTATGCATTTAATGTTATAGCTTGGAGAGTTAGAAAGGGTTTGTTTGTTTTGTTGGCTAAAACGTAGACAAAATGGTGGCTCATACTGAGTGATCTGAAAATGCTGGATCTGTCTTGGTTTAATATAGAAAACATTTAATAGCCTAGGGAGATTGGAATGTTAGAGTGGATTTGTCCTTTAAGGTCTGCTCACCCTCACTGAGAGAGTCCAGAAGATACACTTTTCACCAATACTTAAATGAATAAATTTGTGAGAGGAGCCCTGGCATCTCTGAAAAGCTCCATGATTGCTCTTCTATATATGCCTGGCCTTGCAGTAGGAAGTGCAGCCACTGAATTGGGAAACATAAATGCAATAGGAATAATTGGATCTGGGGTGGCAGGGGCCAGGTAGCAGCACTCAACTACCAAAGGCAAGGTAGGTGTGGTTACTATGATGAACAGCAGAGTTAAAGCAGCAATCAGAATAGTCTGACTTGCTTACATCTATGGCATTGGTGAGTTGAGCATGAGGTTGCTCCTAGAAGTAAAATACATAGAAATCCTACTAAATTCCTAATTGATTTGTATAAGCAGAAAACTTATAAGTAAAGAAAACTCTAGCCTGAATCATAAATACAGAGAGTCACAGTTCCTCAACTAAGTTCCAGAATTGAGTCAGTTTACAGAGCCATAAGACCTTGAATGAAGGGAATGCTGGATCCCCTAAGGAAGGACCTAAATATACCACCAAAAAGGTATACTGTTCGTCTTTCGCCTTGCCTTTCCCAAAGGTACCTATGGCCTTTACCAAAGTAACTGTGCACTGGAGAAAGTGAAATAATAAGTACTAGATGCTGGTTCTGAACTGACATTAATTCCAGGAGACCTAAAACATCACGGTGGGCCACCAGTTAGAGCCTTATGACTGCCAGATGATCAGTGGAGTTCAGGTCCCTCTCACAGTGGGCTCACTGGGTCCCAAACCCATCCTGTGGCCATTTTCCCAGTTCCAGAATGCATAATTGGAACAGACATACTCAGGAGCTGAAAAAAAAAAACCCACACTGAATCTCTGATCTGCAGAGTGAGGACAATTATAGAGGGAAAGACAAGAAGAAGCCACTAGAACAGCCTCTATGTAGAAAAATGGTACGCCAAAAGCAATACTCCATTCCTGGAGGGACTGCAAAGATTAGTGCCACAATCAAGGACTTAAAGGATGCAGAGGTGCTAATTCCTTCCATATTCCCATCAAATTTGCCTATTTAGTCTAAGTAGAAGACAGACGGATCTTGGAGAATACAAATGAATTATCATAAGCTTAACTGAGTGGTAACACCAATTGTAACTGCCCTTATCAGATGTGGTTTCATTGCTTGGGCAACTAACACATTCCCTGGCAGCTGGTAAGCAGCTATACATCTGGCAAATGCTTTTTTCTTGAAGCTTGTTTGTAAAGACCACTAGAAGCAGTTTGTTTTCAGCTGGCAATGGTAGCAATGCACCTTCACTGTTCTGCCTCAGGAGTATACCAACTCTCCACTCCTATGTAATAATTTAGTTCTCAGGAATTTAACAGCCTTTCCATTCCACAAGATATTACACTGATCCATAATATTGATAACATCACAGATTGGACCTAGTGAGCAGGGATGTAGCAACTACTCTAGACTTATTAATAAGATACTTGTGTGTCAGAGGTTGGGAAATAAATTCAACTAAAATTCAGGCGCTTCTACCTCAGTGAAATTTCTAGGGGTCTAGTGGTATGGGGCATGTCAAGATATCCTTTTCAAAGGTGAATGTTAAGTTGTTGCCTCTGGCCTCTCCTATAACCAAAGGAAAAAAGAAGGAGAATGCCTAATAGGCCTCTTTGGATTTTGAAGGTAATGCACTCCTCATTAGGGTGTATTACTTTGACCAATTTACGAAGTGGTCCAAAAAGCTGCTAATTCCAAGTAGATCTCAGAATAAAAGAGGGCTCTGCAACAGGTCCAGACTACTGTCCAAAATACTCTGCCACTTGGACTACATGATCCTGCAGATGCAATGTTGCTTGAAATATCAGTGGCAGACAGGATGCTGTTTGGAGCCTTTGGCAGGCCCAAATCATAGTACAGACCCTTAGGATTACATAGCAAAACATCACCAACCTCTGCCAATAACTATTCTACTTTTTCAGAAACAGCTCTTAGTCTGCTGCTGGGCCTTAGTAGAAACTGAGTGTTTAACCATGGGCCACCAAATTATCATGTGATTTCAGCCCATCATGAACTGGGTGTTAGCTGACCCACCAACCCATAAAGTTTGGTATGCACAGTGGCAGTCTATCATCAAATAAAAGTAATATATACATGATCAGGCTCAAGCAGCCTCTGAAGGCACAACTAAGTTACATGAAGAAGAGGTCCAAATGCCCATAATCCCCACTGGTGCCACACTGCCTTCTCTCTCCCAGTCTGCATCTATGGCTTCATGAGAAGCTCCCTAGACCACCTGACAGAGGAAGAGAAGACTCTGGTTTCATTTGCAGATGGTTCTGCACGATATGCAGGCACCACCCAAAAGTGGACAGCTAAAGCACTGATGCCCCTTCCTGGGACCTCCCTGAAGTACAGTAGTGAAAGGAAATCTTCCCAGTGGGTAAAACTTCAAGCAGTGTACCTCATTGTTCATTCTGTTTGGAAGAAGAAATGGCCAGATGTGCAATTATGTACAGATTCATGGGCTGTGGCCAATGGTTTGTCTGGATGGCCAGAAACTTGGAAGAAACATGATTGGAAAATTGGTGACAAAAAAATTTGTGGAAAAGGGATGTGGACAGACCTCTCTGAATGGCAAATAAGTGAAGATATTTGTATGCAGTGTAAATGTTCACCCAAAGATGACATCAGCAAAAGAGTATTTTAATAATCACATGGATAAGATGACCACTTCTGTGGACACCAATAGGCTTTCTTCCCTAGCCACTCATGTCATCACCCAATGGATTCATGGACAAAGTAGCCCTGGTGGCTAGGATGGAGATTATGCATGGGCTTAGCAAACTGGACTTCCATCCACCAAGGCCAACCTGGCTATGACCACAGCTGAGTACTCAATATGCCAGTAGCAAAAACCAACACTGAGTTCCTGATATGGCACCATCCCCCTAGGTAATCAGCCAGCTACCTGGAGGCAGGTTGATACAGCTTCTATCAGGGAAAGGGAAGCATTTCGTTTTTATTGGAACAGACACTTATTCTGGCTACAGATTTGCCTTCCTTGCAAATAATGCTTCTGCCAAAACTCCCATCAGGAAACTTACAGAATGCTTTCTCCACTATCATGGTATTTCACACAGCATTGCTTCTGACCAAGGAACTCCTATCACAGCACATGAAGGACAGCAATGGGCCTATGCTCACTGGTCTTATCATGTTCCCTGTAATTGTCAAGCAATTTATTTCATAAAACAGTGGAATGGGCTTTTGATGATTCAGTTACAGTGCCAGCTACATAGTAATACCTTGCAAGGCTGAGAGAAGGGTTCTCCAGAAAGCTGTGTATGCTCTGAGTCAGCAACCAATATATGCTCTTTCTCTGACAGCCAACATTTATGGGTCCAAGAATCAAGGGGTGGAAATGGGAGTGGCACTCACAATTTCCCCTAGTAATTCATTAGGAATTTTTTTTTCCTGTTCCTGTGACCTTATTCTTTGCTGAACTAGATGTCTTAATTCCAGAGGAAGGAATGCTTTTTAGGAAGCACAACACATGATTCCATAGAAATGAACATTAATACTGCCACTTGATCACTTTGGGTTCCTTATGCCTCTAAATCATCGGTCAAAAAAGAGTTACTGTGCTGGTTGGGGTGACTGCTTCTAGTACAGGAGAACTGAACTGCTACTTCACACAGGAGGCTAGGAAAAATATGTCTAGAATACAGGAGATCCCTTATGGCATCTTTTGATATTACCTACCCTACCCTGTGTGTTAAGCCATTCTTGCAATGCTATAAAGGAATACTTGAAATTGGGTAATTCGTTAAGAAAAACAAGGTTTAGCTGGCTTACAGTTCTGCAAGCTTTAGAGGAAATGTGGCACCAGCATCTACTCTGCTTCTGGAGAGGCTTCAGGGAGCTTTTACTCATGGCAGAAGGCAAAGTAGCGGCAAGCGGCTCACATGGCAGAACATGAGCAAGAGAGAGAGCGGAGGTGGAGATGCCACACACTTTTAAACAACCAGATCTCAAATGAACCCAGAGCGAGAGCTCACTTATCAACAAAGGGATGGCCCAAGCCATTCATAAAGGATCCACTCCTGTGATGCAAACACCTCCCACCAAGCCCCACCTACAAGACTGGGGACTACATTTCAACAGAGATTTGGGCAAACATCCAAATTATATTACCCTGTGATTAAGATCAATGGAAAACTACAACATTCTAATTCAAGCAGGACTATAATAAGGAATGACCCTTCAAGAATGAAGGTTTGAATCACCCCAACAGATTAAAAAAACCACAAGCAGGTAAGGTGTTTGCTGAAGGCAATGGAAATACAGAATGGTTAGGTAAGAATACAGTTATAAATACTAGCTACAAGCACATGATCAGTTATAGAAATAAGGACTTAACTGTATTTTCTCCTTATTTTGTTAACAATACATCTCTGTGTGTGTGTGTGTGTGTGTGTGTGTGTGTGTGTGAGAGAGAGAGAGAGAGAAATATCTTTGCTTTCTTTCCTCTCTTATTCCCTTATGTAACATAAGATGTTTATGTCAAGATTTAAGTACTGTTGATTTTACATAGTATTTAAGTTATGGGATATCAAGGAGAGGAGTAAACAGCATTCAAGGACTTTACCTCCTTTTCTAGGGAAGATATTGATGTGTTTCTCAGTTGTACATGGGATGCTTGTATCACGTTAGGGAGAATTCTGATCATGTGATTACCTTCATTTGAAGATTAAGTATGGTTTATGTAGCTATGTATAGGTGCCAAGTTGACAAGGGGTAGATTTGTAATGGTTAATTTTATGTGCCAAGTTTTCCAAGACATGGGGTAGCCATATATTTGGCTAAGCATTATTCCTGGATATGTCTGTGGGGAGGTTCTGGATGAGACTGAATTGGTAAACTGAGCAAAGTAAAATGCTCTCCCTATCGTGCATGAGCATCATCCAATCCATTGAGGGCCTGAAAGAACAAAAAAACAGAGGAACAAGAATTTCCCCTCTCTGCCTTTTCCTGCTCTTGTACTGGGACTTACACAATCTGCACTCCTGGTTCTCAAGCCTCCATACGTGGAGTGGAATTTACATTGTCAACTTTCCTCAGTCTTCAGGGGTCTTCAGTTTGCAGATAGCAGATCCATAAGCCAATTTCTTATATTAAATCTCATTTTATATACATTTAACATATATATATATATATATAAAAGTGTGTGTACATGTGCGTATATATGTATATAAATATATATAGATTCTGTTTCTCTAAAGAACTGTAACACAAGTGCCTGATTCCCATGTCTTATTTTATTTAACTCCCATGTCCACTAAACTAACTCCCATTAGATGAATATTAACCAAAATCTTAAAATGTTATTTAAATTTTCAAAGTATAACCATGTTTTAATAATGTTAAAACTCAAATAAAATTAAAGTATATCTTGTTATTAAAACAACATGTATCCTTGGAAAATATGTAACAGAATATGTATGAAAGCAAAAGGGTTCAATCTAATGAGACAGTAACTGAAAATTTCCCTCCATTTTAAGTTTTGAATATTATTTTAGATTAAATCATAAAACTTATGTTTTCAATTATTAATTAGCAGAGAAATTTTTAAAATTATACAACCAAATTTTACTTAGTTTCAATTTCCTTTTCTTTGCCTTTTACATCCACTTGCTATCTTGAAAAACAAGTAGATACTTTCCTTAATAAAAATTCAGAGAAAGAAAAAATAATATATTCAGTTGGAAATATGTATGCACATTTTTTTTTACTTAATCTATAGGCCCATAGAAGAATCTTGAGGCTAGGCACAGTGGCTCCTGCCTGTAATCCCAGCACTTTGGGAGGTTGAAGTGGGCACATCATTTGAGGCTAGGAATTTAAGACGAGACTGGCCAACACAGTGAAACCCTGTCTCTACTAAAAACACAAAAATTAGCCAGGCATGGTGGTGCTTGCCTATAATCCCAGCTACTCAGGAGGCTGAGGCACCAGAATCGCTTGAGCTCAGGAGGTGGCAGTTGCAGTAAGCCAAGATCATGCCACTGCACTGTAGCCTGGGCGACAGAAGCTCTGTCTCAAAAAAAAAAAAAAATACTACTTTTTAAATTTTTTCCTTTCAATTTATTTTTATCTTCTATAAAACATAGAATGTTTAGCTGCTACCACTTAAAATCTTAATTTTTGCTGCTCTTAATCCATTTTCATCAGCCATAAATATTTGTAAGTTTTTTTTTTATTCAACAGTGTATAGAACAGCCCTCTCACAATAAATAATTACAGGGCTTAAAATGTCCATAGTGCGAAAACTCTACTTTAGATGAAGAAAGACTTTTTAAAAACCTATAAAATTGTAGAATGTTTAGCAGCATCCCTTACTTCTACCTATTAGATGCCAACAGCAGCTTCACAGTTGTGACAACCAAAATGTCTCTGCAAAATGTCCCCTGTGAGACAAAATTGCTTCAACTTGAGAACCACTAATGCATAGACAGTTAAAAGAGAAACTACTACTACCAACAGCTTAAGTTAAACTTACACACAAAGTGTGTAAACAAAGCACTAGACCACCCCATCAGTAATGCCTGTCTGTCAGGAATCCAATGGAAATTGCTTTAATACCTACCTATGTAATCTTATTTTCATCAGTACAGAAGACAACGTTTATAGTTACAGTCTTTTTAAAATCAGTTTTGAAAAAATGTTCCCAGTTTCATCCATGAAAAGAAGTAAAGGTGATGGATACAAAATGGAATCTAGACAGACAAATTTGAACAATAAACCCCAGTCTAACTTTACAATTTACCGAGAAGTGAATGATTCCCTATATACTTGCTAATGTCTTAATGTGTAAAGTGCTTTTTTGTACAGTGCTATTGAATGGTAAGCTAATGATCATAAAGCAGCAATGTTAACCACAGCACCATTTTCCCATAAATACTAACCATACTACAGTTACTGTTTGCCGAAATGCATTTCTTGTCGTCACACCATTGGCACCCATTTGTATTGGCAGTACAGCTGGCGCAATCTGCATATCTGTAACATCTGTCATCAGAAGCAGCTATAATACAAATGGGAGACAATATATCAGCACAAAAAAGAAAATCTTAACTCTTCTTAATTTACAATATCTATTTAAGAATAATTAAGAATCACTCAGACATTTTTTAACCAAAGAAATGACCTTGAATTTCAAAGTAAGTTTTCTGAAGATTAAGACTTCTTTGTAGTTCAATTGTGTTTACAGGATTTTAAGAATCTTTTGCCCCCATTATAATTATTCAATATACAAGGATCCTACAGCCTTTTTAAATTCACACATTTTGGGCCGGGCACAGTAGCTCACGCCTGCAATTCCAGAACTTTGAAAAGCCAAGGCAGGCAGATCACTTGAGGTAAGGAGTTCGAGACCAGCCTGGCCAGCACAAAATCCCATCTCTACTAAAAATACAAAAATTAGCCAGTCATGGTGGCACATGCCTATAATTCCAGCTACTCAGGAAGCTGAGGCAGGGGAATTGCTTGAACCCAGGAGACAGAGGTTGATCACACCACTGCCCTCCAGTCTGGGTGACAGAGTGAGACACTGTCTCAAAAAATAAAATAAAATAGCATAAAATAAATAAATTCACACATTTTGGAGGTCAGAGGATTTACAGATATTTTACTGACCAAAGGGTATTATTAAACAAACAAAAGAAAACATCATAACAAATACTGTTTATCATTCTTTCTAAAGACACTTAAAGACGTCTGAATTAAGATAGATTAGCAAAACTTGAAAATACATTTATTAATTGTAGCCTCAAAAATATATAAAAATCCTCACCATTTAAAGAAAACCAAACAATATTTATCCAAATAATTAATTAGCTAGTTGGGTAATAATTAACTGGTAGCTTTTCATAAGTCTCACTTACCTATTCACCATTTTATAAGAAATATAAAACCAGATCATTAGTCATCAAATGCTAGAAAATTTTTTTTCTTATGGTATGGTTTGGCAATAATTCAGGAAGAAAAAAAATACCACATGGAAAATAAATTCTTTCATTATATTTCTTTGAATCTCACAGTGTTTCTTAGAAATGATGTATTGGAAAGCATTTTAAATGTATTAGAAAATAATTCACACATATGAGTATGTTACATATAAAATATTGATATGTATACTATATATACAGATTTCAAAAATAAAGCTAAAAACAGCTAATAAAGATATTAAATAATTCATCACTAGCTTCAAACATTAGAATTCCTAATTAGGATATTATAAATTTTTCCTTTCTGTAGCTACTAAAGTAATTCTTATAAGCAGCAGATACTTCTGTAGAAGAGAAATTTTGCTGCCAGAAAGAGGAAAAGAAATTTACCTGTTTTAGGAGGGCACTTTGCTCTAAGAATATTATTAGTATTCCCAGATTCCCAAGATTCACAGTGATTTTTATTCCAAACACATTTTATCCCTGGACCAGCATTTTTACAAAGTTCTTCATCTCTGAAAGCCTTGCAATTTGGAGGCTTGTATACAAGGATATCATTAAGGAGTACACTAGAAAATCCCCCAAATATATACATGGACCTATTAAAAACAAAACAATAATCTTAAAGAAATGTTATTAAAAGTCTCTATGATTTAGTTATAAAAATAAGCATAGGTTTAAATATACATTTTATGCTATTTTTAACTATTTCTGTTAGTACTGTTCTGTAAAATCATATTTCTAACATATAATATGATATAGAAACACCAGAGAAACTACTATATAATTTCTTGAAGACTTTTCAAATAAAATATGAAATATCTATAAATCTTAATGTATTAAGAAAACATTAAGCCTTCAAAACATGTTTTATTGTTAATGCAAGAAAGGAAACAAGGATTATATACAACATTGCTTTTGTCAGAAAAATAAGTATTGTTTTTAATAAAGTAGAAAACAATATTTAAAAAAATAATACCTACACATGGACAAGACACACTTTAGAACTACTATCTGGAATTATAATTTTTCAATATAGACACAATTTTGAAATTAGACACAGAGTACTTCTTATGATGTTTCATTCTTTTAAAACAAGAAGACAAAGAGTAAAATAATCAAAAAGATCTTTAAAATATCAGTTTGGAAAAAGAAGCCTAGGCAATCCTAAATTAACACCAACCAATGCCCAAAACATTTCAGAAGCCCTTAAGACAGCACTATTTTTTATCTCAAAAATATTATTAATAAATTTAATCAGTCAAAAAATACTTCAAGAATTATTTCATTATTTTAAAAGTAAAATAAAAATCAACCAGAGAACCCTAGAGGTTTTATGTTTCACAATTTTCATTTATTACTGTTTTGACAGCCAATTGATAACAGTTACACAGTTTAATTGTGGTTAAGTCATTTCATGGCAATAGTGGAGAACTTTTACATAATTGGGATAAGGTGGCAATAAATTGAACTTATAAAAAGGTCATCCTGATTTGCAAATGTTAAGCTACTAAATGAGCTAGCAGATTGTTTACTGTCACTGGATTCCAAATTACCAAATTTTTGTCATAGAAATACAAAAATTATATTAACTTAAATGGGGAAAGCAATGTAATGACCACGGGGTCCAATTTCCCAATGGATATAAGGATTTTAAGATCCAAAGAGGTTAAGAGACTTGTCAAAAATCACACATTTAATAAATGACAGAACTAAAATGAGAATCTAATTCTTCTCATTTTCCTTTTTCTCCTTGATAGAAATTTGGGACTAGTCTCTCTATCATTTCAATTCCATCTTTTTAAAAGAAGAGACATTCCTTATCTGATCTCTGGAAAAATAAAAGAAGGCAGGATGACTTAAAAGGGTATCTGTGGTTTTATCTCAGCACCTTTCCTTTAACTACTACCCTGTCCCTTAAATATATTAAACAAAAAAAGGGAAAAAGGATATGATTAACAAATCAAAATGTATTCTGTGGTAGAGCAGAGATACATAAAATCCAATACGATTAAGTGCCAATGATAATTTTCTAGAAGAATACCAGAATATGAGGATAGTATGACTGATATCCATGACTCTCTAAAAATTGGAAATGTGCTTCTTTTACCCATTAATGACTACTGCAGAGTGTCCAAATCGGTTGACATCTCTATGAAGATTTGGTTTGGGTAGTATTTTCCATTCGTCACAAGCTAGAAAAAAGAAAACAAAACAAATGAAATAAAAGAATAAATAAGACAAATAATATAAATAAATCACTGGGCAAATTAAAGATATACTATGTACAAGCAGGAGGCAAAAAAAAATTTTTTCATTAATTTTCCATGACCTACAACTTAGTGTAATTACTCAACTAGCATTATTCCCTAAATAAAAATAACTGTTGCCTAAAATTCTCATAAATAATTTTAAGTATAGGAGAACAAGAAAATGAAAGGAATGAACTTAAAGGTACTTTATATTGGAATATTTTTAAAGACATATCTTTATTAAATATACTGTGTAAAATATGAATGTCAGTATAGGGCATACCTATTTGAAAGTTAAATACTAAATCAAATATTACATGTATGCATACAAAAGTAATGGTATCTATAATGTTCACTGAAAGAATACCTAAAAATATAATCATCAGGATAAAATATTTAAATTACTTTAATGTTTTGATATTTCAAAAGAAAGGCTTTTTTATGTAGAAGGAAATTATCTTAATTGCAAAACTTCTAGATAAAAAATAAAAATCATAAAAATCCACAAACTATATAAAAACTATGGAAAGTAATTAAGAAAAATGTATACAATTTCAATACTAATTTCTTCCATACTACCGCTTCTTTTTTCACTTAGTTTATGAAATCTTGCTCTACAGAAAATTGGTCATATTTTTAGTTATGATCTGTACTTGTTTATTCAGTAAATTGAGATTTTAAAAATAATCTCTAATTTTCTTTTAAAGATTTTTCAGTTGGCTTTTACTATTTTGGTCTTCAATCTCTTTGGAACTTATTTTTGTATATGTGGTAAGCATCAAACTTAATTTTTCCCATCTACCATACTTTCCAGATATTTCCAAGTATATGTCCATGCACCAATTTTCCCAATTTTTGAACATTTATCCTTGACCTAACTTGTGCATCATTTAATTTCTGTATTGTTATAGTTCGCTTTTATTTTATCATTTTTAAATATATACATGTGGGAAGCTCAAAAGTCAAATATTTCTACAAGGCTTCTCTCTCACACACACATACACACAAAATCCACTGCCCCCTGTCTTCCCAAACATATTCCAGAATAATGGAGGTAAGCACTTTTAATTCTAAATAAATAGCTAGGAAGAGTTGTATTTTTTGTTTGTTTTTGTATTTTCATTTGTTCTAACTAGCATGCTTAGTTCCCACTTTCAGATAATTTGCCTGACTTCCTTCTTCAGAAGGTGAAGATTAAGCTCTTACACAGACTTACACACACATACTTCCTCTCCCTTCATTCTCCCTGTACGTTTATTATAATTTTGTTTAGAGCAATAGTCAGTTTCTTATTTGTCTTTTTAGAGATGGGGTCTTGCTTTATTGCCTAGGTTGGTTTAAATTAATTCCTGGGCTCGAGTGATCCTCCTGTCTCAGCCTTCAGAGTTTCTGGAACTATGGTTGCACACCACCACACTCAGCTGATGTTCAGTTTTATTATGTGATATTATTCACAGATAAGCCACATTACATACTATATTTTTATTCTTAAATAACTTATTTTCTCCACAAACTATATTTTCACTTTTTTGCTTAATTTCCTATGTATCTACTGCTAATTCTCCCCCAACCCTTTGCCAGATGTGTACATTTCTTCTCAATGTCTTCTAATACATCAAATTATCTGACAATTTCATTTACTATCTAAAGACATCCCTTCTGAAACTCCATCTTTCTTCTCCAATCTGAACTTAAACTGCTCTCTAGGTCTATTACAGCGTCATAAGGGTTCCCTCCATATTTCTCCTGTGTTATATATTCTGTTTCTTAGGTTTTATTTTTTCTGTTTTTATTTATTTATTTAATCTCATACTTCAATAGGTGATATAAACCTAAAGTTTCTAAATAAAGTGTATGTTGAAGGTATATTTTTTGAAATTCTGCAATTCTAAAAAATGACTTTATTCCACTCTAACACTTTTAGTATTATTTGATTGGTTTTAGAATTCTAACATGGAAAGCAATTTCAAATATTGAAGGTATTTGTCCACTCTCCTGGCTTCTGGTATTGCTTTTGTAAAGTGCTATGCTATTGAGTCTTATGATTTATTTGTACTATTTCTTTTCTCTATCTAGAAGTTTTAAGGTTCTTTTTGTCTTTTTGTAATGAGCTTTGCTGTGAGTCTTTCGTATTCATTCTTCTGGGGCTCAGTAGGCTCTTTTCTTCTTAAAATTTGTGTACTTCAATCTCAAACACATTTTTTAAATTATTCACTTGATAATCTCCTTCCTATCTAAAATGTCATGTTCTTTGCTTTTTCAATTCTATTACTCAGATATAAAGTTTTCTGGAATAATCATGTAAATTTCTTATTTTTTACCCTATTTTACATCTGTCCATTGTTCATAATACTTAATGGAAATTCTTCACTTTATCTTCAAATCACTGATTTGTTTTCCTAATATAAATTTCCAAGAGCCCACTTTTTTCCTTTTCTGAATTACCTACTTTTATTAAAATCTCACATTTTGCTTCACAAATGGAACATCTTCTATCCATAAAGATTTAATTTATAATCTCCATGGATTAGCTCTATTTTCTCTAATTTCTTATTTTTTCCCCACGTTTGACACTTTGGTCAAATTTAGTAACTTTTTGTAATTGTCAAAATAACTGGCTGCAAATTTAAGAGTGAGGCACTACGAAAGTCATTAGGAATTTTGTGTTTAAGAAGGACATGTTGACTGTTAGGATTCTGATCAGGTGGGACCATTTCAGTTAGAAACCTCCAAATGTCAGTATTTATACATGCTTTCTCTTAGACTGGTCAGACTCCTTCAGATAATTTTCCAGTCTTCTGCCTGGAAACCATAAATCGGACTAATGGCATTTTAGGAAGGACCTAAGTATGAAAGTAGCACAAGGGTTTCCCTCTTAATATGTATACTTTCATTCAGTCTCACTGTTTACAAAATAGTGCTTATGCTCTCAGTCATGTTCTGGTTTGGTTTGGTTTGGTTTTTAAAGTACACAAGTCCTTGCAGAAGAGAAACATTACAGTATAGTAATAGTAATGTAATTATACATGAGAGCAATTAATATAGACAAATAATAAAACATAATTCTACTTCTAATTCTTTGCCTTTTAACACATGTAGTGATAGGAAGTGACAGCTTTATTACTATCTCCAATACATCATCTTCAATTACACCAAAAGTTTAAAAAAGAATTACATACAATATTTTTGATAGATGTTGGTGATGGTCAACAAAATATTTCAGTTCCTTTCCTCTAGGCACAAGATAAAATTATATTCCTATAATCCCTAGAAGTTGATGGTATCAATGTAATGCAAGCTACTGCAATATGTGTTTCTGGTTGGAGGCATTTAATTAGCAATGAAAGACTCTGTGGAAGCCTATGTCCTCTGTCAGCCTGGATACCTAAATGATGACAAAAATTTTTTTTAAATCTGCCCTGCCAACCAATGATGAACATGTATAATGGGTGAAAAATAAACTTTTATTTGGTGTTACTCATCTGAAGTTTGGATATTTCTGGTAGACATGGATACATGCTGCCCAGATCATCATTCAAAAAAAATTTTGTTTTCTGGGTTGCCAGTAGTGCTGTCAGTGAATAGTCAGTTGCAAGCTACCTCACAAACTGCCTGAGGAACACAGACCCACTTCACTCAAGGGCACACCCTTCCTAGAATGACCCATATCCAATGACTGATCAATGTGGCGGCACAAAGGCTTGGCCATTCCAGTCCAACATGAGAGAAGTATGACCAATTATTTTGCCTTCAGTCAATCCTTACAGGGTTAACTAAGGTTACCCAACCAGCGTCACAACTCAACTTCTCCCTTTGTCCAATTCTGCTTCATCCCTCTATCTCTTGCAAAGGCATTGATTGTAAGGGTATTCCCAATTAACATCATGAATACTAACCTCTGCCTCAGAGTCTGCTTTCCAGAGAACTCAAACTCTGACTTGTTTCAGGAATGGTATAAGAAAGTAAGAAATAAGTTGGGAGTTTGAGAGCTGGATCATACATTGCCAGGCTAGCAATAAAAAACTCATCATTGGTGGTAGGTGGAGCACAGATAGCCCTTGGCACAAAGTGGCCATCAAGAAACTGCAAAAATGTAAACCAGTGGTAAATTAGGAAAGCATGCCAATGGAAGCAAATAGTATAGCAGGAGTGAAGTACTAGATGCTTGAAAAGTATGAGGAAGGGTAACTGTTGATAGGAGGTGGGGGAGTACAGGTGGTATGAGATTCAGAGGGGAGCTCGATCAAGGGGGCCAGAGCCTTATCATTGGAGTAGGGAGTTTGTTGATTTGAAAGCATTCTCCCAAGATGCAGGATTTACCTTTCTGACAAGGATGCCACAAGAGGTAATGTTAACTTGCTATCTTGATGACTCCTAGAAACATGGAAAACATGAAAAATATACCCCATGCTAAATAAGGTCAAAATGCCAGAACTGCCATAGCAAACAATAAAGGCAGTGATTAAAAGTCTAAAAGTGTGCACAAGGTGAAATAGATATACTATGTAATGCCAGAAAACCCACCAGGCATTTTGTCTATGGAAGGGGCCAGAGAATATGCCACTTACCAAAGCCATGAAGAATATGATGGTGGGAGAGACACTAGCATCACTAAGAATTTTGTAGCTGTCCTCCACCAAAGCTGATGGCAGGAGAAACTGTAACAGAACTGAGCCCAATGATGGGAGACAATAGGACAATAGAGGCCAGCTGGTAACACTTAAGGATCAGAAGCCAATCCAAGTAGAGGGTAATTATTGTAATAAGCAGCAAGGTCAAAAGTGTCAATAAAGGAAACTAACTTATAAAGAATTATAGAGATATTTAACAGAACATAGCATCCCTAGAGGCAAAACAGTCAACAATGGTATTCCCAACTGATATTATCAAAAGAAAACAAGGATGGGTGATCAGGAGGTTAATGGTTTATGCTGCAATAAAAAGTCACAATGCACTGCTCAATTTCTGGACATGAGCCATTTTTTAAATCCAGAGATGATACATTTTAAATTCAGGAAGGAGGACTCTGAAATACCACAGTAAGTGTATGTGGTATTAATTTCCCCAGCTATTCCTCAAAGGCACCCATAATAATTTTATTAATTTTTGTCTAGAAAGAAAGGCATCACGAACATTTCAAGTACTATTGAATACAGAGTCTGAGTTGACACTGACACCTGAAGATACAAAGTATCATTATTGCCGCTTTTTATAGTAAGCATAAATGGGGATGAGGAAAAAAATGGAATCCTGGACAAGGTCCAGCTCAAAATGGGTCCACTGGGTCACAGACTAGTGATCATGTCTTTAGTCCCTGGATATAGAATTGGAATAATCACACTTGGCAAATGGCACAACACCTACCACATTTGGTCCTTGGTTATAGCAGTGGAAGCCTCTGGGAGCTTTTATCCTCTGGATAATTCAATAAATTTTAAAATACTATCACATTCCAGAGAGAGTGAGTAAAAGCAATTAGTATCACCCTAAAGAATCTAATTAATGCCAGGATAATGGACCCCATCAAATCACCATTGAAATCGTCAGTTTGGCCCCTGCAAACTAAACAAAGCTTAAAGGATAGCAGTTCTTTACTACAAGGAGAGCTAAACTTGCAGGCATTGTGCAAGTTGTATATCTTTATTAGAGCAGATTAACATGGCCATGGAGTTGGCAAATGTGTTATTTGCTAACTCTATCAAAAAAGAGGATCAAAAATGGCTTGCATTCACATGGAGGGGAAAATAGTATACATTCACACTTCTGCCTTAGGATGATATTAACTCTACCTTTTTTTGTCATACATACCCGGAATACATTTGATGCTGTTGTATATCTTACAGAACATTACAGTGTTCCACTACATTAGCATGATGTTTCATGCTAATTAGACCAGATGGGCAAGAATAATGCAACAGAAATCTTCTTAAGACATATGCTTCAAAGAGTGGAAAATAAAACCTACAAAGATTCAGAGACTTTCATATTGGTAAAATATGTAGGGGTCCAGTGGACAAGAACATTCTAAGACATCTCATCTGAACTAAAAGACCAATTATGCATCTTTCAACTCCCATTACAAAGAAAGCAGCAAACCAACAGGTGGGCCTCTTCGTGTTCTAAAGGCAGTATATTCCACTCCTAGGAATACTACCTCAGCCTATATACTGGAAGACATTAAAGGATGTCGGCTCTTTGCAGCCAGGATAGGAAATAGCTCTGCAGTCAGTGAAGTCTACCTTGCAAGCAACTCTGCATCTAGGGACATATGACCCAGTACATACTATAGTTGTTGGTAGTGTCACTGTTGGAAAAAGTAGTATGTGGAATTTATGGCAAGCGTCAATGAAAGAATCACAATGCAGTCTTGAGACACATGTCAAAGGCCATACTATCTGCAGTGGAAAATTATATACCTCTAGTACTGCCATGCCATCGGGTCCAGATAAAAATAGAATGCTTGACTATGGGTAATCAAGTGACTATGTGTTGAAAGTCTGCAATCATGAGCTAGTTCTGTTACCAATTACCCTAAGAATATAAAATGGAAGTGGTACCCATGATCAAGTATGGGCAAGAACACAGGGCAAGCAATCTGTATAAGTATGTAGCTCAAATCCCTATGTCATCCACCACTGTTACATCAACACACCTCCCTATGGCCACATGGGGAATTCTCTGCTGTCTAGATAACGAGAGTAAGAAACCATAAATATGCCAGCTTGGTACACTGGCATAAATCAAATGCCTTAAAGCTCAATATTAAATTAATATAATTTGTTTACATGTAGTCTAATCCAATTCTTACATTATAAAGTCTCTTACATTTTTAATCTGTCTGACTGCAATTTATATTTCTTGCCAAGAAGAAAATATACTTCTGGAGCACTTAGGTTATTATCACTTCATAAACAGTTCAAGGCCAAATTAAAGCAAATTCCATAGTTACTGACATCATGAAAATTACAGAAATAACATTCTATACTAACAAAACAGCCACAGTGAAAAGAATGAAGACCAAGGTAATATACACTCTCTGGAATACAGGCTTAAAATATAAAAAATGAAACACTTCTTAAGGTACTCATTATTTAAGGTACTAAATATTAATTACAAACCATATACTCAGTATACATAAGATCAAAAAATTAGAGTTACTGTTCTATCAAACCCAAATTTGAGTAATAGTACTATACCATCCCAACTATTTACCCATGAGGGATAGAGTATTACATTAAAAACTCAAGCTGAAGGGAGACTGATTTATTTTAACAGTTATACATAAAATAATGCAAGTGAAAAATGTAAATTCACTGGCTAATTTTTCCATAAATGCTCATTTTTTTTCATTATATCTATATTATATACATATATATTCCAGCCAGGGTAGGAAATAGCTCTGCTGTCAGTAATCATGTATATATATATATATAATTATTGTAAAGACACTTAAAAAATCTTTGGGAGGCCGAGGTGGGCGGATCACCTAAGGTCAGGAGTTCAAGACCAGTCTGGCCAACATGGTGAAATCTCATCTCTACTAAAAATACAAAAATTAGGTGGGCGTGGTGGTAGGCCCCTGTAATCTCAGCTACTCGGGAGGTTGAGATAGAAGAGTTGCTTGAACCTGGGTGGCGGAGTTTGCAGTGGGTCGAGATTGCGCCATTGCACTCCAGCCTGGGCTACAGAGCAAGACTCTGTCTCAAAAAAAAAAAAAAAATCTTTTACTGTTTTACTTAAAATACCAATTCATAAGTCAATCTTAATTGCAAATTTGAAATAACACAGAAAGAACACATAGGTTGTATGTACAAGGCTCATAACAAGATGAATATAAAGAAAAGTATATTTAGCTATTTCAATACTTCTGTAGTAGAAAATCACATTTCTGAATGTTGCAAAAAATCTTTTCCCACCTGCCCCTTAAATGTTGGTACTTCACTGGAGTTTTGTTGTTTGGTGGCCCCCTACCTCAAAACTTCTTTTAATACTCTAAAATAAGCACAATTTACCCTAGGTTATCTCATTCTCGATTTTTAAAAAAACACACACACATTCATACCCATATCTTCTCTTGGGATTTGTCCCCTGGCATTCATTAAGTAAATATTTATTTAGCTTTTTACTCTCTGCCAGGCAAAGTAGTCATTACTGTTTGACACCTAATCTTAACTGAAATGATTTCATAGTGTTTTAATATACAATGATATGTCCTGTTGCCTTTAGTAAATAGTTTTGATCTAATAAATCATATTTATAGATTCCCAGATAATGAACACAGTTGAATTCCTAGAATGAATTTTGCTTGGTCATAGTTTATTAAACTTCCGAAATATGGTTGGATCCTACTTGTTAATATTTCATTTGAAATTTTTCATTCTACATCCGTGACTTCTTTTCCTGCCTTCTTCCCCCAAGAGTGAAGACATTTAAAACATTTTTCCCTTTTTACATTTTTTAACTGAGAAATAATAATTGTATATATTAATGGGGTATATAATTATGCATCAATACATATAATGTATACATATAATGTATAGTGATCAGATCAGGGTAATTGGCATAGCAATCATCTCAAACATTTATCATTTCTTTGTGTTACAAATGTTCAATATCATCATTCTAGATATTTGAAACTATATATAATTGTGAACTATAGTCATCTTGTAGTGGTATAGAACACTACAATGTATTCCTCCTATCTAGCTATAATTTTGAATTCTTTTTTTTTTTTTTTTTTTTTTTTTTTTTTTTTTTTTTTTTTTTTTGTGATGGAGTTTTGCTCTTGTTACCCAGGCTGGAGTGCAATGGTGCGATCTCGGCTCACCGCAACCTCCGCCTCCTAGGTTCAAGCAATTCTCCTGCCTCAGCCTCCCGAGTAGCTGGGACTACAGGTGTGTGCCACCATGCCCAGCTAATTTTTTGTATTTTTAATAGAGACCGGGTTTCACCATGTTGACCAGGATGGTCTCAATCTCTTGACCTTGTGATCCACCCGCCTTGGCCTCCAAAAGTGCTGGGATTATAGGCATAAGCCACCGCGCCTGGCCTTAATTTTGTATTCTTTAAGTAATCTCTCTGTGTAAGCTACCACTTCCCCCTGCCCTCTTCAGACTCTAGTATCCTTTGTTCTACTTTTGTCTTCTATGAGATCAGCTTTTTTAGTTTCCACATATGCGTGAAAACATAGTGTTTAACTTTCTGTTCATGGCTTATTTCTCTTAACATAAGGTCTTCCAGTTCCATCCATGTTGTCACAAATGACAGGTCTTTACTCTTTTTATGGCTGAATAGTATTTCAGCATGTATATATACCACATTTTTTAAAGTTACTCATCTCTTGTTGGAAACCTAGTTGATTCCATATCTTGGATGTTGTGAATAGTACTGCAATAAACCTGGAGGTGCAGGTCTCTCTTTAATATGCTGATTTGGATAAATGTCTTGTAGTGGTATTGCTGGATCATATAATAGTTCTATTTGTAGTTTTTTGAGGAACCTCCATACTGTTCTCCATAGTGGCTGTACTAGCTTACATTTCCACCAACACCAGTTCCCCTCTGTTTTGCATCCTCGCAGCATTTGTTATTTTTTTGTCCTTTTGATTACAGATATCCTAAATGGGAGGAGATGATATTTTATTGAGTTTTGATTTGTATTTCCCTTATGATTACTGATGTTGAGCATGCTGTCATATATTGTCGGTTATTTGTATGTCTTCTTTTGATAAATGTCTGTTCAGATCATTCGCCTATTTTGTTAAATATTTACAAAATGGATTTTGTTTGTTTGTTTTTACTGTTGAGATTTTTTTAGTTCGTTACATATTCTGGATATTAATCCCATCAAATGAATAGTTTGCAAATATTTTCTCCCTTTCTGTAGGTTGTCTTTTCACTCTGTTGATTGTCTTTTGCTGTGCAGAAGCTTTTTATTTTTATATGATCCCATTTGTTTACTTTTGCTTTTGTTGCCCGTGCTGTTGCAGCCTTTTTCATAAAATCTTCTCCAGACTCATGTCCTGAAGCATTTTTCCTGTTTTCTGTTGTTTTATTGATTTGATCCATTTTTTAGTTTAGAGATGAGGGTCTAATTTCATACTCCTGCAAATGAATATCAATTTTTCCCAATACTATTTATTAAAGAGGCTGCTTTTTCAGAGCATTTTTAAATTAATCTTTATTTAGTAATTTTTGTATTCAAAACAGTTTCTCAAAATGAATGTAGACTTGTTAAGAATGAGACAGGATCATTATGCATTATCCTTTTTTTCTCCTACATTTTCTATCTTGAGGTCACTATTCTCCAATCAACTTATGGGAGGGGGACAGGTAGAGTGAAATTCAAATACATCTCAAAAATATGACCAAATCTACTGATAAAAACTATTTTTGAATGTCTTATTACACAACTAAATTTCAAATCTTTTCCTGTTAAACCAGGAAAAATAAATATCATAGGGTATAATGTTAGAATCAAAAAAACTCTGAATGTAGACTTCACTTTAAATTCTGAATACAACATCTTATGGCCTGTGTGACTTTAGGTTTAACTATGGTAAATCACAGTGTCTTCTTTTATAAATTAAATATACTAATGTACACTACACAGATGTAATAATAATTATATTATAAATCATGTGTGACATGCCAAGCACTATTGGAAACATTATATAAATGTTAGTTCATCCTTCCCTCAAAATGAAAAGTTATTTTTTCTTTTACTTTGTGGCCTCCTTTTTTAAAAAGAATAAACTAATATTTCTTGTAGTTTCTATAAGAGATAGTAGTTTCTGCAAGAAATGGTAGTTTATTCTTTTTAAAGAAAGAGAATACCTTGAACAAAGAATACGATGAAGCTTAAAACAGTTGACAGTTTGCTAAATTCATTGGAAAAAATGTGTGAATGACTCTAAGGATTTTCCTGATCTACAAAAAAACTGTTTCTTTCAGGTGTCTGGGTAAGTGCTACCACTTTCATCAATAAAGAGCCCTAAGAATTTAACAAAGTGCATAGGGAAATACTGATAAACAGAGAGAGGAATTAATAAAATAACCTCCAGAAAATAAAAATAATTATAAATATGAAGAGCAAGCAGGTTGGAATTTTCATGTTTGCCTGAGTATTCCAATAAATTAAATAACTAGATGTCTTAATTTGAATATTATTTTGCTATGAAATTATATGCCTTACCAAACTGTATCTATTATATAGGTATATATATATATATATATATATATACACACACACACACACATATATATATATCACTCCAAAGAGTTGGACAAAATCAGGTATCCTAGGCTTCATTAATTAATTAAGTGATTTTTTAAGAGTACACAGAACTGCAATTTTACTGTATTATAAAATGGTTAAGAATATACATTATTACTTTTCAGTTTTTACTGATTTAGTTTTTAAATAATCACCTACAAAGAAATTAATATTATAAGTAAAACCACCATGTTCAGGGAACTTATTCTGAAAACTCAATTATTATTTTTAATCTTATTTGAAGTTTTGGCTGTTCTGCTTTCTGCAAGATATACTTCTTATACAAATCCTATTCCCTATCCATTCTTAAATAATTTAACTATGGTAATTACATTTTCATGTTTCTATTTTCCTCTATTATCTTTTTGATGAAGAAAAAATATTGTAAATAAATTGTTTTTCATCTTGTTTCAGAATTCTGTGTGAATTCTAAATAGAAGGTTATCTTTACCAGAAAGTTATTTTTAACCTTAAAGAAGGTGTCATGGTGGCTTTCTGAAAGTAATAACAACAGCCCTAACAATAACAAAAAAAAAATTAAGTTTTCTGATTCTAAAATCTGACCTCAAACTAGATTTACAAACTAGAACATTAAGAAATGTGTCATGTCATATGTTATAGTCAAATTAAGCAATGTGTCATGCTAAGCGTTATAGTCCACCTATCTTATTCACCACCCTAGCTGTATTATCAGCTGCACTTTAGTCACTTTTTGAAAACACAGATGCCCAGTATCTAACCTCAAAGAATCTGATCTTATAAGCCAGTTTTTTTTTCAAACGAACTTCCAAAGAAGATGTAAAGATATGGCGATATTTGAAAATCACCAGCATATGCCTTCTATATCAATCATGCAATAATAGAACTGTGAAGGCAAGGTTATATACCCAAAGGTTGGTGATATTGACTGTGTAAAATTTACTATGGTAGTAAGATTGAAATAATAGATTTCACAACAATAAAAAATGAGAAATGCTACAAATATTTTTATTTGTTTAAACATCGTGTAACACAAAGCAATCAGCTAAGTTTTTAAGTGCTCTCTATAAATATGCAAAAAAAGTCCTAGGGTACCACAGTGAAGAGACAAACTAGCAACATGATATTTTTTCTGTTTCCTAACTGGCTTATTATATAATGCTTATATATATTTCCACAAAAACATACTTCATGAGGAAAACAATGTTTGAAAAATATTTATTGAAATATAAAAAATAATATGAAAAATACTTTTCCCCAAATAATAGTCCAACATTTCATACTCCAAACCCAGGAGGATAAATACAGGTTATTTTAGGGAGCCTTACTGAGAACAACCTACAAATAAAGGAGGTAAAGCCAAAGAGTTTTAATCTACGTTGAATTGTGTAGCTGTCTTTATGGTTTTGCTGTCAGTGTTAGCACAGGGGGAATAAAGAAACCTTTGTTAAAATTTAAAACTGTTTAAAATACGTTATTCCTTCCTCCGGTCTGAACAATTTGCTTGAAAAAAATAAAACTCATATTTGCTTCTATATTTCCACAGCATTAAAAAACAAGCATTACTAAGAATAAGGCAATTTGTTGCCAAAATTAAGAACATAAAATGGGCCCAACTAATCAGCATGATGTAGTCAATTAGAAAGACTACCATAAGTGTTATGAGTTACAAAAGTTAGATCTGCCACCTACTACCAGCATGACTTTGGCAAGTTCCTGTTACTCTTGTCTGTTTAATCTCCTGAAAATTAGGTTATTAATAGTATGCTACAAGGTTGTTAGAGAGGTTAAAGGTTTTGTATATAAATCAATTAACCTAGTACCTAGCATACAGAAGGAAATTAATAAATAGTAGTAATTAGAATCATCATAATCTGACATCTTTCTATTTCTGAAAAAAAATTCTCTAATGTTTTGTCACCTACGTGACACATAAAACTTGATATATCATAATCTTCAACAATATGAAAAAAATAAAAATAAATTCCCATTATATCAGCCAGAAAATAGCTCAACCTTAAACTCTTCACTAAAGTGAACCTTTTGCAAAAGTTCAAAATTCCACTTCAGGGATTTTTAACAATAACAACAACGTATACTTTTTGTGGAATGTTATTCCCCAGAAGAAAAACAAACAAAATTTTCTTCACCTTCTAGAAAAATAAGCCCACTGTCTTATCACCATAGCCAAAATAATAATATATTGATAGGCCCAACCTAGCAATGACAGATAAAGTCACTGCCAGCCTGTATTCTGTACTTCATTCAACCCATTTTACTAATTTCATACAATGATTCATGAGCCTCCTAAAGGCTGAAACAATCCCATGTTCATCAGGAGTTACCACTTCAAATTATTATTTCAAAAAGAAAAAGATTTAATTATAACCATTGAATGATTAATCACAGAATGACATTCATTGCTTAGATTTTAAAAGCATGTTTCACTGTATTACTAGAAATTTCCTTTGAAACAACCATAATAGTAAAAAGATTAAAGTGCTTATTAATAGTCATAATTTTCTTTATATGCTTCTACTTGAAATAATTTGCCAAAGCAGATTATATGCCTTTATAAGGTTTAAGAGCACAAGTATACTTCTTACATCTATTCAATGTGTTATTCTTTTACTTTTACTTATGAAAATGTTTCCTAATTGCTTCAAATTGGTATAATACTTTATACCCTCAATAAAAGGTGCTCTTAAGTATTGATGAGTATATTTTAAGTATCAGCTAGGTTTTACATATGATATGATACATAGAGAAACAAGGTTTTTACTACAATGGTCTACTGGATAGCTAAATTTAGTATTTCAATAAATACATTCACTTAAATATTCAGAAATTGATAGGACTATATTACATAACTAAAAT
The DNA here is from genome assembly GCF_001604975.1 of Cebus imitator. Lineage (NCBI taxonomy): Eukaryota > Metazoa > Chordata > Mammalia > Primates > Cebidae > Cebus > Cebus imitator. The sequence continues at coordinate 1,940,873 of NW_016107476.1, forward strand.
TAGATGAATTGTATAAATGCACTCTGTTTTTGGTTATTTGGGAAAAGATACTTATGTAGTTGTTTCCTAGATACATTCTAGGTTTCCATTTTGTCTCAAAAACTTATGTCTTTAGTTCTCTTTCTCTACTCCTTTCTCTAGTTTTATCAGATTCCTATACTTAGAAAGTACATATGAAATGTTTAATATAAAATATATTTTGCTTATCCCTTAAAATCTAAAATGTTTACATTCCTACTATGTATAAAATTTTACATAATTTTACAGTATTCCATATCTACCCATTATCAAAATTAATATGTAACAAACACAATAAACTGATACAGTGTTCACAAAAGGAAACAACATAAAAAGCCTTCAAAAAGGACATCCAAATCTAGCTTTCTGTATTCCCCCGTATCTACCACTACTTTTGCTCAGTATTTCTGATCTCTTGGCTCTATTACCATATCACTCCTATGCTGAAATTAGAAAGAATTCCATTCACAGTCTAGCACTGAATTTTTCTCTAAAATGACATATACACATGGTATCAATTGATGTATTTGCGAATATCTGCATGAAAAATTTCTGATATTTCCTACTTTGTATAATCCTAACATATACATACCTATGTCATATGCCAGGAAATCGGCAGAAAAACATTTTGCACCGTTACTCAAGGAAGTGTCATTATGGGTATTTCCTCCAAAAATAAGCATAGCTCCATTGATAAGAACAGCTGAATGAAGATATCTGGCAAACCCACTTTCTTTCAAAATAGTCCTACAGAATAAAATTTAAAAATGTATTACAAAGGATAAAATGACCTCCCTGATTTTATATATATTATATAAAGGGAATACTTTGCATATAGAGTTTTTCCTGTAATTATGGGAGGAAAACATGTTTTTAACGATTTATAAATGACCTCTAAACTTTAATATTAAAAAAATATATTTTGAGGCTCATAGCATCTTAAAATGCTGTGAGGAGACACAATATCAAAAAATTTTAATACTCATAATAATTTATATTATAAATTATTTTTTCATTTACAAAGGTAGGAAAAAAGCCATCTTAAAACTTGGGGCCCAAAACATCATTTTTAAATACCAAATAAGTAAAAAGTTAAATATAGGAGATTTACTCTAAACAATATTTGGTTAAAACTTTATAATTCATATGGACCCCATAATAAACTTTTAAGTTTTTATTTATGTATAACATGCATAAAACTGCACATATCAGAAGCCTAAAACTCAATGATTTTTCGAACATGAACACAACTAAGTAATCAGCACTCAAATAAAAAACTGTAAGAATATTACCACTATTCTAACAGCATAAATTTGCTGGTTTTGTTCCTTACCTAAGTAAAGTCTATAGATTGTACTCATTTATGAATAGGTACATTTTCTTGAGATATATATTTTTTGTGTAATCAAAAACTACAATTACAAAGCTTTTATGAAATATTAGAATTAATATAAATGTTCTTTGAAGTATAATTCTGAGAGAAACTTTTATAAATATATGCTCACAATTATAACTTATTTGAATGAATGGATATGTAGTAAAAGTACATGACAATATAAATAAATACTAAATAACTACTCTAAATAAATCTCTGATACAAACAAACAATTAGAAATCAGAGTTATTATATATATGAACATAGCTAATATGTATAGTATAGTTAGTATGGTATATGCAGTATCTCCAAAACCATGGATTATAATACCAATTAATTTCTAAAGAATATGAAGCTCGGCCGGGCACAGTGGGTCACACCTGTAATCCCAATACTTTGGGAGGCTGAGGCGGGCAGATCACAAGGTCAGGAGATTGAAACCATCCTGGCTAACACAGTGAAACCCCATCTCTACTAAAAACACAAAAAATTAGCCAGGCACGGTGGCATGCACCTGTAGTCCCATCTACTCAGGAGGCTGAGGTAGGAGAATCACTTGAACCTGGGAGAAGGAGGTTGCAGTGAGCCGAGATCACACCACTACACTCCAGCCTGGGCAACAGAGCGAGACCCCATCTCAAAAAGAAAAAAAAGGAATATGAAGCTCACTTCCAGAATGGTAACATGAGGAGTTCCACAAACACTCCCACTAGGAAAAGAACTATAATTGGTAAAAATTATAAAAAACAACCATCAAGGTCTCAGAAAATTTGACTAACAGCAACACCAAATAAAGCAACATTTACTAAAAAGAACAGCAATAGTCTATGGTAATAGATACATTACTTACCCCAGCCCCTCATCTCTGCCACACATGCACACACAACCAGTTCAGCATGATAGAAATTCTACCTCAGGCAAGTAAACCAAGAACATAAGGCTCCTTCATCCCTCAACTCCCACTCCAGGCCAGCAATATTTCACTAGGAGTGGCAGGATACCAGCACTTCTCATTCCCTCCAGCTCTGGGTTACAGAAGCTTTGTTCTGGGAAAGATCATGAGAGGTCTGGGTGCTCTTCTACCCAGCTGCCATTCATAGGGTTAGCTATACACCAAGTCCAGCAGGCTAAAAACACTGGACCCAAAAGTCCTCATCCCACCTCACTCATAAGACAGAGTATTCCATGCCAGAAAAGCCAAGCTGAGAAGACTCCAGAGGCTACTATCCCCATGTAGTGCTCTGTACATAAAGTAGTGGTGTCACTCTAAGAGGAACAGGCCACTAAGCCCACCCAACTACAACTCCAAAAAATAGCACAGAAGTTTTGCTCCAGGAGGAGAGGTAGGCTAAGTAAAAAGCCCCAACTTGGTGCAGTGGCTCACGCCTGTAATCCCAGCACTCTGGGAGGCCAAGGCAGGCAAATCACAAGGTCAGGAGTTTGATAACAGCTTGGCCAACATGGTGAAACCCCACCTCTACTAAAAATACAAAAAAATTAGCTGGGTGCAGTGGTAGACACCTGTAATCCCAACTGCTAGGGAGGCTGAGGCAGGAGGATAGCTTGAACCTGGGAGGCAGAGGGTGCAGTGGGCCAGGATTGCACCACTGTATTCCGGCCTGGGCGACAGAGCAAGACTCTATCTCAGAAAACAAAAACAAAAACAAAAAGATTGGGAAAAAAAATGAAGGCAATAGCAAGCAGAACAAATAAAATAATGATTAGAACAGAAAATAACAAAATAGAGAAAACTAGAGAAAATCAAAACCAAAACTTTTTCTTTGAAAAGATCAATAAAATTGGCAAACCCTTATCTAGACTGAAATATAAAAAAGAGAAAGAAAACTCAAATTACTAAAATTTAAAAAGATGAAACGTAACTACCAATATGAAGAGAAATAAAAGATTTATAATGCAATATTATAAACAACTACAAGCCTTTCTAAAAGATACGAAATGAAAAAACTTGTAGAAAGACACAAATTATCAGAATTGATACAAGTGAAATAGAAAATGTAATAAACCTATAAAATAAGGAGTTTGGGCTGGGCACAGTGGTTCATGCCTGCATCTCGGCACTTTGGGAGGCTTAGAAAGGCAGATCAATTGATGCCACAAATTCAAGACTAGCCAGGTCAACATGGTGAAACCCTGTCTCTACTAAAAATAGAAAAATTATCTGGGTGTGGTGACATGCTGTAACCCCAGCTACTTGGGAGGCTGAGGCACAAAAACCACTTGAACCTGAGAGGCAGAGGTTGCAGTGACCCAAGATCACACCACTGCACTCTACTCTGGGCCACAGAGCAAGATACTAAGAAAAAAAAAAAAAAGTTCAAATTTGGAATTTTTAAACTTTCCACAAATAAAAGTGAGAAACTTTCCACTTCCATAAAGAAATGGCTTCACTGATTCATTCTATCTAATATTTTTAAAAGAATAAAAATTCTTCACAAAATCTTCAGAAATATAAAATAGAAGAGGATACTTTTCAACTCATTCTATGAAGCTGATACTACCCTGATAACAAAATCGGACAAAGATATCACATATAAAATACTACAGACTAATATCTCGTATGAATATAAAACAAAAAATCCTTAATAAAACACTGGCAAACTGAAGCCAGCAATATAAAAAAATATATACACCATAAGCAAGTGGCATTTACCACAGGAATGCATGGTTGGTTTAACATGTGACAATCAGTGAATGTATTAATATAATAAAGGACAAAAACAAAATGATTATCTCTATAGATGCAGAAAAAGGTTTTGAAAAAACCAAAACATTTTTATGATAAAAACCCTCAATTATATCAGGATAGAAGAAAAATTTCTCAATTTGATAAAGGTTAAATATTGCCCTATCCCAAAAGATACATCCACATTCTAATATCCAGAAAGAATGAATGTTACCTAGTTTCTTATGTGTCTTTCTAGATAAAATTAACTTAAGGATATTGAATACATCTTCCTGAATTATTGACAGGTTTCCTCATAAAAGACACTGAAAAGGGGAGGAAGTAACGTGATCACGAAGGCAGAGGCTGGAGTGCTAGAGCCACCAGAAAATAGGAGTGACATGTAAAGAAATCTCCTCCAGCAAATTTGGAGAGGACATGGCCCTGCTGACATTTTGATTTCAAATATCTGGTCTCCAGACCTGTGAGAGAGTACATTTCTGTTGTTTTAAGTCACTCAGTTTATGGTAGTTTATTATGGCGGCCATAATAAATTAAGACAAATGACATCTATGAAAAAACTATAGCTTACATCATATTTTATGATGAAAAGTTAAATGCTTTCCCCCTAAAATTAGGAATAAGTCAAGAACGTCTGTTCTTACCACTTCCATTCAACACTATACTAGAAGTTATAGCTAGGGAAACAAGCAAGAAAATGAATGAAAAGGCATCCAGGTTAAAGGGAAAAAAGTAAAACTATTGCTATTTGCAGATGACATGATCTTGAATATAGAAATTCTAATGAATTCCCTAAAAAATTATTAGAACTAATAAATGAGTTCTGCAAGTTTGGGGAGTAAAATAACAATATACAAAAATCAATTTTATTTTTATACACTAGCAATAAAAAATCCTGAGATTAGGCCGGACACAATGGCTCAAATCTGTAATCCCAACACTTTGGGAGGCCAAGATGGGTGGACCACTAGACCCCAGGAGTTCAAGATCTGCCTGGGCAACATGGTGAAACCCCATCTCTACCAAAAATACAAAAATTAGCCAGCATGTGGCATGTACCTGTAGCCCCAGCTATTCAGGAGGCTGAAATGAGAGGCTTGCTTGAGCCCAGGAGATTAAGGCTGAAGTCAGCCATGAACATTCCATTGCATTCCAGCCTGAATGACAGAGCAAGACCCTGTCTCAAGAAAAGAAGGAGGAGGAGGAGGAGGAGGAGGAGGAGGAAGAGGAGGAGGAGGAGGAGGAGGAGGAGGGGTAGAAAGAAGAAGCAGCAGAAAGAAAAAATCATGAGATTAAAAAAAGTTTAATGCAATGTAAAATACTATCAAAAATAAAATATTTATGAATAAATTTAACAAAATGAGTTCAACATTTATACTCTAGAAACTAGGAAACACTAGGAAAAAATTATAATTAACAAAGGCCTAGATAAACAGAAGGATATCCTATGTTCATAGACTGAAAAACAGCATTATTAAGATGGCTATATTTCCCAAATTGATCTACAGATTCATCTCACTTCGTGTCATAATCCTAGCTGGATTTTTTTCCCCAAAATGAACAAACTTATCCTAAAATTCATGTTAAAATTCAAGGAATCAGAATGGCCAACTCAGCAGAGGAAAGAATATTCTTTCAACAAATAATGCTATAACAACTGGACATCAACATGCAAAAGAAAGAAGTTGGACCCCTTCCTCACACATACTCAAAAATAAACTCAAAATGGATCATAAGCCTAAATTTAACAAGTACAAGCATAAAACTCTTAGAAGAAAATATAGAAGTAAAATTTCCTGGCCTGGATTAGGCAATGAATTCTTAAATATGACGCCAAAACCAAAAGTGAAAAAAGCATAAGCGTAAGTGACAACTGATATAATAGATAAACTTGACTGTTAAAAACTAAAACTTTTAAGGTTCAAAGGACACCATCAAGAAAATGAAAAACAACACACAGAGTGGGAGAAAATATTTTCAAATCATATCTGACAAGGGATTTGTATATAGAATATATGAAGAACTCTTACAACCTAGTAATAAGCCACAAAAAAATCTAATTAAATCATGAGCAAATGATCCATATAGATATCTCCAAAGGGGCAAATGGCCAATAAACATATAATATATGCTCAATCAGATTAGCCATTAGAGAAATGCAAATCAAAACTACACTGAGATACCAGTTCACACCCATTGAAGTAGCTGAAGTCAAAATTAAGGGAAATAACAAGAATGTATAGATATTTAAACCCTCATACGCTGTTGGTAGAAATGTAAAATGATGTAATTGCTTTGGAAAAGAGTCTGGCAATTCTTCAAGAGTTTAAAGATAAAGTAATAATCTGAGCCAGAAAATCCACCCCAGGCATATATCCCCAAAAATAAAAACATACCTCTGCTCTACAATTTGTACAGAAATCATAATAGATGCATTTATTAACAATAGCTAAAAACTAAAAACAACCAGAATTTCCATGAATTTGAAATAAATAGATAAAATATGGTATAGTCACAGAATGTAATTTTTTATAACAATGAGGAAATAAGCACTGATACCTGTTATGAAATGGATAAACATTGAAAACATATTTTCATTTATGATGAATAGAGACAATCTGGCTTCCTCTCTTCCTGTTTGAATACACTTTATTTATTTCTCTTGCCTGATTGCGCTGGCTAGAACTTCCAATACTATACTGAACAGGAGTGGTGAGAGGGGGCATCCTTGTCTTGTGCCAGATTTCAAAGGGAATGCTTCCAGTTTTTGCTCATTCAGTATGATATTGGTTGTGCGTTTGTCGTAAATAGCTTTTATTATTTTGTGATACATATCATCGATGCCTAGTTTATCACAGGTTTTTAGCATCAAGGGTTGTTGAATTTTGTTGAAGGCCTTTTCTGCATCCATTGAGACAATCATGTGGTCTTTGGTTTTGGTTCTGTTTATGTGATGGATTACATTTATAGACTTGCATACGTTGAACCAGCCTTGCATCCCTGGGATGAAGCCTACTTTATCATGATGAATAAGCTTTTTGATTTGCTTTTGCATTCTGTTTGCCAGTATTTTATTGAAGATTTTTGCATCAATGTTCATCATGAATATTGGCCTGAACATTTCTTTTCTAGGAATACAACTAACAAAGGATGTAAAGGACCCCTTCAGGGAGAACTACAAATCACTGTTCAATGAAATAAGAGAGGACACAAACAGATGGCAAAACATCCCATGCTCATGGTTGGGAAGAATCCATATCGTGAAAATGGCCATACAGCCCAAAATAATTTATAGATTCAATGCTATCCCCATTAGGCTACCAATGACCTTCTTCACAGAATAGAAAAAACTACTTCAAACTTCATATGGAACCAAAAGAGAGCCCACATAGCCTAAACAATCCTAAGCAAAAAGAACAAAGCTGGAGGCATCATGCTGCCTGACTTCAAACTATACTACAAGGCCACAGTAATCAAAACAGCATGGTACTGGTACCAAAACAGAAACATAGACCAATGGAACAGAACAGAGGCCTCAGAAGCAACACTACACATCTACAATTATCTGATATTTGACAAACCTGACAAAAACAAGCAATGGGGAAAGGATTTCCTGTTTAATAAATGGTTTTGGGAAAACTGGCTAGCAATGGACCCATTCCTGACACCTTACACTAAAATTAACTCCAGATGGATTAAAGATCTAAACATAAGACCTAACACCATAAAAACCCTAGAAGAAAACCTAGGCAAAACCATTCAGGACATAGGCATAGGCAAGGACTTCGTGGCTAAAACACCAAAAGCAATGGCAACAAAAGCCAAAATAGACAAATGGGATCTAATTAAACTCCAGAGCTCCTGTACAGCAAAGGAAACAATCATTAGAGTGAATCAACAACCAACAGAATGGAAAAAATTTTTGCAATCTACCCATCTGACAAAGGGCTAATATCCAGAATCTACAAAAAACTAAAACAGATTTACAAGAAAAAAACAAACAAGGCTATTCAAAAGTGAGCAAAGGATATGAACAGATGCTTTACAAAAGAAGACATCTATGAGGGCAACAAACATATGAAAAAATGCTCATCATCACTGCTCATTAGAGAAATGCAAATCAAAACCGCACTGAGATACCATCTCACACCAGTTAGAATGGCAATCATTAAAAAATCTGGAGACAACAGATGCTGGAGAGGATGTGGAGAAATAGGAACACTTTTACACTGTTGGTGGGAGTGTAAATTAGTTCAACCATTGTGGAAGACAGTGTGACAATTCCTCAAGGACCTAGAAATAGAAATACCATTTGACCCAGCAATTCCATTACTGGTATATACCCAAAGAATTATAAATTGTTCTATTATAAAGACACATGCACATGTATGTTCACTGTGGCACTCTTTACAATAATAAAGACCTGAAACCAACCCAAATATTCATCATCAATAGACTGGATAAACAAAATGTGGCACATATACACCATGGAATACTACACAGCCATAAAAAATGATGAGTTCATGTCTTTCATAGGGACATGGGTGAATCTGGAAACCATCATTCTCAGCAAACTGACAAAAGAATAGAAAACCAAACACCATATGTTATCGCTCATAGGTGGGTATTGAACAATTAGAACACGTGGACACACAGAGGGGAGCATCACACACTGCGGTCAGTGGGGGGGTGTGTTAGGGAGGGACAGCTGGGGTGGGGAGAGTGGGGAGGGATAATGAGGGGAGAAATACCAGATATAGGTGATGGGGAGAGGAAGGCAGCAAACCACCTTGCCATGTATGTACCTATGCAACAATCCTGCATGATCTGCACATGCATCCCAGAACCTAAATTACAATTTAAAAAAAAAGATCCATCCTTAACCAGTTGTGTTAAAAACTAAATGTGTGGAAGGCAATATAGAAAACACTAAGGTAAGGAAGTATCATCTAAGCAAGACACAAAGCAAAACCCATAAAATATTGACAACTTCTGCTATATTAAAATTAATGTTTTGTTTATCAAACATCATACAAAGAGTAGAAAGATGATCCACAATGTGTGCAAAATATAAAACTAACAGAAAATTAATATCAAAAAAGTGTACACAAACAACTACAAAATGGGTGAATTTCAAAGAGTAACTGATCAGCCAATAAACATGAAAAGATATACTATCTCATTAATAATTATGGAAATGCAAATTAAGACCGAAATAGGACACCATTTCATACTGACCATATTGGCAAAAAATATTTAAAAATGAAAAACATCAAATCTTAACAAGATTGTTGAGAAATGGGAACTCTAATTCACCACTGGTAGAAGTGCAAATTAGTAAGATGAGGTCGGAATATAGTTGGGTAAGATAGAGTATGACACTCCCCATGACCAAGCATTTATAGTATTAAGTAAATAGCTTAGACAAACTTGTCCTGAAACATTAGAAGCCTAAACAAGAACATTTATGCTACAATTGCTCATAATAACAAAAACTGAGGACAATTCAAATATGCATCCACAGTAGGGCAGAAAATATAAAGGGATCTGTGTTCGCACATTAAGGGTCACTCATATGGAACAATTCTGCCAAGGATCCTACTGCACTTCCCTAACTCATTCACTCTTTCTCCTTCCAAAATATTCATTTCCTACTTCTCTTTTCAAACCTAAGCTTCCACTATACCCCATTCTTACCCTCAACTGATGATTCTACTCCCTACTTCACTGAGAAAATAAAAAGAATCAAAATTTTCAAGAGTTCACCCCACCTCAACTTATTTACCTGTATTTGTATTCACATAACCTGACTTCATATCTGTTCCTATGAATAAAGTGCCCATGCTCTTCCTAGGTAAGGTTTACCTCTCTCCTTGTTCACTAGATCCCATTGATACTACTTTTCTTTGCTTTGCTTTGCTTTGCTTTGCTTTGCTTTTTTTCTGAGATGGAGTCTCATTCTTGTTGCACCAGAGTGCAGTGGCATGATCTCGGCTCACTACAACCTCTGCCTCCCAGGTTCAAGCGATTCTCTTGACTCAGCCTCCTGAGTAGCTGGGATTACAGGTGCCCACCATCACACCAGGCTAATTTTTGTATTTTTTTTTTTTTAGTACAGATGGGGTTTCACCATCTTGGCCAGGCTGGTCTTGAACTCCTGACCTCTCGTGATCCACCACCTCAGTCTCCCAAAGTGCTGAGATTACAGGTGTGAGCCACCACATCCTGCCACTTGTTTTCTTAAGCACATCCCTCTAGCAAATTATTCCCTTCCTTTTTTGCATCATTTTTTACATCTTCTTGATCTTTCCTGTCAAGCTACAGACATAATTATTTCAAACTTAAAAAAAAGTCTATTGTCCCACATCCCTTAGCACTTGTTACCCTGTTTCTATCCTTTCCTTATAACTCCTCAAAAAAGTTGCTAGTACTTATTCTGTAATTCCTCTTCTCCTATCTTTATTTGACACATGCTAAACAAGACTTCACTCCACCACCTCACTGAAACTTCTCTTATCAAGTTCAGCAGAAAGCACCAGTTTGCCAGATTCCATAAACATTACTCAATCCTCATATTAGTTTGCCAATCGGCAGCTTCTGACAAATTATCTCTCCTTTGAAAATATGCTCTTAGCTTCTAGAACACCACATTCTCCGGGTTTTCCTTCTAACTCATTAACTGCTAATTCTCAGTCCCCTTTTCTCATTGCTTCTCCTCATCTCTTTGACCAGAAAATTAGAGTGTCCAGATCCTGAAATTCCTATATCCAGCCACCTATTTAACATATCCATAGGGTGTATAATACCTATCTCAAATTAAACGTGTCCAAAACCAAGTTTCCATTCTTCCTGACACCAAACCTACGTATCCCACAAAATTTATCATCCCAGCTAATGCCAACTCCAAGCCTTCAGGTTTTCAAGCCAAATGCTGGCTTCATTTTTCACAGCTCTCTTTCTCTCTCGCTCGCTCTCATCCACTCTATATCCAGTCCTCTAGTTTTTTTCAATTCCTGTTGGTTCTACCTTGAAAATATATCCAGAATCCAACCAGTTCTCACTACCTTCACATTATGGTTCCAGATACCATCATCTCTTTCTTAGATCATTAATAAGGCCTCCTAAATGATATTCCTGTTTCTGTTATTGCATCATAATTACAACACCGCTCCTGTAAAAATCTAAGTCAGAGCATATCACGTATCTGTTCAAAATTCTCAAAGTCTACCCATACCAAAGTAAAAGCTTTATAATGTTTTCTAAAGCCCTACATGATTGGGTTTCCAGTTATTTCTCTAAGGGAAGATAATTTCCATACCTCTCCAAGACACTCAACTACACTAGCCCCTTTGCTGTTCCAAATGACAAGGATGTTCCCATCTCAAGGCTTTTGCACTAGCTGGACTGCCTCCTAGAACACTGTCCCCCAGATATTTGCATGGCTAGCTCCCTAATTGTCTTCAGGTTTTATTTAGCTGACTTACTGAGGTCTTCTCTGGCCACTGATTTTAAATGCAACAGTCTGAAACTCCCTATCCTCCTTCCATGCTTTCTTTTTTCATAGCATTTATTATCATTTAAAATACATTTTACTTATTTCCATATTTATTGTCTGCCTCTCTCCATTAAAATATATCTCCAGAGCATAAAGCTTACTTTTTAAAGATCTCTGAAGAAAGCATACAATGATAAACAATATATGCAAAATTTCAAAACAGAAAAACTAAATGAATGGTTTGCTTGCAAATACATACATGGAGGGTTAAAAAACATGCAAAGAAAAGCAAGGAAATAACACAATATTAAGAATATGAAGGAAGATAATATCAATCATAAAGAAACACATTAAAGCTTCTGGGTATTGTAATGTCCTCTTTCTTAGCCCAGGTGGGCAGGGAATTCATTTTATTATGGTTCTGAAACTATATATACATACTATCATATAGTCTTTTGTCCATATATAATATTTCCCAATTTATAAAAGAGAACTAGTAAAAAATAAGTACTACAAATTTTTTAATCAATTTGAAAAGCAAAGCTACAGAGATAAGTACTTATTTAAATTATCAGTATGGGATTTTAACCAGATATTCCAAAATTTCAAATCTCTTATGATGTTTTTAAAGGCAATAGTCTTTTTGCCTATATAAACATTTTATGTTCATTTTAATAAATCTCTGACATCTTACTTCACAAGTTTGTTTGTATGCTTGTGTGTGTATATTTCTATTATTTCCTACATAAATATATATAATTAAATTTTAAATTATCAATCTCCCTTACTGAGAACAACTTAGGATTATTCCCAAAATAGAGCTTAATAAAGAGTCAACAAAATTTTTATTGAAAAATTTCAGACATTCAGTAAGCAGAGAAAAAAAAATGCTGATGTTCATCAGTTTTTACTGAAATGGGTTTTAAATAATAACATAATTTATAAAATTAACCTCTGTTGCTTTCCAAAACCTCTGACAGGAAATTTTTTAGAGAAATCATAAAAACCTAATAATTTTATAACACAGTTTTCAATACTTTAATATAAAAACAACTCCTATTATATCAAACTGAAACCAGAATAAATCATTTCATGTAGACAGGTGTAGCCTCACTATAAAAATATTTTTAAGTATATGTAATTAGAAAGACATTTTAGAAGTGCACAATTAATTTGTACCACAGAAGCATTATCATTAGATTCACTACCTATCTTTTTAATATCTATAGAAATAGAAATGAAGTTGGCCAGGCATGCTGGCTCAGACCTGTAATTCCAGGACCTTGGAAGGCTGAGGTGGGTGGATCACCTGAGGTCAGGAGTTTGAGACCAGCCTGGCTAACATGGTGAAACCCCATCTCTACTAAAAATATAAAAACTTATCTGGGTGTGATGGCAGGCACCTGTAATCTTAGCTACTCGGGAGGCCAAAGCAAGAGAATTACTGGAACCTGGGAGGCAGAGGTTGCAGTGAGCAGAGATCGTGCCACTGCACTCCAGCCTGGACTACAAGAGCAAAACTCTATCTCAAAAGAAAAAAAAAAAAAAAGAAATATAATTGAAGGCTTTCTCACGTGAGAAAAAAATTTTTTTAGAAAGTTAATAATTAAGCTGAAAATTTAAATGTATTCCTTATGTGTTAAAATTTACTGTGTTTTTTCACAGGCTAAAGGAACACAAGAATTGAAGAAAAGACTTAAAAATAGGCCAAGAAAAGCTGAGGTCTCCACTATCAGAGAAAAATCTTCACATAGAAAAATAATGAAGACACAGGCTCCTATTATAAGTTGTACAAACATATGCAAAGAAAGTTATGAGATGCCTCATTTAACAAGGCTATAAAATCAAGATCACAATGATCCCAGTACTCAAAATCATTACAGTATATTTAAAGTCCCTGAGCAAAGATAGTATTAACCAGCAAAACATACCAAAAACATAAAAGAATCATTTTTGAGAAACAGGAACTCCTAAAAGTTCAAGATGTTTATTCTCTCTTACTTATTAAATGTAATAAAACCAGACACAACTAGTCCTGAAGGGATGGGATAGCAGAAATGACTGAACTTTTATTTTTATGTCTCACTCCTTTTCTAACACTGAAAATAAAAATGTATTTTGCTAACTTTACATAAAAAATGATGCTCTTTTGGTATGTCAAATTATCATAATCTTTTAGCATATAAGAATTTAAATCAAACACAGATTTATATTTTTAAATAAATTATTATTAAGTATAATATATATGCCAAAAAATCTTAAGTGTATAGTTCAGTGAATTATCACAAAGTGAACACATAATCACCTCAGAAGCTTTGCTGCTACTCATCCAAATCACTACACAATCATAGGCAATCCCTATTATAAATTCTAATACCATATTTCTGTTTTTCCTGGTGCTGAACTTTATACCAATAGAAGCATGTACTATGTATCCTTTTATATCTGGTTTATTTGATTTTCTGTTCCTGCATTAATTCACTTAGTATTATGACCTCCAAATGCATCCATGCTGCTGCAAAAGACAAGATTTCACTCTTCTTTATGACTGCATAATATTCCATGGCATGTTTGTACCACATTTTCTTTATCTAATCTACCATTGATAGGCACCTGGATTGATTCCATGTCTTTGCTACTGTGAATAGCACAGTAATGAACAAACAAGTGCATATGTCTCTTTGGTAGAATGATTTATTTTCCTTTGGGTGTATACCCAATAATGGGATTGTTGGGTCAAATGGTAGCTCAGTTTTGTTGTTGTTGTTTGGGTGGGGGTTGTTATTGCTTTTGTTTTTGTTTTGAGACAGAGTCTCCCTCTGTTGCCCAGGCTGGAGTACAGTGGCATGATCTCGGCTCACTACAACCTCCACCCCCTGAATTCAATTGATTCTCCTGCCTCAGCCTTCTGAGTAGCTGGGATTACAGGCACCCGCCACCATGCCCAGCTAATTTTTGTTAGTATAAATGAGGTTTCACCATGTTGGCCAGGCTGGTCTTGAGAGCCTGACATTGTGATCACCCACCTCAGCCTCTCAAAAGTGCTGGGATTACAGGCATGAGCCACTGTGCCCAGACCAGTTTTAAGTTATTTAAGAAATCTCAACAAAAAAATTAAAAAAAAAAAAGGAAGAAAAGAAATCTCCAGACTGTTTTCCACAGGGGCTAAAATAATTTACGCTACCATCCACAGTGTCTAAGCATTACCCTTTCTCTGCAGTCTCACCAGAATCTGCTGATTTTTTACTTTTTAAAAATAGCCATTCTGACTGGTGTGAGATGATGTCTCACTGTGGTTTTCAATGATTAGTGATGTTGACCATGTTTTCACATTTGCTGGCCACTTGTATGTCTTCTTTTCAGAATTGTCTGTTCATGTTCTTTGCCCTTTTTTTAATGGGGTTATTTGTTTTTTGCCTGTGGACTTCGGTTCTCTATAGATTCTGGATATTAGGCTTCTGTCAGGTGCACAGTTTGAGAATATCATCTCTCATTCTGTAGGTTGTCTGTTTACTCTGCTGATAGTTTCTTTTGCTGTGCAGAGCGCTTTAGTTTATGTTCTACTTGTCAATTTTTGTTTTTGTTGCAATTGCTTTTGGGAACTTAGCCAAAAATTGTTTATCAAGGCCAATGTCAAGAAGAGTTATTTGCTTGGTTGTTTTCTAGGACTTATAGAGTTTGAGGTCTTACATTTCAATCTTTGATCCATTTTGAGTTGATTTTGTATATGTTGAAAGGTAAGGGTCCAGCTTCAATCTTTGGCATACGGCTAGCCAGTTATCCAGCATCATTTATTGAATAGGGAGTCCTTTCCTCATTGCTTCTTTTTTCAGCCTTAACAAAGATCAGATGGTTGTAAGTGTGTGGCTTTATGTTCAAGTTTTCTATTCAGTTCTATTGGTTTACATGTCCATTTTTCTACTAGTACCATGCTGTTTTGGTTACCGTAGCTTTATAGTACAGCTTGAAGTCAGGTAGTGCGATGCCTCCAGCTTTGTTAATTTTGTCTAGGATTGCTTTAGTTATTTGGGCTCCCTTTTGGTTATACATGAATTTTAGGATAGTTTTTTTCTAATTCTGTGAAGAATGACATTGGTAGTTTGATAGGAATACCACTGATTCCATAAATTGCTTTGGCCAGTATGGCCATTTTTACAATATTGATTCTTCCAGTCCATGAGATTTTTAGACATATAAATATAGTTCAATCTATCATTTTTATTTTATTAATACTACTACTCAAATTATATTTAAGAAATCTTTCTTTACTCATGAAGATATTTGCCTCTGTTATCTTCTAAAATATTCATTATTTTACCTCCATGTTTAGATCTAAAGTTGATCTGAAACAGATCTTTGTTTATGATGATGTGAGGTAGGGCTCAATATTTATTTTTTCCAATTGTACATCCAATTGGTCCAGAACAATTAATTTTAAAAACTGCTCTGTAATTCCAATTTTGTCATAGATTAAGTGTCCATTAATGTACAGGTCTGCATGTTGAATTCCTATTTGCTGCGTTAGTGTATTTCTCTATCTTTGTAACAACACTTAATTACTATTTAAAAATTTTTTTTTAAATATATTTTATTGCATTTTAGGTTTTGGGGTACATGTGAAGAACATGCAAGATTGTTGCATAGGTACATACGTGGCAATGCTGCTTTCCTCCCCATCACCTATATCTGGCATTTCTCCCCATGTTATCCCTCCCCAACTCCCTACCCCCTGCTGTCCCTCCCCTAGTTCCCCCTGCCCCAGACCCTAGTGTGTGATGCTCCCCTCCCTGTGTCCATGTGTTCTCATTGTTCAACACCTGCTATGAGTGAGAACATGTGGTGTTTGATTTTCTGTTCTTGTGTCAGTTTGCTGAGAATGATGGTTTCCAGGTTCATCCATGTCCCTACAAAGGACACGAACTCATCATTTTTGATGGCTGCATAGTATTCCATGGTGTATATGTGTCACATTTTCCCTGTTCAGTCTATCATCGATGGGCATTCAGGTTGGTTCCAAGTCTTTCCTATTGTAAACAGTGCTGCAATGAACATTTGTGTGCATGTGTCCTTACAATAGAATGATTTATAATCCTTTGGATATATACCCAGTAATGGGATTGCTGGGTCAAATGGAATTTCTATTTCTAGGTCCCTGAGGTATCACCACATTGTCTTCCACAATGGTTGAACTAATTTACACTCCCACCAACACTTAATTATTGTACCTTCATAATTGATGAGATCTGATAGAGAAGTCCTCCAACTTTGTTGTTCTAAAATTTGGATAGAAAAGTTCTCCAGCTTTGTTCTTCTAAAATTTTTCTTTTGGAAATTGACATGGCAACTCTAAAATTTATACAAAAATGGCCCTTTACATTTTTGTATAAATTTTAGAATCACCATGTCACTTTCCAAAAGAGAAACACCTGCCAAATTTTTGTTTGGGACCACATTAAATCTACAGATGAATTTGGGCAGAATAGACATCTGCATAATATTGAGTTTTTCAAACAATTGTCATAATTTAGCCTGAGATATATTTAAATTTTATTTAATTTCTCACAATAAGATTTTATAGTTTTCTGTGTAAAGATCTTGCAGATTTATTCCTTAGGTTATTAATGTTCTGAGAGTAACATAAATTATATTACTTTTAAATTATCAGTTTTCAACTATACCTGGTATACAAAAATTACACTGGATTAATATTTTTATATTGAAGTTATCTGCAACAACTGATTACCCATATACATATGTATTATGCTATATTACTTTAACTGCCTTATTACACTGGCTGGAAATTCCAATACAATGTTGAATTAAAGTGGTGATAGTGAACACCCTTATCTAATTCCTGATCTTAGAGGGAAAGCTTTCTACATTTCACCATAGCATTGCAGTAATGTTTTCATGTATCTTTGTACATTTTACCACACAAATGATTTGCTTCTATTCCTACTTCACCAGAAGTTTTATCATAAATACATGTTAAATTTTATCTATACTTTTTTTCTGCATCTTTCAAGAAGATTATAGGTCATTACTTCTCTGTTTTCTTAATTATTCAGATTTTATAATTTTTAACTAAGCTTATATTCTTTGAACACAAATAATTGATTATTGTCTTTCTAATTGCTGAATTCATCTTCATGAAAAAGATAATACTAAAATTTTCCTTACCTGTAACATCTTTTCCATATTTTTAAATCAACGTTATGCTGCCCTCATCAATCTCAATGCAATTATTTCAGTTTCCAGAAAGGTTATGAAAAATTGACATTATTTATTTCTTAAATATTTGGGAAAATTCACCAGTAAGGTGATCAGCACCTGGAGACTTTGTTTTGTTTTGTTTTGTTTTGGTTTTGGTTTTATTTGTTCATTTGTAAGTATGCGTCTGTATTTTGAGGCAAGAGGGTTTCAATTAAAAATTCTAGTCATTTGACATAAGATTCTTTCACTGTTCATGTGTCAATTCTGGTAAGTTTTGTTTTTCTAGAAATTTGTCATTGTTCATCTACTTTTTCAAATTTACTGTCAAAGAGTTGCTTATCATATGCTCTTACTAACTTTTAATCTCTATATGATCTGTAATTATACCCCTTTTCATTCTTGGCATGAATTATTTGAGTATCATCTTTGTTTCTAAGTCTGGGTGGGGATTTATCTATTTTATTGCTTTTTACAAACAAGCAACTTTGTTGAGTTTTGTTGGCTTTTTGGATCATTTCTATCACATGTCCTATTTCATTAATTCATGCTGTTATCTCATGTTTCTTTCCTTTATCATATCTTTATTTTCTTTATCCTTTCATTGGGATTAGTGTGCTGTTCTTTCTCTAAACTCAAGGGGATTCTTACACTATTGCTTTTCAACCTTTTAGAAAATCATTTATAATAAATGCATTTAGAGCTATAAGAGTTCCACCCTAGCTGCATCACATGCATTTTGATGGGTCATCATTCAGTAAAAAATATTTTCCAATTTTAAGTATAAAAATTTTCAGTACAAATATTATATTAGGATTTTTCTTATTATTTTTACGTAATCACCAAAAAGTTACCTTTGTGTTTATTTCACTGTGGTCGATTAATTTGTATTATTTCAATCCTTTTAAATTTGTTAAGATTTGCATAAAATCTAGAATATAATAAATTCTGGCAAAGTTCCTTTGTTCTTGGAAACAATGTATATGCTTCAGTTATAAGGTACTATATTCTCAAATATCAAATATGACCAAATTGTTCATTGTGCTAATCAAATGTTCTATATCTTTGCTGTTTTTTGGTCTCCTGCTACTACCAGTTACCAAAAAAACTGGGTTTAAAAAAAATCTCACTATGTTTTGTCCTCTTTGGTTTGGTCAGTTTTACATTATTTCAACACTGTGTTATAAATTATATATATATATCAAGAACTGTTATATCTTCCTTTTACTTTCAGCTTTTCTAAATATTTTTACTTAAGATTTATCTTTTCTAAGCAGAAGACGGCTAAGTTTTGTTTTTATATCCAATCCAAAAATTCTTGGCTTTTAACTGGAATATTTAGTATCTCACATTTTGTGTAATTGGAATATTTGCATCCTTACATTTAGTGTAAGCATTGATGTATTTGAAGCTAAATAAATCAACTTGGAGTTAGCTACACACTATTTCCTTTCTACATGTCAGACCTGTTCTGTCTTTTTCCCTTATTTTCTTACTTTCCTCCAAACTCATTTATTACTCTGTTTTCCTCTTTACTATTTGATATACAGTGTTCTATAATCTAAGTTATCAACTTATTACAATACAAATCTTTAATTATTAATGTGTAATATTAATTAATTTTTATCAATTCTCATTTCAAAAACTTCAATGCATTTCTTTTTTTTTTTGAGACAGAGTCTCTGTTGCCCAGGCTGGAGTGCAGTGATGTAATCTTAGCTCACTGCAACCTCTGTCTTCCAGGTTCAAGTAATTCTCATGCCTCAGGCTCCCAAGTAGCTGGGACTACTAGTGCATGCCACCATGCCTAATTATTTATACTTTTAGTAGAGATGGAGTTTCTGCATGTTGGCCAGGCTGGTATCTAATTTCTGACCTCAAGTGATCTACCCACCTCAGACTTCCAAAGTGCTAGCATTACAGGCATGAGCCACTAAGGCTGGCCAACTTTCGTACATTTTAACACTGATTTACCCCTTTTCCTGACTTACGTGCTATTAAGGCCATGCATTTAAATTTTGTGTATATGCAAGCCACTATTATCCCTCCCCACCGTCTGCTGTCCCTCCCCTAGCCCCCTGTCTATGGACTGCAGTGTGTGATGCTCCCCTCCCTGTGTCCACGTGTACTAACTGTTCAACACCCATCTATGAGTGATAACATGCAGTGTTTGGTTTTCTGTTCTTGTGTCACTTTGCTGAGAATGATGATCTATGTTTTCAATTTTGAAAACATGTATTCTGGATTCAATTTCCTCAGTTAAAATACACTGTGGAATACTATGCAGCCATAAAAAAGATGAGTTCGTGTCCTTTGTAGGGACATGGATGAATCTGGAAACCATCATTCTCAGCAAACTGACACAAGAACAGAAAATCAAACACCACTTGTTCTTACTCATAGCAGGTGTTGAACAATGAGAACACATGGACACAGCAAGGGAAGCATCACACACTCGGGTCTATTGGGGGTAATAGGCGAGGGACAGCAGGGGGTAGAGAGGTTGGGGAGGGATAATTTGGGGAAAAATGCCAGTTATAGGTGACAGGGGGATGGAGGCAGAAAACCACATTGCCATGTATGTACCTATGCAACAATCCTGCACATTCTGCACATGTACCCCAGAACCTAAAGTGCAATAAAATATATAATCAGTTGTCAAATCTTCATGATGCTCCTTTAAAGGGAATATGTCCTTTTTACTCTATGTGCTTTGAAATTTTTCTCTTCATGTTTTGGTTTTCAGCAGTTTTACTATAAAATTTCTGAGTTTCTTTGTATTTATGCCCCTTGGTGCTCATAGAACTTCTTTAATCTGTGGCTTAATGTCTTTGTTACTTTTGAAAAATTCTTATTCATTATCACTTCAAATAATGTTCTACATTAGTCTTCACTCCTCTCTTTTTAGGATTCCAGTTACACATGTGGTTTAGACAGTTTCCACATTCTCCTTGTATTTTTTCCTCTTTTAGTTATCATTTTGTCTTTCTTCACTTCAGTCTGGATATTTCCTTCTGATCTCTCTTCCATTTTATTATTTACTCCTTCAGCTGTGTCTAATATGCTGTTAATTCCATCCAAGAAATTCTTAATTTACTCAATGTAATTTTCAGTTCTAGAATTTCCACTTGATTCATTGGTATAAGTATCCAGTCCTGTGCTAATATTATCTACCTTAAACTTTAAATCCTTAAATATATAATAATTATTTTAAAGTTCATGCCTAAAAAACTCCATTTTCCTATATGTATGTCTCTGGATGTTGTTTTTTTCATATCTTACCTTATTCTAAGTCTTTTTTTTTTAGTTTGTCCCAGATATTGTATATAATATATAGAAGAAATACTTTAAGGCTCTGTATGATATTATCTCCCTCAATAAACTATTTACTTTTCATTTTGCCAGCTAACTACATTATGAGAATTTCACAATAATCTAATAAAAGACTGTGATGATTCAAAGGTGGGCTAATTATCACAAGTAGGGCTTAGAACATCAGGGGCCAGACTAAACCCTTAAGTATGTACCAAGGCTCCTGTTCCTTGGCACATGTGGAAACCTAATTTTATTCTTCCATAATGACTGACAAAAGGACTGCTCAGTGTCACAGGGAGTTTCCAGGATTTCTAACTGTCTCAAGGTTAAAACTGTACAAAATGCCAGTCTCATATCCTTTGACATTGTATCTCTCCTAAATCTTTGACAAATTCTCATGGTGTTGATAGTTCTCTCATGCTTTAAGCAAATAAAATTCTTAATTTTTCTCAGGGGAAGTAATAGTCCAAAAGAATTCATTTCACCACTGAAAAAGAATAAGTCTTAAAAACACATTTCCTGGGCGCGGTGGCTCACGCCTTTAATCCCAGCACTTTGGGAGGCCGAGGCGGGTGGATCATGAGGTCAAGAGATCGAGACCATCCTGGTCAACATGGTGAAACCCCGTCTCTACTAAAAATACAAAAATTCAGCTGGGCATGGTGGCGTGTGCCTGTAATCCCAGCTACTCAGGAGGCTGAGGCAGGAGAATTGTCTGAACCCAGGAGGCGGAGGTTGCCGTGAGCCGAGATCGCGCCATTGCACTCCAGCCTGGATAACAAGAGCGAAACTCCGTCTCAAAAAAAAAAACAAAAAAAAACCACACATTTCCTAGTATCTGAACAAAGTGCCCTATCTATGTAACCATATCTACTAAAAACTGAAACTAGTTCTGAGATGGTAAAAAGTAAGTATCAGTCTATACAGTAGATACATAATGGTGATACATAATGGACATATAATGGTGACATCACATACAATATAATCCAGGGGTTCTCAACCTCAACACCCTGTTAGGAACCAGGCTGCAGAGCAGGAGGTGAGTAGCAGGCAAACGAACACAGCTTCATCTGTCTTTACAACCATCCCCCATCACTCACATTACTGCTTGAGCTCCGCCTCCTGTCAGATCAGCAGAGACATTAGATTATCATCGGAGTACAAACCCTATTGTAAACTGCACATGTGAGGGATGTAGGCTGCATGCCCCTATGAGAATCTAATGCTTGATGATCAGAGGTGGAGCTGAGGTGGTGATGCTAGGGCTGGGGTGGCTTCAAATACAGATTAATGTTAGCAGAAAGGTTCGACTGCACAGGGACCATAATAAATCGCTTGCTTGCAGAGTCATATCAAAACCCTATCAGTGAGTGAGTGGCAAGCAGCAATTAAGCTGCATCTAGTAGCAGGCTTTAGAGTAGCAAGTGAGTTGATGTACTTCAGTTGTACAGTTGCATTTGGTAGTATGCTGGAAGGCAGAATCTGACACTTATTTTCATTTGTGTGTGCACTGCCTCCCCCATTATTTTATTTACCATTTCTGTCCGCGCCTCTTTCTCACACTGTGCACTTGTCTCAGTCACACTTTAGTAACTCCACAAACTAACCCTAGCCAAATTGAGTAAAAAACAAACATCACTGGAGAGCTTCTTTGAAAGCGGGGAAATAATGAGACAGCAGAAGACTCTTAGACTGCCAACAAAAAGAAAGCTGCATTTAAAAGAAAATATTGAGAGTCCTACTTAAATTACGAGTTCATTATAACAGGTGATTCACATTCTCCAAGTCCACTTTGTATAATATGTGGCAACCAGCTATCCAATGAAGCCATGAAACCTTCAAAACTGCTTCACCATAAGGAGACCAAGCACCCTGCATTAAAAAACAAGCCTCTGGAGTTCTTCAAAAGAAAAAAAAGTGAACACAAAGAACTGAACCAATTATTGAAAGCCACCACTTCATCAAATGTGTCTGTACTGAGAGCATCCTTCTTAGTAGCTAACCACATTGCTAAAGCTCAGAAGCCCTTTACTATTGATGAAGAGTTGATCCTGCCTGCTGCTAAAGACATTTGCAGTCTTTTAGGAGAGGCTGCAGTTCAAAAGGTGACACATGGTCCTCTTTCAGCTAGTACCATAACTAGATGAACTAATGAAATAGCAGACGATACTGAGGCACAATTGTTAGAGATAATTAATGAGTCACCTTGGTAAGCAATCCAGGTTGATAAGTCAATCCATGTTGACAATAAGGCAACAATGATTGTTTTTGTGCAATATATTTTTCAGAGGATGTGCATGAGGATATGCTATATGCATGTTTTTTCTCTTTCTCTCTCTCTTTTTGAGATAGGATCTCACTCTGTTACCCAGGCTGGAGGATACTGGCCTGACCACTGTCCACTTGGCTCACCACAGCCTCCGCCTCTCAGGTTCAAGTGATCCTTTCATCTCAGTCCCTTAAGTAGCTGAGACTACAGGCATGTGCCATTATGCCTAACTTTTGTATTTTTAGTAGAGACGGGGTTTCATCATGTTGGCCAGGCTGGTCTCAAACTCCTAAGCTCAAGCAATCCACCTGCTTCAGCCTCCCAAAGTGCTAGGATCACGGGCATGAGCCACCACTCCCGGACTATTACGTGCACTTTTGTTGACAACCAACATAACAGCTGCAGACGTATTCAAATCTCTGGATGATTACACATCAGAAAAACTGAATTGGTCATTTTATGTCAATATATGCATGAATGGAGTGGCTTCTGTGACTAGACAGCTTTCTGGTTTCACTGCTTGGGTCAAAGAGGTTGCTTCTGAATGTGAGCCTACTCACTGTGTCATCAATAGAGAAATGCTGGCTAGACAAAAAATGTCACCTGAACTTAACAATGTTTCCCAAGATGTGATGAAAATTATCAACCATATTAAAGTACATGCCCTACTTCACATCTGTTCACACCGCTCTGTGAGGAGATGGGTGTAGAGCACACACGTCTTCTCTTATACACAGAAGTGAGATGGCTTTTTAAAGGTGGGTCACTGAGTTTTTGACTTATGAAGGCTACTACAGAGATTTCTGTTAGAAAAACAGCCACCACTGGCAGCACATTTCAGTGACACAGAATGGGTCACCAAACTTGCTTACTTGTGTGACATATTCAACCTGCTCAAGAAACTCATTTTGTCACTTCAGGAGAGAACAACAACGGCGTTCAAGTTGGTAGGTAAAGAGGCTGCATTCAAAGCCAAAATGGAATTATGCGGGTGACAAGTAAACACTGGGATTTCTGACATATTTCAAACATTACAAGAGATTTTGAAAGAGACTGAGCTAGTGCCTTCTTTCTCCCAGCTGGTGCATGAACACCTATCACAGATTACAAAAGAATTTCAGCATTACTTCCCAACTACAAAAGACTCCCAAACTGGGAAGGAATTGAATCCACAACCCATTTGTGAATAAGCCAGGTGAATCGACTCTGTCCATGCTAGAAGAGGATCAACTGTATGAGATCTCAAATGACAGTAGCCTTAAAAGTATGTTTGGGACAACTTCAAATTGATATACATTGTGGATTAAAGTCAAGACAGAATGTCCTGAGATTGCCACAAAAGCACCAAAAAGCCTGCTTCTATTTCCAACATTCTGTCTTTGTGAAGCAGAGTTTTCTGCAGCGACAGCAAGCAAAAAGAGACTATGGAGTAGACTGAACATAAGCAACATACTTCGGGTGTCACTGTCTCCCATCACCCCCCGCAATGGGACCATCTAGTTGCAGGAAAACAAGCCCAGGGTTCCCATTTATTCTATATTATGGTGCGTTGTACAATTATATCATTAGATAGTACACTGTAATCATAATAGAAATAGAGTACACAATAAATCTAATGCACTTGAATCATTCCAAAACCATCTCCCCTCCCTGAGTCTATAGAAAATTGTCTCCACAAAACCAGTCCCTGGTGCCAAAAAGGTTGGAGACCACTGATATAATCCATATATAATAGCAACTTCACAAATAAGCTAAAAAAGAGCATCAAAACTTTAAGAATACTACAAACCTAAAGGATAATGAAAAAATCAATTAGGGCTCACTGGTAACTTTGTGTGTTTAAGAAATTTAAGACCCCTTAAAATATTAAAGCAGCACACATCTACAACATATTTGTAATGAGGTGTTTAAAATAATTTACAAATTTATTTTAGTAAATTGTTTTACAATATAACTATCCAGTGCCATTTGTGCACATACTAAAATTGTCAGGACTGATAATTACATTAATCTAGGCAAAACTTTCACTATATAAAGTTTTCAGGTAGAAAAGCATGTAAAATTTGCTAAAATTTCATTCAAGTCGTGAGCAACAATTAAATCTCTCATTTTGACTTTACACAAATAATATCCAATTCTGCTTTCTTATCCATTCACTTTTATTAAGATTTTCTTACCTGAGTATTGCTATACCCATTATTATTACTGTGAACTATACCGCTTCCCAAATACAGAAGTTATTTTTCCCTTTCGGTATGATACGGTATTTGAAATACGTTTTTAGGGCCAGGCATGGTGGCTCACACCTATAATCCCAGCACTTTGGGAGGCCGAGGTGGGTGGATCACCTGAGGTTAGGAGTTCAAGACCAGGCTGACCAACATGGTGAAACCGCATCTGTATTAAAAATACAAAAGTAGTCGAGTGTGGTGGTGCATGCCTGTAATCTCAGCTACTCGGCCACTTATATACAGGTGGCTCACACCTATAATACCAGCATTTTGGGAGGCCAAGGCAGGTGGATCACCTGAGTTCAGGAGTTCAAGACCAGCCTGACCAACATGTTGAAACTCTATCTGTACTAAAAATACAAAATTAGACAGCCGTGGTGGTGTGTGTCTGTAATCCCAGATACTCAGGAGGCTGAGGCAGGAGAATCACTTGAACCCAAGAAGCAGAGGTTGCAGTGAGCCAAGATTGCACCATTGCACTCCAGCCTGGGCAATAAGAGTGAAACGCTCTCTCAAATAAATAAATAAATGGTTTAATTAAACATATGTTTAAAATGTGAAACAGATTGATAGTACCTTAATCACTATACCACAATTCCACTTGCTAGCATAGCAAAATGTGAGAGAAAAATTTACAAATATTAAATTTAAGGAAATAAGATGTAATTTATGAGTTATACAAAATAAAATGAATATGTATAAAAATATAAAGAATAAAACTGCATTTTATTAGACTAAAGAAAAGAATTAACAAAATTATCAAAGAAAAAAGGTGTTATAATTCTATCTTTTAAAAAAAGTAGAAATTAGTATATATGTGGGACAGTGACAGGGGTAGAACACATCATAATTTGGTGGAAATCAAATCATGTGTATTTCCTTTGATCACATAAAGTAACTTCATGCTAGAAGTTTAAAAGAATGTATGCTGTCTTAAAAGAAAAACAAAAGTCATTTCCCAGATTTTACAAAGAAAAATTAATGCAACAAAAATTTCGTACAAAAAATTTTTTGTACAAAAACATTAGTACAACAAAAATTTTATTTTAAAACTTCTATACCCAGAAAATCAATAAATGAAAATTTAATAATATTTCAAACATAAAGAGAACATTATGGATTTTAATAGACAATTCACTAAATAGGAAATAATAGCAAATGAACACATAAAAAGACATTTATAATAGTAATCACAAAAATGCATATTAAAATACCATTCACACCCATCACCTTGGCAAAAGTAAAAATTCTCACAATTTTCAAGTGTTGACGAGAACATGAAAAATCAGGAACACACACCCTGTTGGTGGAAGTATACCTTACCAAAGTGACTTGAAAAGCAGTTCAGCAACATGTAATAAAGTTGAGGGTATAAAAACTCTCAGATACAACAATCTCACTTTTAAGTATGCATCCTAGAGAAATTCTTAAATATGTACGTGAAAAGACCAGTACAAGGAGTACAAGGTAGCATTGTTTATAACAACAAAAGGAAAATTTACCTAAATGCCACAAGCTATGTAGTTCACAGGAAGTGAGATGATGAAACTAAAACATGCTTTTTAAAATTTACACATGACAATAAAATGTGAGTGCAAAGAAGAACAAGCCCCTGGACAGATGATATCAAAGTCATACTGGTAAACAAAATTACTCATCTGAAATGAAGATGGTATCAGCGCTTGCAATTAACGCACATAAAGTATTTCTATGTCAGAAACCATTTTAAAATCAATCGTTTACAATAACGAAGGCAAAATAGAAAATGTGTAATTTTTTGTACTCACCAAGTCTTAGTGTTAACTTCATATTTATAAAGATCATCAACCAATCCATATTTGTTGCCTGGCAATGCTTTATACCCTCCATGAACATAAATGGACTTTGTTATTTCATCATACACACTGGTATGGCCATATCCACCTTGTACAATAGCTCCTTTAGTTTCTGGAACAAGCCAAGTGTTTGATGCTGTAACAGAAAGAAAATAAATTATAAATTTTAAGTAGTACTTTTAAATATAACTAATATATCAACCAAAAATACCAACAAGTTCATTTTAATGACATATTTTTATGAGTAAATATCATCTATCTAACATTAATTTAATCAAGAAACATTTATTAAATATGTGTCAGGTTAGGTGCTGGGTTTGAAGTTGAGTAACACTGGTCTTTCCATAGATGAAATCAAACTCTGAAATACTAAAAAGAACATTTTTTGTGTTTGCAAGAGAAAAAGGAAAACTTTATTCTTATATTACATAAATAACTCTAAAAAAATTTAACAAATATTTTATGAGAGTCTACTATGTGACACAGTTAGTCACCGATATTAAAAAGATAAAATGTTATGATCCCCACCCTTAACAATCTAAGATTACTTGAACACATTTTTAGTACTGTGCTGGTCCTTTATTTGTTGGTTATAAGCCCTACTTTCCTTTTTATAAAGTCTTTTGTATTGCAGAGGATGAAAACCTAAACAATAAAATTTCCAAGACTCTCTTGACAATTGTGTTACTATTAGGTTTCACCAGTGGGAGTACTAGTATGAGATTAAAGGACAAGAGGAAATATTCTGTTTTTGCCTCTAGCAGCAGGAACAGGAAGACTGTGGTAGGTAATGGCAGTGCTGGCTTAATAGGTATTCCCTGCTCAGTATCAAAAGTGGTATGTTTAGTTTTTCTGTGGCAAATGTGATCATAGGCTCCAGCCTAGGTATGTACCCACTTCTGGATTTCTGGATGATCCCTTCCTTTTGGTGTTTCTAGTCTGTCTAACATTTTTGTAACTAATTTCCTATTTTAAAATCCTATTCTGTTTGCTGTATCTTCAAGAGAGTCATATCCCAATGCAGTTTGACTAATAAAAACATCAATCATATGCAAGGGATGCTTTTAAGAAATGCACATGAAAAACGCACAATTTCTTGGCCTTAGAAAATTTGTTATAAAAAGCAGCTATATAAAAATCTGTCATTCACTTTTAAATATGCAGATAGATCATATCTCCATCCTTCCTCTAACCAGCCACCTAAAATGTGGCATCCTAGTCAGCTCATTGAAAATACCCAAATCAACTAATAAAAAATGATAATGCTTAAAAACTCTTTGCATTTACAAAATTCTAAGGTAGTACAGAATATGATTCTACAATAGTCATAAAAAATAGAAATATCAAAACAAGAGTCATCAAAGCCAATAGTACTTCATTTATGTTAAGAAACTTTGCAATACTCACATGTAATTAATAGACATTACATTTTGAAGGTAATTTCCAAAATATGAAGTAAAAAACAAGTTATCAGAAATAATTTGATTAATATTTCTTAACCACTTAAGTTTATTTATAAATTTCAACTAAAAGATTTTCATATTTTTATTCATTTTCCTTTTAATAAAGATAGATAATTGATCCTTACCAAAAAATATTGACTCAAGAAGTATAAAATGTAAAAGCTACCCTTTTCCCCAGACCACTACCTAGAGGTACTTTTCATAATTTGTTATGTACAGACTATATTCAAATTACAGTTCTGAATATTTTTGTAGACATACATAAAATGCATGTACATTATGTACATAGATTTGTTTATATATGTGTGTATGTATATAAATATTTGTACCCCTAAAAAATACTATTTCTCAACTACTGTTTCACTTAACAAAACATTTGAGGCATCATTCCATGTCCCATTTATTAGTTTTTTAACAGCTAAATTCCATTGTGTTGATAATATATAATTTATTTAAATTACTCTCCATTGTTACTCATTTGGGTTTCAATTTGCTCTTAAAAACAATGTTGCAATAAACAACCTTGCAATCAACAGCAGCATCATTCTCTAACAGAGCATAGTTCTCGGGAACTATCTCATTATCTCATTTAATAATAACCTTTGTAGGGGTATATTATTGCTATCCCTTCTTTACAACTTAGGAAATTCAAAGCTAAAAAAATTGAATAACACATCAAAGGTTCAAAAGTTAATATGTGAAACAAGATAGGGTAGACTAATTTTTTTCCCTGCGCCTCCCTACAGACCTTAGATACAGTGTAAGAGACAAGCAAAGAAAAATTCTGAAGGGTGCAAAGAGGAAGGCAGACTGGCTAGGGACTGGAGGATGTATATCTCATGACACTCACTCACCTAACAGAAGGAGGTTACTCAGGCCCAGCATTTCTCAACTCTCATCCTTACAAAAAAAGGTTACTCGGGCACGCTTATTCCTTTCCCAAATTGAACAAGCGTCCCATGGACAACACCAGATGATCCTAGCAGCACTAGCAAGAGGGACCCGCCAAATACTACTTATACTAAGTATGCAGGGAAGGCACTCCCCTTCCCTACAAGGCCCAAGACTGGAAAGAGAGATCTCACCACAAGACCTGAATGCAAAACCCAAACTAGATGACTACCTGCTAAGATAAAATATTTAAAATAGAACCTAGAGACTCTCATTATAAAACCCAAAATGTCAAGTTACAATCAAAAATTGCTTGTCATACCAACTACAGGAAAAATCACAACTTGAATGAGAAAAGACAATCAAGTAATACTAACACTGAGATGAATCAGATGTTAAAATTATCTCAAAAGATTTTTAAAGTAACCATGATAAAAATACTCCAAGTAACTACAAATATTTTTAACTTTTAAGTTCAGTGGTACAAGTACAGGTTTGTTACATAGTGCAACAATAATTTTATTTTAAAACTTCTACACCCAGAAAATCAATAAATGAAAATTCAATAATATTTCAAACATAAAGAGAACATTATAGATTTTAATAGGCAATTCACTAAACAGGAAATAATAGCAAATGAACACATAAAAAGACATTTACAATAGTAATCAGGAAATTGCACATTAAAATACCATTCACACCCATCACCTTGGCAAAAGTAAAAATTCTCACAATTTTCAAGTGTCGTGGGAATTTGTTGTATCAATTAGTTCATCACCCAAGTATTAAGCCTAGTACCCATTAGTTACTTTTTCTGATCCTCTCCCTCCTCCCACCATTCACTCCCACCATTCACTCAGCCAGAGTGTGTGTTGTTTCCCTCTATGTGTCCATGTGTTCTCATCATTTAGCTCCCACTTATAAGCAAGAACATATGGTATTTCGTTATCTGTTTCTGTGTTAATCTGTGAAGGATAATAGCCTTCAGCTCCAACCACGTCCCTGCAAAGGACATTATCTCATTCTTTTTTGTGGCTGCATAATATTCCATGATGTATATGTACCACATTTTCTTTATTCAGTCTATCATTGATGGGCATTTAGGTTGATTCTTTGCTATTATGAATAGCGCTGCAATGAACATATGTGTGCATGTGTCTTTATTATAGAATAATGTATTAATATATTTCTTTGGGTATGTACCTAGTAATGGGATTGCTGAGTTGAATGGTATTTCTGTCTTTAGGTCTTTGAGAAATCACCACACTGTATTTCACAATGATTGAACTAATTTACACTCCTATCAACAGTGTATAAACATTCCTTTTTCTCTGCAACTTTGCTACTATTACAAATTATCTTGAAACAAAAAAAAAAACACACACACACACAAATATATCAGCAAAAAAAAAAGTTTTTAAAAAATGACAATAACAAATAAAAACTAACTGGATAGGCCCAATACCAGAGTAGAAATGACAAAGGAAAGAACTGTTAAACTTGAAGACAGATCAATAAAATATATCAAGAGAGGGAGTGGGGCAAGGGGTGAAAAACTAACAATTGGGTACAATGCTCAATACCTGGGTTACAGGATCATTCATACCCCAAACCTCAGCATCATGCAATATACCTACATAACAAACATGCTTTTAGATTCACATCCCCCCCCGAATTTAAAAAAAAAAAATGTTAAAATTATAAAAATAAACAAAAAATTAAAAATAGAAATAAATAAATAAAATTTGCCCAATATAAAAAATAGAGAAGACAGATTGGAGAGAAAAAACTGAACAGAGTCTCAGAGACCCTTAGGACAATAACAAACGGTTCAACATTTGTATCACCATAATCTCAGAAGTAGAAGAAAAAGAAATGGGGCTTATAGAGTTTTTAAAGAAATGATGGCCAAATACTTCCAAATTTTGTGAAGACATAAACCTAGAGATTCAAGAAACTAAGTAGGCTAGGCACAGTGGTTCATTCCTGTAATCCCAGCACTTTGGGAGGCAAAGGAGGGTGGATCATCAGGTCAGGAGTTCAAGACCAGCCTGGCCAATATGGTGAAACCCCATCTCTACTAAAAATACAAAAATTAGCTGAGTGTGGTGGCATGTGCCTGTAATCCCAGCTACTCGGGAGGCTGAGGCAGGAGAATTGCTTGAACTGGGACCCTCACTGCAAGAGACAGAGGTTGCAGTGAGCCAAGATCATGCCACTGAACTCCAGCCTAGGTTACAGAGCGTGACTCCATCTCAAAAAAAAAAAAAAAAAAAAGAGAGAAAGAAACTAAGTAAGTCTTAAATAGGCTAAACCCAAAGAAATCTATGCCAAGATACATCATAATTAAATTTCTAAAAACTAAAGACAAAGAAAAATATCTTGAAAGCAGCCAGAGTGAAATGACAAATTACCTCAGGAAACAACAATTTTAATAATAGTGG
Organism: Cebus imitator; assembly: GCF_001604975.1. NCBI lineage: Eukaryota > Metazoa > Chordata > Mammalia > Primates > Cebidae > Cebus > Cebus imitator. Next base: position 1,973,123 of record NW_016107476.1, read on the forward strand.
ACTAATAGTGGACTTCTTTTCTGAAACCATGGAGGCCTAAAAGAAGTAGCATAACTGTTACCAAATGCTGGAGAGAAAAAGTACTGTAAAGTATGAATTCTACCTCCAGTGAAACTATCCTTTAGGAAATTAGAAGAAAAAGAATTTCTTAAATTTCAAGAAACTAAAAGAATTTGTCATTAGCATGTCTCTCCTGAAATAATGGTTAAAGAAACTTCTTCAAACAGAAAGATAAAGGAAGGAAGCTTGGAGCATCAGAAAAGAAGTCAGAACAACAAATAGAGCAGAAATATGAGTACACACAACACATTATCCTCATGAATGTTTATAAATCATATATGATGATGGAAAAAATTATAACACCATTGATACTCAAGATATTGATATCTAAAAGTAAGAAAAGTAAAGGTGAAGTGACGTAAATGAAAGCAACTTTTCCACATACCACCTGAAGTGGTAAATTATTGATGCCAGTAGACTGTGATAAGTCAAATATATATATTTTAATATCCAGAGCAACCACTAAGAAAATGATACCAAGAGATACTACCAAGAACACTATGAGTGCATCAAAATGGAAACCTAAAATTTATTCACATAACCCACAGGAAGCAAGAGAAAAAGAGGCACAAGAAAAAGAAACAAACAGAAAACAAATAATAAAATAGCAGACTTAGTCACTAACATATCAAAATTACCTTAAATGTAAATGTTCCATTTATAAAACATTCTTGGAATTACAAAATTATAAAAATGGAGAATAAACTGGTGGTTATGAGGAGCCAGGGTCGAAAGGAGGTAGGTATGGTTTAAAGGGGCAATGAGTAGGATCTTTGGGGTGAAGAACTACTCTGCATCTTAACTATGGTGGCAGATACATGAAACAACATGTGTGATAAAACTGCGCAGAATGAAATATGTGCACGCGCACACACACACACACACACACACACACACAAATGAATACAAATAAGACTGGGAAAATGTGAGTAAGATCACAGGATTATATCAATGTCAGTATCTAGACTTGTGATATTACACATTTGTGCAAGATGTTACTATGAGAGAAAACTATGTAAAGGGTATACAGAATCACTCTCTTATTATTTCTTACAATTACATACCTGTAACTACATTTATCTCAAAATAAAAAATTTATTTTAAAAATATAATGTTCACCTTACTGGTAATCAGCATAATTCATTATGAAATATAGTACTTCACTTAACTACTTGGCAAATATATTTTTAAAAACTTTTAGAACTGTAAGAGCCAAAATATGGGTCTAACACCAAAATTTGCATTCTTAAATACCATCTCAGTGTTTCTCTAGGTCCAATCACTAGCAGTTCAGGAAAGGAATTTTTAGAAATGTAAGAGCCAAAACACAGGTCTAACACCAAAACGTGCATTCTTAAATACTGCTTCAATGCTTTTCTAGGTTCAATTGCTAGCTGTTCAGGCAAGGAATTCATAAGTGGCATAGTACTTTCAGATGAAAAATTAAGGAAACAATTGTGTTACCATACAGGAAACAAATCTGAAAAGTAAGATAAATTTGATTCACAGTCTCATTATATTCTTTTTATGTTTTGCATTTGGAAATGTGTATATACTCCAAGGAACCAGTTGGTCTCAATAAACATACAAGGTAACAAAATATAGATCACTTCAGAAAAAGTATTTTCTTATTCTGTTATTTGAATATGCATGAATATTTATTTTAAATTTGGTAGTGTGCTTTATCACATTCTCAATTTATAAAAGAGTAAATCACTGGTTCAAAAGTAGGTCATTAATGAGAAAATACAGTGGTAAAATCAGATGCATGAATACATGAACTAACTCAAGATAATAATGCAAAAGTCAAAAAGAAATCATTCAAATATACCAAGAGTTCTTCATTAGGCTATGATGGAGTAATTTAGAAAGCATTTCCTACCACAAACAACTCAAAAACCAGAACAAAATAAATGAAAAATCCTTTACAGATACTGGATACCAAGCAGCATACGACTGTGATCCTGTGACAACATAGGACTATGACTCTAAAAGAAAAAGAAACAATGTAAGATCTATGATTGCCAGAGCATACTGCTTGTAGGCAATGCTCTGGCCATGACACAAGATGGGGGAAGTAAAGTAGAATAAATAAACTTTTTAGCATGAAATAAATATTTCTCTTTCTTTAAAGAGAAACAAATAAATACTTTTTTTTATTTCTGCTTGTTATCTAATGTCCGTGAAGAATTTTTCATATATTTTTTTCTGGTTTTTGAGTTGTTTATAGCAGGAAATGCTTTCCAAATTACTCCACCATGGCCTAATGAAGAATTCTTAGTATATTTGAGTCATTTTTTCTTTTGACTTTTACAGTATTTTTTGCTTTGATAGTATTTTAAGTGAAATGCTATATTTCATAATGAATTACCCTGATTACTTGTAAGGTGAACAGAAACTCAGTGAGATCACAAATAGAGTGGTGATCTCACTGAGTTGAGAAAACAAAGATTAGAGTTTAAAGAAATCAAACCAGCTCGCACACAGAGAAAACTCAAGAAATCTTCAGAAAAGTACCACAAGCCTTTAGCTGACTACTGATCTGCATGTGCAAAAGGGAAAAACTACTTAATGCTGTGGAAAGGACCAAAAAACAACTCAAGTTATTTACTAGCGCTAGTAACAGTTTGTTCTCAGAGCAACAATAGAAAAATGACCTCACACTACGGGAGGTATTAGGTAGAGTGCTGAGAAGGGCTATAGTACCAAAATAAATGAGTAATAAACTAAAAGTTGCTCTGGAGCCAATCTAACAAGAACAAACTCCCAGAATGTTCAAACTCATAAAAAGTAACGTAACTGCATGTCAGTACAAAGTCCAACACCCCTTAAAAGAATACAACAAAATCTAATAGCCAAAAATTTTTAAATATGCATGTCCAAAATGTATGAAAATTTAACAAGTAGAGAAGTCAAAAAATATATAATTCATAACAAGAAGGAAATCATTCAATAGAAAGAGACCCAGAAATAAAACAAAAGATAGAAGTGGTAGAACAGAAGGTTTTTAAAAACTATTGGAAATATATTTGAATATGCTTAATAATGTTGCAGAAAACATGAATATGATCAAGAATAATAGATAATTTTTTAGAAACTAAAATAGAATGCCTATAAATGAAAAACACAATATCTCACATGAAAAATACATCTAACAGAATTAGCACAAGGGAGAGATTATAGAACAGTGAACTTATATATAAATAGAAACTGTCCAAAATGAAGCACATAAACAAAACAGACTGAAAAACCTGTATAACAATATCAAGCAGCCTAATCTAGGGTGATAAGAGTTTGAGCCTAATCTAGATAGGGTGGTATGACGGTAATGTGGTGGACAGAAATAACATTTGAAGAAATAATTTCCCAAATTTAACAAAATCTCTAATTCCACAAAACCAAGAAACTCAATGAAATACACTCAAGGTGTGTGTGGTGGAGGGGGAGTGTTGAAAAACATAAAGAAACTCACACCAAGAATTTCATGAAGTGATGATGATTTTTTTAAAAAAAGCAGAAGAACAAAAATAAGAATGACAACTGACTTCTCATAAGAAACCAATTGCAAGTCAGAGGACAGTGGAGTCACATTCTTAAGCTAGTAAAATGTGGGGATTATGGGGAGGAATTGCCAACCTATAATTCTATTTTAAAAAAAACTTATCAAAATAGAATTCTACACTCAGCAAACATTTTTTCAAAAATGAAAATGAAACAAAAAGTCATCAGACAAAAAGAAAAATAGTTAAGAGACTTGCCCTACAACAGACGACAACAAAATTCCTTGTACTAAATGAAAATTATACCAGCTATTATATAGAATTTGGATTTATACAGATGAATAAAGAGTATAGGAGATGGTTAATATGTGGATAAATATAAATCATCTTCATTTTTATCTCTCTAAAATGATAATTTACTGTTAAAAACAAACATTATAGCAATTTATTGTGCTGTTTATAACATATATAGGTATGATATTAGCTCAAAAGAAATAATTTAAAAATCAGGTATACTATTTTAAGGTTCTGACACTATATATGAAGTGATATAACATTAATTAAAGGTAGTATCTGATAAACTAAAGATGTATATTGTAAATAATACAGCAACCATTTAAAAGAAACAAAAAGATGTAGTTAATAATAGTCCTACAGATTCATGAAGCTGAGCAAACCACAAACAAGGTATTTTCAAAAAAATCCACGGCAAGCATATCACAATTAAACTGTTGAAAAATAAAAATGAAGAAAACATCTTGGAAGCTGCTACAGAAAAATAACAAATTATATAAGGGAACAACAATTTAAATGACTATGGTTTTATCATAAGAAGCCATAAAGGCCAGAAATAAGTGGCCCGACATTTTTGAAGGGCTAATAACTATAACTTAGAATTCTGTATGCAACAAAAATATCCTACATGGGTAAGTGTGAAATAAAGACATTCTCAGATGCAGAAAAGCTCAGGTAATCTATATAGTCAGCAGAGTTGCTCCAAAAGAAATCCTAAATGAGGCTATTCAGATAGAAGGGATATGTTCATCACCACTGGTCATTAGGGAAATGCAAATCAAAACCACATTGAAATACCATATTATGCCAGTTAGAATGGCGATCATTAAAAAATCTGGAGACAACAGATGCTGAAGAGGATGTGGAGAAATAGGAACGCTTTTACACTGTTGGTGGGAGTGTAAACTGGTGCAACCATTGTGGAAGACAGTGTGGCAATTCCTCAAGGATCTAGAAACAGAAATACCATTTGACCCAGCAATCCCATTACTGGGTATATACCCAAAGGATTATAAATCATTCCATTATAAAGAAACATTCACACATATGGTCATTGAGGCACTGTTTACAATAGCAAAGACTTGGAACCCAAATGCCTATCAATGATAAACTGGATAAAGAAAATGTGGCACATATACACTATGGAATACTATGCAGCCATAAAAAAGGATGAGTTCATACCCTTTGCAGGGACATGTATGAAGCTGGAAACCATCATTCTCAGCAAACTGATGCAAGAACAGAAAACCAAACACCGCATGTTCTCACTCATAAGTAGGTGTTGAACAATGAGAACACATGGACACAGGGAGGGGAACATCACACAACAGGGCCTGTTGGGAGGGTGGGGTGACTAGGGGAGGGATAGCAGGGGGTGGGAGAATTGGGGAGGGATAATATTAGGAGAAATACTTAATGTAGGTGAAGGGGGGACAGATGCAGCAAACCACCATGGCATGTGTATACCTATGTAACAATCCTGCACAATCTGCATATGTATCCCAGAACTTAAAGTATAATAATAATTAAAAGAAGAAAACACAAAGACCCGAATAATAAAATAGTAGACCTAAGTTTAAATATATCAACAATTACATTCCAGAAGTTAACAAAGGAGAAAAAATGAAATTGTAAAAGGAAAAGGAAACTAACAGAATAATTAGAGGGCAAAAATCAAAACAGCATGTTTAAACCCAAGCGTATTGATAATTACATTAAATATAAATTGTCTAAAATAGTCAATTAAAAGGCAGCATCTGTCACATTGAAAGAAAAAAAAGCAAAGTCCTATCAGCTATCAAAGAGACTAAAACATATGAAAGTATAAAACTCAGTAGTAAAAGTAAGGACACAATTCAAAATATTCTAATACTGTAATGGTGATGTGTGAATCACTTTTATCTGTAGTATAAAGGCTAAAAGACAAAAGTGTTAAAAATAATAACTATAATAATATGCTAAGGAATATTCAATAAATATATAAATCATGACATCAAAAACATAAAATATGAGAGGTGGAGTTGGCATAAAAACGTAGAGTTATTTTATGTGATCTAAGTTAAGTTGTTATCAGCTTAAAAGAGCATTACAACTATAAGATTGAATTACCAATCAAAAGTTTTTGAATCAATAATCAAAAACCTCCCAAAAAAGAAAGCCCAGGAACAAATGAGCTTCACTAATGAATTGTGCCAAATATTTTAAAAATAATTAAGAACAATCCTTTTCAAATTTTTCCACAAAATATAAGAGGAGGGAACACTTCCAAACTCATTTCATGAGGCCAGCATTATCCTAATACCAAAGTCAGACAATGACACTATAAGAAAAGAAAAAATAAAGGCCAATATCCCTGATAAATATTGGAGCAAAAATTCTCAACACATACTAGCAAATAAAAATCAAGATCACAGTAAAAGAATCATTCATTGTGATAAAATGGGATTTATCCCAAGGAAGCAATGATGAGTTAACATGCAAAAATAATTAATGTGATACACCACAATAACAGAATGAAGGACAAAAACTCTATGATCATCTCAATAGATGCAGAAAAAGCTTTTGATAGAATTCAACATCATTTCATAATAAAAACTCTCAGCAAATTAGGTATAAAAGGAATGTACCTCAATATAATAAAAGCCATGTATGACAAGCCCACATTCAACACCACAGTGTTGGAAAGTTGAAGGCTTTTCCTCTAACATTAAGAACAAGACAAGAATGCTCATTCCCACCACTTCTGTTTAGTACAAGAAATCCTAGCCAGAGGAATTAGGCAAAAGAAAGAAATAAAAGACATCCAAATTGGAAAGAAGAATCTGCCTGTTTGCAGATTACATAATATTACATGTAGAAAATCCTAAAGTCTCCACCAAAAATCTGTAAAAAAATAATAAATTCAGTAAAGTTGCAGAATACGAATAAACATACAAAAATCAGTAGCATTTCTATATGCTAACAATGAACTATCTGAAAAAGAAACCAGAAAAGATCCCATTTGCAACATTAAAAACTAAAATAAAATACTTAAAAATAAATTTAAGCAAGGATTATATCTCCAAGATACTATTTACCAATAAGACTATATATTCTTTACTTCATTATTTATAATTTTTAATTTAGTAATATATTAATTTCAATCATAAGATAAATTTTAAATTTGAATCAATCTAGATGGGGTGCAGTGGCTCACTCCTGTAATCCCAGCACTTTGGGAAGTCAAGACAGGAGGATCACTTGAGGCCAGGAGTTAAAAGACCAGCCTGGCCAGCATAGTGAAACTCTTAAAATTACCAAAAAAAAAAAAAAAAAAAAAAAAAAAAAAAAAAAAAAAAAAAAAAAAAAAAAAAAAAAATAGCCAGGCATGGTGGTGCACATCTGCAGTCCCAGCTACTCGGGAAGCTGCGGCACAAGAATTTTCTGACCTCAGGAGGCAAAGGTTTCAGTAAGCCAAGATCATGCCACTACACTCTAGCCTGGGTGACAGAGCAAGACACACACACACACACACACACACACACAAAAGTTGGCCCAATCTAGTTTTAAACTTTTAAGAATCCTAAGAGGCTCAAAAGTAAACTAAATGCTCAAGAAGAGTACATATTATACTTTATTATGTACCAAGAAATGACCAGATCATGGGATTTTTTCTTAGCTTACCTTTCCATAAGCATTCAGTTAGACAGTTAAGACACAAGGGAGCTATTATTTACTGTGAACCTGACATACAGTTTTTTTCTCTAAGAAGTTATGGTAGATGTCTTCAAAAGATTCCCTTCAGCACCTTACATGGCAAACGCCAATCTCTATTACTGCTGTAGGTTTGAAGTCTCACTTGTTTACAATTGTTGGTGGAGAACTACCACTTTTTTGAAAACTTTTATACTTACAGATGCTATAATAAAAAAGACTCATTGTTAGGGCATTTGAACCTTGCCTCCAGTTATAATAACAGAGTAGCTATATATGTAAAATACCATTTCAAACTTCCACAATGACCAAGTTATTCTGATTCTAATAAACCAAACAAGTAACCAAAAAAAAAAAAACTTTAATTTTAAAAATCTGTGGCTATACTCCAAATTTTTGGTATTATCCAAATGCATCAGAACTGAAATAAATGTGCTAAAACTGAACTGTATTTGTTCTTTGTATCTTACTTTAATGGGTATTTTTTTTATCACTAGGTTAGTTCATTATTCTTGCTAAAATAGGAAAATATACCCTGGTCTACTGAATATCTTATGCAAACATTAGTCTAAATTCCCTCCCTGATGGTGCCCTCTCAGCAATTAAGCACAAAACTGATCCAGAAGAAAGCAAGTAATGTAACTGTTCATTTGTCTACAGAGATGACTTCTAGATGTCTCTTTGCTTTAATGTAGAAAGAATAGAAGCATTCAAACAAATTTTTTTTCATGTTTTAGTCCTGTTAATTATTGAAAATAAAGTTTACTGAAAAAGTAAACTAACAAGTTTACATTTTCCCACTAATGCCAGTATAGCTGAATTTCCACAGTCTCTCAAAATGACTACCACTTTAGCTTGCTAAGAAGTCTCCACAACTCACTTGCTATTCATATACCTAATCCCAACCCTAATACATTATCTACATGGATATCAGGATATTTTTTTATAAAAAGCAGATATAATCAAGGTTTCATCAAGCTTAACTATTGAAACATTTCCTTTTATTGCTCACTAAAAAAAACTGAAAATCTTTGAAATAAATGTAACCAATGAGTTGAAAAATCTGTACAATAAAAACTATAAAACACTGATGAAATAAATTGAAAAAGACACAAATAAATGGAAAGATCTCACATTCACAGATTGGAAAAATTAATATTGTTACAATGTCCATACTACCCAAAGTGATCTACAGATTAAGAGCAATGCCTACCATAATCTCAGTGACATTTTTCACAAAAATTAAAAAAAAAATTCTGAAATCAGTATGAAACCACAAAAAGCTAAGGCAATCTTAAGCAAAAAGAACAAATCTAGAGGCATCCCATTAGTTGATTTCAAAATCCACTACAAAACTATAGTGATGAAAACAACACTGTACCAGCATAGTACTAACACAAGACCAGTGGAACAGAATAGGAAGCCTGAAAATAAACTCACACATTTATAGTCAATTAACTTTCGATGAAAATGCCTAGAGACACATACCAGGAAAAAGACAGTCCCTTCAATTAATGATTCTGGGAAAACGATATATCCACATGCAGAAGAATAAAATCAGACCCTGTTTTACACCATATGCAAAAATCAACTAAAAACGGATTAAAGTTTTAAAGATAAGACATGAAATGGTAAAACTACTAGAAAAAGACATAGTGGAAACGTTAATGATATTCATTGGGTAAAGATTTCTTGGATATGACCCCAAAATCACAGATAACAAAAGCAAAAGTAGACAAATGATATTACATCAAACTACAAAGCTTCTGCATATCAAGGACACAATCAACAAAGTGAAGAGATAACCTATGTAATGGGATGATACATTTGCAATGATCCTATTAAAGGATTAATACCCAAAATATATAAGGAACTCAGAGAACTTAAAAGCAAGAAAACAAATAACCAAATTAAAACATGGGCAAAGGACCTGAGTGGACATTTCTCAAAAGAAGATATGCAAATGCCCAATAAGTATACAGAAAAATGCTCGACATTACTCACCATCAGAAAAATGCAAATAAAAACCAAAATGATATGTCATTTCACATCTGTTAAAATGGTTATTATCCAAAAAGACAAAAGATAACAAGTGTTGGCAAGAATGTGGAGAAAAGGGAACCCTTGTACCCTGTTGGTGGGAATGTAACTAAGTATACCTATTATAGAAAACAATATAAAGTTTCCTCAAAAGATTAAAAGTAGAACTACCGTATGGTCCAGCAATTTCACTACTAGGTATATATCTAAAGAATCTGAAATCAGCACATCAAAAAGATATCTTTATACCCATGTTCATTTATAACATTAGTCTCAATAGCCAAGATACGGAATCAACCTAAGGGTCCATACAATGGAATGAACAGATGAAGAACATGTGGCATATTGATGATCCTGAATAACATGGGTTTGAACTTCATGAGTCCACTTATGTGTGGGCCCACTTATATGTAAATTCTTTCAAACTAATGCAAATAGAAAATACAACATTTGTGGGATGCAAAACTTGTGTTTAGGGAGAACCAACTTTTCCTATACAGAAAGGGCCAACTTTTCCTACATGTAGCTTCCCCATGCTGACTGTGGGAGCTGAATATGTACAGGCTTTGGTAGAGGGGTCCTGGAACCAATTCCCTATGTATACCGAGGGCCAACTATATATACACAATGCAATCTTTTTTTACCTTAAAAAAGGGAAAACATCCTGTCATTTGTGACAAGATGAATCAAGATATCCCTACACCTATTAAAGAAAATACATACATAGTTAAAAATTTTTTCACGAAGTCCTGGAACAGATAGTTTCCCTGATGAATTCTATCAAACATTTAAGATAGAAATATTACCAATTCTATACAAACTCTTAAAAAAGATAAAACACTCTTTAAATCATTTAACATTAGCCAGATTACAAAACCATATGAAGATATTACAAGAAAAATGCATATGCTAATACCTCTTATGAATATAGATATAGAAATCTTTAAGATTTTAGCAAATACAATTCAGCAATATATGAAAAGGATAATACATAATGACCAAGTAAGCTTTATCCAAGAATGCAATGGCAGTTTAACATGTAAAAGTCAATCAATATCATTCACCATATTAAAAATCAGAAAAATTAAAAACAAAAGTCATTCTCGAAAGATGTGAAAAAAACTATTTTGAGGAAATGTAACACTATTCATGAAAAAAACTCAACAAACTGAAATAAAAGTAAATTTCCTCAACCTAATAAAAGTCATCTTAAACACATTGCTAACACTGCATATTTCCCTACTAAAATAAAGAAAAAGGCAGAAATATGTGCTCTCACTACTTCTACTCAGTAATTAACTAATGATACTAATAGTACAAGACAAAGAAAATTAGTAAAAGACATAAACGTTGAAAAAGAAAGAGTAAAACAATGTTCATTACCATGCTGTATGTGCACCTATGTAGTAAATAAGGAGTTGTTTACCAACAGGCAACAGGGATTAGTAAATGTGTTTAGCAAGGTTGCATGATACCAACCCAATATTTGAAAATGAATGATCTTTCCATAGACTAGCAATCAGCTATTCTAAATTTAATTTTTAAATACCATTCAGGTAATATTTCAAAATATGAAATATTTAGGAATAAATTTAGCAAACTATGTACAATACCTATACATTGAAAAATATAAAATACTGCTGAAACAAACAAGATCTAAATAAAGAAATGACATATGATGTCCATGTATTAGAAGACTCAATATTGTTAAAGACTCAATTTTCCCTTCTATAGATCCAATGCAACTCCAACTAAAATCCTTGCAGCCTTCTCTCAAAAATTGACAAGCTGATTCTAAATTTTATATTGCAATATGAATAGTTCAAAACTTTTTAAAATGGAAAAAAAGATGAAAGACTTACATTGCCAATTTTAGAGAGTTACAATAATCAATAGTGTGATACTAGAATAACCATAATATACATCAATGGATCAGAATAGAGTCCAAAATTTGGTTTACACATATATGGCCTATTGATTTTTCAACACAGATACCAAGGTGATTCAATGGGAAAAGTTGGAACAATTGGGTATTTATTCATTCATTCATTCATTCATTTAGGCACAGGGTCTCACTTTTCTCTAAATGACAGGCTAGAGTGCAGTGGCACTATCATAGCTCACTGTAGCCTTGAACTCTTAGGCTCAAACAATCTTCCCACCTCAGGCTCCTAAGCAGCTGAGATTATAGGTGTGAGCCACTGGACCGAACCTATTTTTATAAAAATCTCAGCCCATACTTCACATGACTCAAATTGATCATAAATATCTGAGGACAAAGGCCAAAATTATAAAACATCTACTAGAAAACATAAGAGAAAAATCTTTATGACCTTGAGCTTGACAAGGTCTTTTAGATAGAATACAAAAAGTACAGACATTTTTAAATATAATAATATACTGTAATTCATCAAAATTTACAACTTCTGGTTTATAAAGAGATGAAAAGTTATCCTAAAGAGTTACTGGCCTTAATGAGTACATAGAAATAAAGATTGAGCTAGAAAGTTTATTGAAAGAAATAATAACAGAACTTTCCAAACTTGTAAAAAGATGTAAATATCCAGATACAAAAAGGTTATAAAACACCAACAGATACTTCAAATAAGACCACTTCAAGATATATAATATTCAGACTCTCAAAGGTCAAGGATAAGGAACAGATCCTAAAAGCAGCAGAGAAAAGAAGAAAATAACATATAAATAATCCCTGACAGATCTGGCAGCAGACTTCTCAGTGGAAACCTTATAGGCCAGAAGAGTGGGATGACGTTTTCAAAGTGCTGAAGGAAAGAAAACGTCCAACCTAGAATGTTATATATATCCAGCAAAATTATTCTTCAAACATAAAGGAGAAATACTTCCCCAGAAAAATAGAAAACAAGGGATTTCATCAACACCATATCTGTCTTACAAGAAATGTTAAAGGGAGTTCTTCAATGTGAAAGAAGAGGATATTAACAAACAAGAAATCATCTAAAGGTATAAAACTCACTGGCAATATTAAGTAAACAAACAAACACAGAATACTCTAATACTATAACTGAGGTACATAAAGCACTCATATTTGTAGTAGAAAAACTAAAAAACAAACCAATCAAAAATAATAATTATTACAACATTTTAAGAGATAGACTGTATAAAAAGATAGATAGACAATAAAAAGTAAAAAGCCAAAGAGAATGTAAAGTATCAAGGTTTTTTAGTTTTTTGCTTATTTGTTTCGTTTTTTCTTTTCCTTGCAGTCAGAATTAACTTGTCATCAGCTTAAAATAACTGGTTTAAAGATTTTATTTGCAAGCCTCAAAACAAAACAAAAACCTAAAAGATATACAAAAAATAAAAGGCAAGAAATTAAAATACACTACCAGAAAAAAAAAAAAAAAACACCTTTATACAAAGAAAGACAGAAGGAAAAAAGACCAACAAAATGACCAGAAAACAAACAACAAAATGGCAGTAAATCCTTACCTATCAATAATAATATTGAGTGTAAATGGACTAAATTCTCCAAGCAAAAGACATAGGGTAGAAGAATGGATAAAAATATAAGACCTAACTACATGCTGCCTAGAAGAAACACCTCACCCATAAAGACACACAGATCTAAAATAAAGGAATGAAAAAAGATATTCCATGCCAGTGGAAACAAACAAACAAAAAAAAAGCAAGAAGAAGCAGCTATACTTATATCACATAAATAGATTTCGAGACAAAAACACTGTAAAAAGAGACAAGGTTATTACACATGATAAAAGATCCTCTTCAGCAAGAGGATATAACACTTGTAAATCCATATGCACCCAACATTGAAGCACCAAAAATATAAAGAAAATATTATTAGCGCTAAAAAGAAAGACAAACCCCAAAACAATAATATATTGAGACTTCCGCACATTTTCAGGATTTGATAGATCATCCAGACAGAAAATCAACAAAGAAACATCAGACCTTAATCTGCACTACAGACCAAAGGAACATTTATCTAATAGCTACAGAATACACATTCTTCTCCTCAGCACATAGAATATTCTTCAAGATAGACCATTTATTAGGACACAAAACATGTCTCAAAAATTCTAAACAATTTAAATCACATTAAGTATCTTTTCTGACCACAACAGAATAAAAGTAGAAATAGCAAGAGGAACTTTGAAAACTATACAAACTCATGGAAATTAAACAATATGCTTCTGAAAACCCACTTGGGTCAATGAAGAAATTCAGAAGAAAATTTTAAAATTTCCTGAAACGATTGAAAATGGAAACAAACATATCAAAACCTAAGGAATACAGCAAAACCAGTACTAAGAAGGAAGTTTATGGCAATAAATGCTACATTAAAAAAATAGAAAACCTTCAAATAAACAATCTACAGCTACATCTTAAAGAACTCAAAAAGCAAGAGCACACCAAACCCAAAATTAGTAGAAGAAATTAAATAATAAAGATCAGAGCAGAAATTAAATCAAGAATTTAAAAAAATACATAAGGTCAATGAAATTAAAATTTTGTTAAAAGATAAATAATATTGATAAATCAGTATCAGTCAAAGAAAAAAGAGACAAAACCTAAATAAATAAAATCAGAGATGAAAAAGGAGATATTACAAGGGATACCACAGAAATTCAAAGAATCATTAGAGACTATTAGGAGACAGAGTGCCAATAAACTGTAAAACATAAAAGAAATAGATAAATTATTTGCAACATACCAAGATTAAACAATGAAGAAATTCAAAACCTGAGTAGGCCAGTAACACAGAGCAAGATAGAACCAGTGATGAAATGTCTCCCATCAAAGAAAAGCCTAGTCCCTAATGGTATCAACAGACTGAAGAGCAATAAATCATACAATCATTTCAACTGATGCCAAAAATGCATTCAATAAAATTCAAAATCCCTTCATTATAAAAACTAAAAAACTGGGTACAGAAGAAACATACTTCAAAAGTTTAAAAGCCATATACAACAAACCCACAGCTAGTATCATACTAAATGGAGACAAACTGAAAGCCTCTCCTCTAAGATCTGAAACATGACAGGATCCTTTCACCACTTTTATTCAACATAGTACTAGAAGTTCTAGCTACAGCAATTAGACAAGAGAAAGAAATAAAGGGCATCCTAATTAAAAAGGAAGAAATCAAGGTTTTCCTTGCTTATAGATATGATCTTATATTTAGAAAATCTAAAGACTCCAAAAACTATTGGAACTGATAAGCATATTCAGTAATATTGCAGGGATACAAAATCAAGACACAAAGAAAAACAGTAGCATTCCGATATGGCAACAGTGAACAATCTGAAAAAGAAACAAAAAATAACAAGAATCTCATTTAAAATAGCTACACGTAAAATAAAATGTCTGGGAATTAACTTAACCAAAGAAGTGAAAGATCTCCACAATTAAAATTGTAAGACGCTGATGAAAAAATTGAAGAGCACACAAAAAATGGAAAGATCCCATGTTCATGGATTTAAAAAAATATTGTTAAAATATCCAAACTACCCAAAGGTTCTATAGATTAAACATAATGCCTATCAAAATACCAATGACATTTTTCACAGAAATAGAAAGAATAATCCTAAAATTTATATGGAACCACAAAAGACTCAGAATAGCCAAAGCCATCCTGAGCAAAAAGAACAAAACAGGAGGCATCACATTACTTGATTTGGAATTATATTACAAAGCTATAGTAATCCAAGCAGCATTGTACTGGCATAAAAACAGAAATATAGACCAATAGGACAGAATAGATACTCCAGAAATAGATTCACACATTTATGGTCAACTCATTTTTTACGAGGTTGCCAAGAACATACATTGGGGAAAGGACAGTCTCCTCAATAAATGGTTCTGGGAAAACTGGATATCCATATGCAGAGGAATGAAACTAGATCCCTATATCTTACCATATACAAAAATAAAATCAAAATTGATTAAAGGCTTACATCTATCACATGAAACTATGAAAATACTAGAAGGAAACACTGGAGAAACACTCCAGGACATTGGTCTAGGCAAAGATTTCTTGAGTAGAACCTCAAAAGCACAGGCAACCAAAGCAAAAAATGGGCAAATACATCACATCAAGCTAAAAAACCTTCTGCACAGCAAAAGAAACAATCACAAAGAGAAGAGACAACCCATGGAATGAGAGAAAATATTTTCAAAGCACCCATCTGACAAAGGATTAATAACCAGAATATACAAGGATATCAAACAACTAAACAGGAAAAAAAAATCTTATTTTTAAATGGGCAAAAGATCTGAATATAATTTTTCTCAAAAGAAAACATATGTATTAGCCCATTTTCACACTGCTGTAAAGAACTTCCCAAGACAGTAATTTATAAAGGAAAGAGGTATAATTGACTCACAGTTCAGCATGGTGGGGAAGCCTCAGGAAACTTGCAATTATGGCAGAAGGTGAAGGGGAAGCAGGCACCTTCTTCAAAAGGTGGCAGGAAGGATAATGAACACAGGAGGAACTACTAAATACTTATAAAACCATCAGATCGCATGAGAACTCACTCACTATAATGAGAACAACATGGGGTAAATGGAGCCCATGATGAAATTAGCTCTACCTGGTCTCACCCTTGATAAGTAGGGATTGTGGAGACCATGGGGATTATAATTCAAGATGAAATTTGGGTGGAGACACAAAGCCTAACCTTTCAACATACAAATGACAAACAGGTCTATGAAAAAATACTCACTAACCATCAGATAAATACAAATCAAAATCGTAATGAGATATCATCTCACTCCAGTTAAAATGGCTTTTATCCAAGAGACAGGCAATAATGCTGGTGAAGATGTGGAAAAAGGAGAATCCTCATATGCTGCTGGTGAAAATATAAATTAGTACAACCCTGAGTTCTAATTTGATTGCATTGTTGTCTGAGAGACTGTTATCACTTCCGTACTTTTGCATTTGCTGAGGAGTGTTTTACTTCCAATTATGTGGTCAATTTTAGAGTAGGTGTGATGTTGTGCTGAGAAGAATGTATATTCTGTTGATTTGGGGTGGAGAGTTCTGTAGACATCTGTTAGGTCTGCTTGATCCAAAGCTGAGTTCAAGTCCTGGATATCCTTGTTAATTTTCTGTCTCGTTTACCTGTCTAATGTTGACAGTGGGGTGTTAAAGTCTCCCACTATTACTGTATGGGAGTCTAAGTCTCTTTGTAGGTCTCCAAGGACTTGCTTTGAGAATCCAGGTGCTCCTGTATTGAGTGCATATACATTTAAGAGAGTTAGCTCTGCTTGTTACATTGATCCCTTTACTATTATGAAATGCCCTTCTTCGTCTGTTTTGATCTTTGTTAAAGTCTAGACTAGGATGGCAAACCCTGCTTTTTTTTTTTTTTTGCCTTCTGTTCACTTGGTAAATATTCCTCCAACCCTTTATTTTGTGCCTATCTGTGTCTTTGCACATGTAATGGGTTTCCTGAATACAGCACACCGATGGTCTTGACTTTTTATCCAGTTTGCCAGTCTGTGTCTTTTAAGAGGGGCATCTAGCCCACTTACATTTAAGGTTAATATTGTTATGTGTGAATTTGATCCTGTCATTATGATACTAGCTGGTTATTTTGCCCATTCGTTGATGCGGTTTCTTCATAGTGTCGATGACCTTTACAATTTGGTGTGTTTTTGCAGTGGCTGGTACTGGTTGTTACTTTCCATGTTTGGTGCTTCCTTCAGGAGCTCTTGTAAGGCAGGCCTGGTGGTGACAAAATCTCTCAGCATTTGCTTGTCTGTAAAGGATTTTATTTCTCCTTCACTTGTGAAGCTTAGTTTGACTAGATATGAAATTCTGGGTTCAAAATTCTTTTCTTTAAGAATGTAGAATATTGGCTCCACTCTCTTCTGGCTTGTAGGGTTTCTGCCAAGAGGTCCACTGTTAGTCTGATGGGCTTCCCTTTGTGGGTAACCCTGCCTTTCTCTCTGGCTGCCTTTAACATTTTTTCCTTCATTTTAATCTTGGTGAATCTGATGATTATGTGTCTCGGGGTTGTTCTTCTCAAGGAGTATCTTTGTGGTATTCTCTGTATTTCCCAAATTTGAATGTTGGCCTGCCTTGCTAGGTTGGGGAAGTTCTCCTGGATAATATCCTGAAGAGTGTTTTCCAACTTGGTTCCATTCTCCCTATCACTTTTAGGTACACCAATCAAACATAGATGTGGTCTTGTCACATAGTCCCATATTTCTTGGAGGATTTGTTCATTTCTTTTCACTCTTTTTTCTCTAATCCTGTCTTCATGCTTGATTTCATCGAGCTGATCTCCAATCTCTGATATCCTTTCTTTGGCTTGATCGATTCAGCCACTGATACTTGTGTATGCTTCACAAAGTTCTTATGCTGTGTTTTTCAGCTCCATCAGATCATTTATGTTCTTTTCTAAACTGGTTATTCTAGTAGGCAACTTGTCTAACATTTTGTCAGGGTTCTTAGACTTGAAGTGATGGATATCCCAAATACCCTCATTTGATCATTACACATATGCCTGCAGCAAAACATCACACGTACCTCATAAACATATACAACTATTATATAGCCACAATAATCAAATATAAAAATGTTTTAAAAGAAGTACAAATTACAGGGAATGCATATTTCTTCCAAATAAATAAAATGCTTAAAATATATAAAATAATAGAATGGCTGCCTTTTAAGGCAGTGATACATCCATCAATGAAAGAATATTAAGCAGATACAAAAAAAATAAGAATTTTCTGAATTTGAATGCATATCTACTAAAACTTTTTAATATAGTCAATGCAAATTTTCAAAGATATGTATAATAATTTTGTAGTTCCTAGTTTAAATGCATATTGTTTAATTATTCACTTAGCAAAACTAAAGTCTTTTATTGTGATACTTTCTAAAATATTTAGTAAGTTTTCTTTTTTTTTTCTTTTTTTTTTTTTTTTTTTTTTTTTTGAGATGGAGTCTCACTCTGTATCCCAGGCTGGAGTGCATTGGCAAGAACTCAGCTCACTGCAACCTCTGCCTCCCGGGTCCTGATTCAAGCAATTCTCCTACCTCAGCCTCCCAAGTAGCTGGGATTACAGGCACAAGCCATCATGTCCAGCTAATTTTTGTATTTTTTTAGTAGAGATGGGGGTTTGACCAGGTTGGCCAGTCTGGTCTTGAACTCCTGACCTCATGATCTGCCCACCTCCACCTCCCAAAGTTCTGGGATTCCAGGCATGAGCCACTGCGCCTGGCCAACATTTAGTAAGTTAAAAAAAAAAAATGTATACAATTTTAACAGGAGCCTTTGTCACCCTGACAAAGCAGTTTACTAAAATGATACAGCCATGTCTTCCTTAACAATGAGGATACATTCAGAGAAATGCACTGTTAGGCAATTTCATCACTGTGTGAACATCATAGGGTATACTTACACAAACCTAAATGGTATAGCCTGCTACATACTTAGACTGTGTGGTATAGCCTATTGCTCCTGAATGAAAAACTATATAGCATGTTATCATATTGAATACTGTAGGTAATTAGAACACAATGGTATTTATGTATATAAACATATAGAAAACGTATACTGAAAGTGTGGTATAAAAAAAATTAAAACTGGTATACCAGTATAGGACACTTACCATGAATGAAGCTTGCAGGACTGGAAGTTGTTCTGGATGAGTCAATGAGTAAGTGGTGAGTGAATGTAAAGGCCTAGGACATTCTGTATACTACTGTAGAATTTATAAGCACTATATACTTAGGCAACACTAAATTTATTTTTAAAATGTTTTTCTTCCATCAATAATAAAGTAACCATAGCTTACTGTAAAGATTTACCTATAAACTTTTTGATTTTTTAACTTTTTGATCCTTCTGTAATAACAGCCTAAAACACAAATATAATTTACAGCTGTTAAAAAATATTTTTCCTTATATCCTTATTATATAAGCTTTTCCCTATTTTTTAATGTTTTATTTCACTTTTTAAAATGTTTTGCTAAAAACAAAGACACAAACACACACATTAGCCTAGGCCTACACAAAGAAGGATCATCAATATCACTGTCTTCCACCTCCATATCTTGTCCCACTGGAAGATCTTTAGGGGCATTCATATGCATGGAGCTCTCATCTCCTATGATAATAATGCCTTCTTCAGGAATACCTCCTGCCTAAGGCTATTTTACAGTTATTTTTTTTTCTTCTAAGTAGAAGAAGTACACTCTAAAATAACAATAAAAATAATATAATATAATATATAAACAATAATAAAATAATATAATAAACACATAAAGGAGTAACATAGTTATTATCAGCATCAAGTGTTATGTACTATACATAATTATATGTGCCATACTATACGACTGGCAGTGAAGTAGGTTTGTTCACACCAGCATCACCACAAACACATGAGTAATGGCTTGCACTATGACATTTTCACAGCTACATCTCTAGGGATAGGAATTTTTTAGTTCCAGTATAATCTTATGAGACCTCCATCATATACTCAGTCTGTCATTAATTAAAATATTAAGCATGACATAACTGTATTTTACTCATTATCTTAATACTGTTTTATTTTACCTAATTATTCGTAAGAAGGTCTGCACAAATGAAACTCCACAAATGCCAAACCTAATTGTAATACACAATAAAATTTTGCTTTTTGTGATTCCTATGATTGAATTGGTTTTACATTGGAGATTTCTATTAAAAGTTCCTAATTCTCACAACCTAATACATCTGTTTTATGGATCTATACTTTCAGACACCAGTGTGCTAAAAATCAATGTCCAATTTACACTTAAAATTCACCAAGAAATTTTTAAAAATGTGATATTGAAAGCAGAAGAGAAAGTCACATAGTATCACTAAATTTAACAAAAAAAAAAAAACCTCTTAAAAAAACTAATGATTTTTAGATCAAAAGGAAAAAAAGTTAAAATTAAATGACATTAATAATGGCTTCCCAAACAAACCTCCAAAATTCTTAAAGCATGAAAAATACTAAAGCAAAATATTAATATTATACTCACCTTGAGACTGACATTAATATTCTTAGAAAGTTTATGAGGTATTGCTAACCTGAAGTGAAATAAATTTCCCTTAGGACTAACACGGGAGAGCTTTATGGTCCAAGTTAGTAAAACCATCCACGTAATTCCCCTCTGAGATTTGTAGACTCCCTAAAAGCCATAATTCTAACAAAAAAATGACAAACTGACATTTCCTTTACTGCCACAGCAAGTTCAAGGGAATTCTTATAATCTTCAGTTAAATATATATTCCACATAACCAAATTTGAAAAAACATATGTCTGTTTCTTCTCATCTATTTTTGCATTTTATTGCAAATAATTTCAAAGGTGCAAGAATAGCCAAAGAATTCCCCATACACATATACCTCTCACTCAGATTCCCTAATTTTCATCTTTCCTAATTGTTTTATCATTAGCTTTTCTCCCTCTCCCTTCCTCCTTCTCTCTCTCTCTCTCTCCCCTCCATTTGTATACCTCATTCTTATTGCCCCTAAATACTTTGATGTGTATTTCTTTGTTTTTTTTCTTTTTTTGAGGTGGAGTTTTGCTGTCTACCAGGCTGGAATGCAATGGCACATTCTCAGCTCACTGCAACCTCCAATTCTCACGTTCAAGCGATTCTCCTGCCTCAGCCTCCCAAGTAGCTAGGATTACAGGTGCCTGCTACTGCACTCAGCTGATTTTTGTATTTTTTAATAGAGATGGGGTTTTGTCATGTTGGCCAGGCTGGTCCTGAACTCCTCACCTCAGGTGAGTGACTCGCCTCGGCCTCCCAAAGTGCTGGGATTACAGGCGTGAGCCACCATACCTGGCCTGGTGTGTATTTCTTAAGAACAAGCACCTTCTTTCTATTATACATAACCATACTGAAGTTAGCAACTTTAAGAAATTTAATATTTGTACAATGCTTCCTATAAATGCAAATTTTGAGAACTGAGTCAATAATGTCCTTCATAGAATTTCTAAATTTTTCATCCAGCATAGAATCGAGTCTGGAATCACCAGTTCTCACGCATTTGTTGTTACCTTTTGTGCACCAATTGTCAACAACTAGTCATCATGTCTCATTAGCTTCCTTTAATCTGGAACAATTTTTCAACCTTTTTTGTCTCCCATAACATGGACATTTTTGAAGAATAAAGCCATCCATCCCTCTTTTTAAATGGCATATTCTTTATTTGAAGTTTGTCTAATATTGCTTCATGCATTCCTAGTCAGAATACTGTAAGCTAGAGGTTGACAACCTATGTCCTGTAGGGTCAAAGCTACTCTGCTGCTCATTTTTGTAAAACACACACACACACACAGACACACACACACATTTATTTCCACAACAGTGTACAAGGACTCCCTGTTTTCCACATCCTCACCAATACTTATTATGTCTTTTTTATGGCCATTCTAACAGGTGTAAGGTGATAGATCATAGATCATTTAAGTTTTAATTTCCATTTCCCTGATAACTGGTAATATTCAGCAATTTTCATATACCTGTTGGCAATTTGTATGTCTTGCTTTATAAACTTTATTTTTTTGTGATTACATAGATGCATACATTTAAGGATTACATGAGATACTTTGAAACAAACATACAATACATAATAATCACATCAAACATTTATTCCTTTCTGTTACAAACAATCCAATTCTACTGTATTTTTTAAGTGAACATTAAATTGTTGTTGACAATAGTCACTGTTGTGCTATCAAATACTAGATCTTACTCATTCTATATATATTTTTTGCCCCATTAATCATCCTCACATCCCCACCAACGACCCATCCCAGCCTCTAGTAACTGGCATTCTACTATCTCCATGAGTTTTTTATTTTTATCTCCCACAAATAATTGAGAACATACAATTTGTCTTTCTGTGCCTGGCTTATTTCACTTAATGATCTCCTGTTCCACCCATTGCAAATGACAGGGTTGCATTCTTTTTTATGGCTGAATGGTACTCCATTGTATATATGTACCATTTTTTTTTATCCATTCCTTTGTTGATGGACACTGGTTGCTTCCAAATATTGTCTATGAATAGTTCTGCAATAAACATGGGAGTGCAGATATCTCTTCACTGTGATCTTCTTTATTTGGGGTATATACCTAGCAGTGGGATTGCTGGGTCATTTGGTAACTCTATTTTTAGTTTTTGGAGGAACCTCAAAATTGTTCTCCATAGTTGTACTAATTTACATTCCCACCAACAATGTCTGAGGGCTCGCTTTTCTCCACATCCTTGCCAGCGTTTCTTATCATTTGTATGACTTCTTTGAGAAATGTCTACTTAGATCCTTTGCCCATTTTTTAATCAGATTGTTTTATTTTGTTGTTTCTATATTTTGGATATTAACTTATCAGGTGTAGGATTTGCGAATATTTCCCCCTTTCCATAGAAAGTCTCTTCATTCTGTTCACTCACTTACTTATTATCTATGGCTTGCTTTCACCCTATAATGGCAGAATTGGCAGAATTGAGTAGATGAGACAGAGACTGCATAGTCCACAAAGCCCAAAATATTTACTATTTGAACTTTTACAGAACTGGTTTGCAGAACTCTACCATATGTAATGTCTCTTTCTGTAGGTATCATATGCAAAGGCATACAGTGTCCAATTCTCCTTAGTTTATGATGTTAATTTCAATCACTCAGACAAGTTATTAACAGGTTTCTCTACTTTGTAGTTATGATTTTTCTTCTGCACCTTTTAAGTAATCTGTAGGGAAGACTTAAATGCCATGCACATCTCATAAAAAAAAAAAAAAACTTCATACCCACCCCCAAAGATTTAACATCCATTGATGATTCTTTCCCATACCAACTTTTACTATAATTTTAGCAAAATGATTTTTCAACTCCAGCTATGACAGTCTGCATTCTATGTTGATGCTTCCCTTCTTCTGTATTTATAACTGTCTACTATCAGTGTAAGCTTATGCATTCCTATCTTTTTAATAGTTTTTAATGTATTTCCCTCCTAGATTATTTTAATGCTCAAATTCTCCCATGTTTTACCAATAGGATCCCCCAGAAGGTGATGCCTGTGTTCTTCTGATATGACTCATCATTTTCTTGAGTGCTTCCTTAATTTGATATAAGATGTACTTGGCCCATCTTTATCTTCCCTGTCACAGTCATACAATCAGCAAGTTCTCCAAGGAGCTCTGCTTCCTTTCCATAGGAAATATTACATACCATATTGGGGAATATGGGTGACTCAGTGTGCTCACTACTATTAGGGTGTTTTAGCTTCTGGGCCCTTTCAGAAGAATCTACATCTATGTCTGTATGTATATCCATGTATCTATCTATCTATTTGTGTATCTACATATATATGTTTTTATTTATCTAGGTAACCATAAATTCAAATTGGTACCTCCAACTGCAATCCGTCGAGGGCAGGATTCTTCCTTGACTTTCTCATTTCATATTTGTAGCTCTCATCTTCCACATGGAAAACTTTGGTTACCGAAAACAATACATTTACTAATTTTTCAGTCTAACAATATACCTAAAATGATTTCAGAGTTGCTTCACCTAAGCCTTCAAAAAACAAACCTGAAAGATTTCTTTGCAGTCCTTCCTCACATCTGCATATACTGTGTTCAAATACTGTGTTAAAAAAATCACTCACATTCTTTCTTTTCACCCCCTTTCAGAATGATTATCCTATTCATTTGAAACATAGTTAGGTTCATTTGTTTTAGCTTACGTTGTTTTGTAATTTTTTCTTCCTTTACTTATTTAATTGTTCAATATGTAAATGATTAATATGCTTCTAAAAATCAATGTTTCTAAAAGTCAAAACTATTTTTTAAAAGAGTAAACACAGGTAAATATATTTTCATGTCCTATTACCATACCATTCTCTACCACTCCTTGTAAATAACCAACATATTTGTTTTCTGGTTTATATTTTCTGTGTTCATTTTTGCTTAAATAAGCATGCATAACCAAATTTTACGTCCCTTACACAAAACGTAGTACATATATATTACTACTTCATAGTTATAGTTGTATATATAGTTATATATGTTGTGTATAATAGTTATATATATATGTTTATATATATAGCTATATATAGTTATGTGTGTGTGTGCATATATATATAATATATATATATAACCTTGCCGTGGAGATAGTGTGCATCCTTGCTTTGATCTTGAACTCAATAGAAATGCTTATTTCCCTTCTTAAGATGCTAGCTTTGAGATTGAAACATATATATTTATTGTGTTCATTCAGTAGCCATCCATTGCTATTTTCTTATGTTTTTATTAGAAACATGATTTTTTAATACCAATGGAAATAACTGTATCACTTTTCTCCTTTGACCTGCTAATATAATGATTTTTATTAATATATTTCATAATAATCATCTTTCGATGCCTGGTTATATATCTCACTTAATAATTATATTTAATTATTTATTAATGTGTATTTTATTAAGTACTTGATGTATGATCAAGTATCCAAGGACAGTTGTTACAAAATATATTATTAAAACTCAACACACATTAAGAATAAAGCTGATATGTTGGAGTGGTCACTTTGTTTAGAATTTTGTGTTGATACTTTATTCACAACTATAGGTGAAAGGTTTTATTTCATTTTTAATCACATAGATTGTAAATTTTCCATTTCTGTGTATTGGGTTTAAGTGGTAATGTTGTACTTCCTTTATAAAACAAATTTGGAAGTTTTCCTTCCTTATTTATTCTCTGAAAAAATTTACATAGCATTGAGATTATCCTGCTTTTAAGATTTTGCTAAATTTACTGTGTGGTATCATCTAGGCCTAGAGCTTTCTCTACTTTTTCTATGGAAAGTGCTTTATATAAACCTTTTTATATTTACTGGGTTCAGTTTTGGAAAATTGCTATTTTCTATGAAATAATTCATTTCGTCAATATTTTCAAATTTAACTGCACAGGTGTACAAGATAGTCTGTTAACATCCTATCAATATTATTCTTCCCTTGTCTTTGTGTATTTGTGCTTGCTCTCTTGTTTCTTGATTAAATGAGCTGCTGGGTTCTCTATTTTTTTTTCCGAGAAAATTGATCTATTTTTCTGTTATTGAATCATTAATTTCAGCTAGTTATGTTTATTTTTTGTTGGTTTAGCTATCCTTTTTCTAGTTTTTTGAATTCGGAATGTGGTGCATTAATTTTCATTCCCATGAATATTGTTGTTTAATGTTATAAATATACTTTTGATAGCTGCTCTAAATGTATTGCATAAATTTTTATATGTTGCTTTTATTGTCACTATTTTTCAGAAATTCTGTAATTTTTCCTTTTATTTCCCCATTCACCCAATAGAAAGATTTTATTTAATATTCAGGTGTTTATTCTCAATACTTCCATTTTTGGGAAACTCCTATTTTTTATATACTTTCAGTAAATTTTTGTGGGTTTTCCATGTGCACTTGAGAAGACAACATTTTGTCTAATCAGGCTGTATTGTTCAATATACATGCTTAACTTCATTAGTTATGTTGTTTGGTTTTTTAGATATTTTCTTATTTTTTATCCTGTCACGTATTAACAATGACTGACCTGTTTGTACTGAAGTGACGTTATTTCTCTTCATTGCCTGTGGCTTCTGTTTTCTATAGGTGGTTGCTGGGTTGTCTGGTGTATAGATAATATCCTTCTAACATATATAATATCATTGTGGTGAATTGTGGGGTTTAGTACTTGTGAGGTATTCCTGTCTCATATAATGTTTTGATATTCCCTACTGTCTTACTATAATCATTCACCTATGAAATCTCTTTTCCTATATTTTCATTGTTTCTAAATCAACATGTTTTCAATGTCTCCTGTATAAAGCACAGAGCTGGGTTTTGTTTTATGTGGCAATTTGAAATGTTTGCTTTTAATAAGTAGGTTAATCCCATTCCCATGTACTGATACTATGTTGAATCTCAACTCTGTCATAGAAGTTTATGTTATAATTACTGTATGTATTCTAAGGCATTTTTATGAGTTTTTTTTCTATTTGACGTTTCTTTGGTTTTATTTCTTTTGGTTTGTAAGAACGTGAATATCTTTGTTACAGTGTTTTCCCTTGTGTATATACCTTTCATAATGCCCTTAATTCTCTTCTTTCTTACCAAACTTTATTATCTGTTCTGTCAGTTTTAATCCTCAATATACCTAGAACAATAGTAATCAGCATTTATCATGGTTTAATTGTTTCTTTTGGTTACTTTATAATCATAAGTAATTTACACAAGAAAAAAGGGTCAAAAACTACTTTTTGCAAATTCCAAAAAGAACTTAAATATAGCAAACCTTTTTGTACCAAAGAAGTGTTGGGGCATATAAATAATAAAAAATAAAAATGTATTGTTCATTCATTGAATCTTTGAGTTTGAAAAATTTCGTTTAGTACATCATTTCCTGAAGATCCATAGTCTGAGATTTAGTGTAAATGATCAATTACACTGTCACCAGAGTTTACAGTGTTGTTATCTATCTCTTTGCATTTGTCTTCTTATTTGTCTAATAATTGTGAAAGATCTTTCAACTTTTCACCAGTATGGGCAGAAAATGAAAAATTCTAAATTCTCAACTATGTTCAACAAAAGCGAAAAGCGGGCTACAATGATGGTATTTTGTCTTCTTGTATGCCTTCTTTAAAGGTAATAAAATACTTTGGGTACTACAATAATAAAATTGAAGGATGACAGTTTTTTTCACTGTGGCATCATCTTTTTAAAACCTTCTGTTTTATTGTTAATTTTTAGCATAGTTGGAACTAATTGATAAGTAATGAATTAATTCCTAAAATGATAAATAGCAAAATGCTTCAGAACATAGAAAATGACAACATTTAAATTCCACAGTGTACCTTAGATTTTTAAAAGAATGCAACAGACCCATCTGGTAATTACAGACAGAATATTTTATCCTGATTTTTTTAAAAAAGTAAATGTCCTCTTTGTTCTTTGAAAGAATTCTAAGAAAGAATAAAATGTATAAAATAATAGTCTTCACATATAGTTAGGCCTGCTCAGAAAACAAACTAAAAACTAAAATTGGATCCAATAGACCTTGACGGCATATCAAGTGTTAAATGGATGGCATCTTTTAATTTCTATTACATATGCCGCTGTCTATGTTCTTTTCTCGGATTTCCCCTTTCTTCTCCCTTCTCCCATTTTTAACTGCATTACTTCTACTTGGACAGAACATACAACATTGCACACTTAGTTGTTTACCTATAGTCCCACCCTTATTTTAGTCTTAGCTCTAAAATTAAGTATGTGAAAGGTTTTCCATCAGTCTTTTACCTGTAGTGTTCCCATTTATCTATCCATTAGATGAAGCTCATTCTCCAGGACAGGCACTGGCAAATTACAGCCCATTAACTCCACCAGTTGTTTCTATAAATCAACTTTTACTGGACATAGCCACATTAACCCTTTTATGCAATTTATACTGTTTGTATACAGTTTCAGTGGAAGAACTGCGTAGTGACAACAGAGTCAACAGAATTGAGTAGGGTACAATGCCTAAATTATTTACCATCTGAACCCTTATCAAAAAAACATCTGCATACCTCTACCCTAGTATATTAATTTCTCAGGTCAGGGCACATACATACAGTATTAACTGAGTTCTTCTATGGGGAAAATTATTTTTGATAGCCTTGACACTCTGAGGTACAATTTGGCAAGACAAAAAACCCCTAAATTCTAAAGTCTTGAAAAATTTGTTCCATCGTTGCCTTGATTTGTATTTGCTTTTGAAAAATCTGATACTTGTCTAATCTCTTGCCCTTGTAAGATATTTCATCCTTCTACTGGAAAATCCTAAGGATATTTTTCTTTATCTCTCAAAATGCAGTAGTTTATCAGGATATGTCCCAAAATTGCTATTGTGGAGAAATTTTAGCAGGTACTAAATCCAAAAGCTCAGAAACAGGAAAATGAGTATATAAATTGTGGTAGAGTTACACAATGAATGAAATACAGAAATACAATGAGGTTAACTGCAGCAATATATAATGACATGGATGAATCTTGGTAATAATAGTGGTAAATAAAATCAAAGAAAGCCTGAGAAAATGGCATAAATATGACCTTTTTATAAAGGCCAAAAACAAGCAAACCAGATGATATGTATATGTGATAAAGCAATTTTTAAAAACAAATATATAATAAGAATTTCTGGATTTCAGATAATGGAGAAGTTGAAAACAAGAATTCAACAATTTTTTTTAAATGAACATGATTTTAAAGAGAAAACTTAAAGGAATACAGCAAATGAGCTTTTTAAAAAATAAATATCCTCCCGTGAAATACACTTTGGGGGTATTTTGCTAGTACGACATGATTACTTCTACGATGATAGCATAATAACCAAAGAAAGTTGAGTTTGAGTCAGCATAATACAAAAAAGAAATTTAAAAGAATATGCAACAAAAAAGTTTTTTTTTTTTTTTTTGATAAACAGGAAGAAGTAAACAAATAAGAGTGCTACTTAAAATAAACGGGTTCTACTCTTTCAAGAGTAGAACAGCTACTCTTGAAAGATGATAAATGTCAATCTTTAACATCAAGAGAAAATGCAACATTAAAGATGACCATATGCTATTAAAATTTAAAAATTCAAAAATAAGTGTAGTAGAAATGGACTGAAGGACCTAACTCCATGCTGTTCTAAAAGGTTTATACTTCTGCCAACATTTTTCAGCACTAATAAAGTGTGAAATCCTCTCACAAGACACTTCTTCCTCTCAACCGCCAGAATAAGAACATATGAAAGATCATTTTGGTCAAAAGTTATATTTGACTCTCTAAAAAGCCAATAGTAGCTATTATATCAGCCAGGGTACTGAGAGGATACAAATAATATGCTCAAAATAATTAATTATAAAGTATCTAATAAAGGGCTATTTATAAAGGTATGGCCAGGGAAATATCCTGAGACCTACCACAACAGGAAGGCTTTTTCACCCATTGGCTTAAAAAAGCAAGAGGAGGGAGTGGTTTCCAGAATTCCTAGAGAATAGCTATATAAAGACACCTGACAGTTCAGCCTTCAATAGAACAACACAATTAACCCAAAGTTATCCAGCAGGGAGAAAGTTGGTAGAATAAAATAACTCTACCCCACACATCTCCCACTGTCAGATCTACCATCACTGGCTGAGCCCACCTGGAAGCCAGAGGGCATGGGAACAGAATGGAAAAAAGTAAAAGGTGCACGTGGAGAGACAAATAAAGAGCATCAAGCACAGCACATTATGAGTCACCACTAGAAGAAGAATAATTATGTATACTACACAATTTAAATAATTTGGTTAATAAAAACAAAGTCAAGAAATATAGATTCACACTTTTAAGGAACATGTGCTGAAAACCCTATTTATTCATCCACAAATATTTATCAACCATTTAATATATGGCCCTTTACCAGAAAGTATACATACAGGAGATATATTGCAGAATTCCCACTCTAAAACTTCTTAGAAAAAGAAAATTTTTTTTAAAAAAGAGTACCTATAAAAAACAGCATATATGTAATTAATAAACAACAGAAATTTATTTCTAACTGTTCTGGAAACTAGGAATTCCAAAATCAAGGTGCTGGCAGGTTTGGTGTCTGCTGAAAGCTGCACTCTGCTTCAAGATGTTGCCTTGTTTGCTATGTCCTCCAGAGGGGAAGAATGCTGTATCCTCACATGACGGAAGGATGAAAGGCAAAAAGGGCCTAGCTAGCTTCCTCCAGCACTTTTTGTAAGGCACCAATCCATTCATGACAGCAAAGCAGTCATGGCTTAATTGCATCCCAAAAGCCCCATCTCTTAATACTACCACATTGGAGATTAGGTTTCAACATGAATTTTGGAGGGGATATATTCAAATCATAGCATGTGTCGTATTCATTTAAAAACAACAAGACACAGAAGCTCAGAAGAAAATAAAACCACTTTCAGAAAATGACAAATGCAGTAAATAAAGCTGTGGATTAACAGTCTTTTCATCATTATACAACTATGAAGGCACATCTACTTTGTGACCAAAAAAAGCATGTGAAACCTTTACTGCAAGCTGATTTCTTAATTACACATTTTCCTTATTTTCCCAATAATTTTGACATAAAGCTTGTTGTCACTGTCACTCCTAAGCACTTGATAACCACACATCACTTTTAGAAATTGTACTCTAGGATGCTCTCACAAAAAAGTTCCCTTCCTTGACTATAGGTTCATGCCTATAATCCCAGCACTTTGGGAGTTTGAAGCAGGCAGATCACTTGAGCTCATGAGTTCAAAAGAGGCATGTTGAAACCCCATCTCTACTAAAAATACAAAAAATAGCTGGGTGTGGTAGTGCATGTCTGTAATTCCAGCTACTCGGGAGGCTGAGGTGGGAGGATCACTTGAACCCGAGGCAGAGGCTGCAGTGAGCATGCAGATCATCCACTGCATTCCAGCCTCTGCGACAGTCAGACTGTCTGAAAAAAAAAAAAAAAAAAAAAAGAACTCCCTTCCATATTATTTGTATGTGTTTCACACAAGCTATTTTCTTAAGTATTCTGTTGTCTTACATCTATACACATTTTCGTATTAATCAAGCCACAGTGAATGACACACCTCTTCAGGTAAAGAATGGGTGGGTTTTGGAGAGACAATCCATGGGACACATCAGCTGACAGGGTTAACAATTAAAGAAGAAAATTTCAGAGATTATGTGTCAATTAAAGCCTGGACCCTTTAATGGCTGCCTTCTCATCCTTGTATTACTTCTCAACTCCCCTAACAGTGTTAGCTACACTTTCCCAAACAAATTTCTTTCACTGAAATCCTTGTCTCATTGTCTGCTTCTGTAAAAAGATAAGCTGTAAAGGATCCTACATTTCTTGCCAGCTTCTGCTCACTTTGTGCTTTCTTGTTCAAATACATTTCCTTGAAAGAGCTGGCTCCACCCATCATTTCCAATTCTATTCCTCTCATTCCCTATTAAATCCAATATTGTAAGACTTTCACCCCACCATTACTCAGAAACTGTTCCTGTCAAGATCACCAATGACTGACCAGAGCTAAATTCAATGATCAATCCTTAGTAATCACTGTTCTTGATGCATCAGCAGAATGTGGCTCCATTGATTACTTTCCCACTTAGTATTCTTTCTGCACTTGGCTTAGACTTCATCATACTCTTCCTTATCTTCCGTTTCTCCTCTACCTCTTATTATTGCAGGACCCTAGAGCTCAATCCTTGTATTCTCCTTTTTATCTACACCCACTTCCTTAGGGATCTGATCTAGTCTCATGGCTTTATATGTAGCCATATATATAGCCCAAGAACTCCGAAATTTACGTCTTCAGGCCAAATCTTTCTCTCTAGGACTCCAGTAAGAATACGGCATCTTACTAGAAAGCATACACACAAGGAGGTATACTGTAGAATTCCTGCTCTCAAACTTCTTAGAAAAAGAATATAATTTTTTTAAGTACGTATAGCAGTATATACATCCAACTGTCTGCTTGACATTTTCTCTTTGACATCTAGTGACTATCTCACATATATTTCTCACATATAACATGTCCAAACTGAACTCCTGATCTTCAAAAACACCTCTGCCTCAAACCCACTTCACAATCTTCTATGTGTCAGTTGATGGCAATTTCATCTTTCCAGATGCTCAGGCCCAAAATTTTGGAATCACCCTTGGTTCCTCTCTCTTATCTCACACTCTACATCCCAAACCCTCAGCAAATACTATTGGCTCTACTTCTTTAAAAAATCAAACAAACTGACTAATTCTCACTGTCATTTTTGGCCCAGATTACCGTTAACAGCTTCCTAACTATCCTCTTTCTGTTCTTTCTTCCATAAAGTTTATTTATAACATGCAGCCAAAGCAATTCATATAAAAATTATCTCATTTGCCCTGTTCAAAATCTTGCAACGTTTCCCCATTTCACTCAGAAGAAAGACAAAGGACATACAAAAACCCTGTGACCTAGCTCCTTATTACTTCTCTAATCTCGTCTCTTAAGTTTTATTCTCCTGTTCTCTCTCTTCTCTAGACTCCATAGCACCCCTTAAACATGCCATACATGTTCTTACCTTAGTCTTTGTACTAGCTATTCCCACTTCCAAGGAACACCATTTTCCCAGATATCCACACAGCAAACTCCTTCATTCCTTCAAGTCTTTGCTCAAAATTCACTTTCTCACTGAGGCCTATCTTGGCCTTCCTATTTTAAAATGCAGCTACCTCCCAACCCCAGTAGTTTCAATTGCCTTAACTTGGTCTATTTCTAAAAAATTTATTATCTACCAACAAATCATATACCTGAGTATTATGTTTATTATCTGTATCCCTGTGCTACAAGTAAGTACTGCAAAGATAAGGCTAAATGCCTGATGCACCACTTGCTGATATCCATTACTGCATGTTCCTAGAATCAAATAGAACCAGAAATGTACTCCTATAAGACACAAATTCAATTCAATGTTTGGAAGTACTCCTTAGCTCAATAGATTCCCTAAAAACCATGAAACAGTGATGTCAATGCCATAAACAGCTGTTGATAATATCTACAGTCTCAACAGTTACAAAATATTCTAAAGTATCTTAGATTATTTTAATGTTATTGTGTAATGCTCAAACTAAGATAATTAAAGATAAACAAATCAGATGGTTTCTTTGTTGTAGATCAGATTATGACAAAATCTCTTTCGTAATGCTGGCATAGAACCAGCAATATCTCACAATTATTTGCAATGTTATTAAAAGTTGAATAAGTGATCATTTTGAGGTATGTTAAGTGAAAGTTTATCTGTTTTTAAAATGTCTACATAATGGTGAGATCAATATCCTTTATCAGAATATATTTCATAATAAATTTTTATCTAGTAAACTACGGTGTTTTCATGAATTACCCTGCTATATTTTCAGCTTTCTTTTCAGTTACCTTCCCCACAATACCAGTTAAAAAGATAATCTTTTTTAATAAAAAAAAATTCATGTTCCTAATTTTCTGGAAACTTTAAACATGTAAAGATATTCAAAGTAAATCCAACCTACATTTGGGTAGCTGATACCATTAAAATCAGTCAAGAAGAGGCTAAAACTAGCATCAAAGGATAGAAGTTCTCACAAAAAGAACAAAAGGGAAAAACACACACAAAAAAAAACTACTCTCTGTGGAGACAACAAGCATTTACCTTATAACTAAGATGATAACTTACCCCATTACTTATATTCAAAGCAGCCCTACTTAAAAGAGTATCATTCCCTAAAGTAGCACTTTTCTGTAGTGAACTTAATTATTCTGACAGCATCTTTAAACTGTATTTACCCATCCTTTTGTACTCTTTTCTTTGAAAGTACTATAGATTATTTTATGACACCACATACTTTCAACATGGAAGTAGCAAATTCAAAACGAATTAGGAATAAGTAAAATAAGAAATTAATTTTCTATTAAGACATAATCTTACAAAAAATTTTGTTGGGTTTTACTTTGTGCTTTAATAATTCACAGAATGTTAAGCTGCTCATAGTTTATCTATTGTTCTTATAAAACTCATCAATCATGTATGCTTCCCATTTTCAACTTACACTACATTCTTAAGTATGCCTGACAAGTAATACAGTTAGTAAGACAAAAATCAAGCCAAAAATATCCTGCTTTTGATAAATTTATTTAGACATAGTATTTTGGTTGTAGAATAAGCCAAAAGAAACTCAATCTAAAAAAATGTTTCAACTATCTAAAACAGAATTGGCATTCTGTAATCAGATTATCCCAAACCAAACAAAAACCTACCAGCAGATTAATATATCAGCTAACAACCTATTATCAATATTTACCACTAATAGTTGATTCGAATAAACCCATCATGTTTTCCTGGCCATCCTCGGAAAGCATAATCACCATTATGTCTCACAGCTGAATGGGATGAACATTCAATAAATAAAAATACAAAACACATGAAATATATTTAGCAAACTGTGAATTATAAACTATATTCAGTAAGGATGACATATACTAATCAGGTGGCCAAGAGATTCCATTTTAATGGCCAGCATTGAAGGTGGGTCCGTGTAGGTATAAGATTAGAGTACAGTGTCTATATAAAGTCAAGATCCTTGAAGATGTACGTCCTCAATGAAAAAGTGAGTTTTTAAAAATATGCACCGTGGAGGCAAATAGATAGCATCTATTTCAGCCTTGGTTTCACATAGAGGAAACAATCGTTCCCCCTGGGAACTTTGGGCCATTTAGTAGATATCATGCTACTCTCGGGAATGAATTTTCCCTGTATACAATGTCCAAAAAAACTATATGCCAAATTTTAATTTAAGTTGGATCAGGGTTACGAGGGCCCCAGAAACATACTCTCTCCCTCAAAGAGCAGGGGTAAGCAAAGGAAGGCCCAAAGGCTAAATCTAGCCCACCACCTGTTTTTGTAAATAAATTTTTACTGGAACACAACCATGCCCATTTGTTTATGTATTGTCTATGGCAACTTTCATGCTACAAGGCAGAATTAATTAGTTGTGACAGAGCCTGTAGGACCAACAAAGCTTAATATATTTACTAACTGGCCCTTTAGAGATACCTTTTGCAGACCCCTATAAATGAATGACATACTTACTGTTTACTTTTAATTTATTTATATTATAAAACGATAATTATGTCATTTGTGTTTGAAACAAAACAAAATTAATTAAAACAGTGGAAAACAGTATCCTATAAATTAGAGGTTGATCCAAGAATAAGAGTACTGCTGAACTTTAGATTAAGTTAAGTGCTCATTTTAAAATTTCAAAAGTCAAAACCTGTGGTTTCAAGGATAAACATGGTGATAGTTTAGTTCTGAATCTCCCCCATTCTCCCTGGAAAAGAAAGGTAAAACAAAAGGAAAGCATGGGGAAACAGGATTAGGTGAAAGGAAAAGAAAATTACATTTCCAGAGAAATTAGGAGGGTAAAACAAAAATTCTTCACAAACTCCAGATTAGGTATTAATGTACAAAAATCAAGTGAACCCAAGACAGCTAAGCAGAAGCAGCCACAAAAATGCAGACATGACAATGAGAAAAAAGTAGCATAGAGGAAACCAATGGTAGCAGATCTCCTCAAAACTTACTACACCCATCCTTACAAAAAATAAAACAAAGTAAGGGGAAGGAGTGCCCTAAACGTGAGAAGAGCTATAATTAAAACAAACCAACAAAAAAGGCAAGAGTGACTTTAAGACATGTAAAGAAAATTTACAAAAAAACCAGGAATCACAAAGCAAAATCGAACTCTCTCCTGTATGCAAAAAATACATTTTTAAATAAGTGATTCTGAAACACTAAACAAGAATAATAATAATAATAATAAAGGGATGGGTGAAGGTATACTAGGAAAAGACTGACCAAAAACAACAAAACAAGGGCCATAATATTAGTAACAGATGAGGTAGAATTCAGGTCAAGAAAATATTAAACAAATCACTTTATAATATTAATACAATTTATAATAAACACATAACAGTTATTAATATCTATAATAGCAATGTCTATAGAACATAAATTCCAGAATATATAAGGAGAAATAGGGAAAACAGACTAACACTTTAAAATTTTACTTCAACTTTCACAGCAAGATAGATCAAGAACAAAAAATACTAAGTCAGTAATAGAAGGCCTAAACAATATAATCAAAAAGTCAATTTTATAAATTATATATTGTCAAACTCCATACCCTGATATTATTGAAACTTATCTTCTTGTCAAGTACTATCATATATTTATGAAAACTGAGTCACAAAGAAAGTTTCAATAAATTTAAAAAGTAGGAATAATACCAACATTTCCTAAGCACTAAAATAAAACCAAAACTTAATAACAAAATCAGAAAACAAAACTGCCTTTCTACATAGAAAATCTTTAACTTTTGCTTAAAAACTCCTGGGCCCATCTCAAAAGTTGGAATAACTCAGCCACACATGTACCTCAACATTATCATGAGTCTGTTATGACAGTAACATATGTAAGCAAGCTTATTCAACGCAGCATTGCTTATTAACCATCACCCTCCAATATGTTCCCATCGATAGCCATTCTCTTCTTTTTACTTCTATTTTCTCAGTAATATAAGAACTAAGGTCATCAATTGAGCGTGATGATAGAGAAGGAAGTGTTGGAAACTTGAGGAGAAAGGAAAAGGTATGAAATAGTCATCCAGGATTGCTGGGAGAGAGACCAAGCTAGACTAGCAGAAGATCCAGACATCATTAAGTGCCAACATGACATGAGTAATTATAAACTTACGGCTGGATAAGTACCAGACATCATTACGGAACAACTTGAAAATGGTAATTATGAAATTTAAAGCTGGGTAGAGTTAGAAGTATGGACAAAAAAGAGTGAAAGATCATGGAAAAACGGATATGCTCCACAGACTAAAGGCTCTGGTAAGGTCAAAGAATTGTCACAGTGTGGGTACTAGAAACAGTAAGCTGAAGAGATCAGTGGAACTTGAAAAGATATTTCAAATGGAAATTATGGAACTCATTGTACTGGAATAACAAGGTCTAGAACGTAACAATGGAGAGGGTGGCTTAAGGAGGATGGAAAACAAAATCTTTGGTAGATGAAGACATTGACAGGCCAGGTAGGAGAAGTATTTAAATGCGTAACTCCATCATAAATATTTGCTTTATATACTTGCTTTATATATTCTGGACACAGTGACAGTAAGCCAGAAGCTAAATTCCTCAAGAAATAACAGTCGTCTGAGAGCAAAAGATGAG
The DNA here is from genome assembly GCF_001604975.1 of Cebus imitator. Lineage (NCBI taxonomy): Eukaryota > Metazoa > Chordata > Mammalia > Primates > Cebidae > Cebus > Cebus imitator. The sequence continues at coordinate 2,010,527 of NW_016107476.1, forward strand.
TGTAGAAAGGTGAAATAATAGGTGATATATTCTGATGATGTAAGAATCAAAGCCGGGCAATTTAAAGGAGAAGGGACTGAGAATAGAGTGGAAATGGCAATAAGAAGTAAAGGGGATATGTAACCCACTTTCAACCCAGCTGTACTGAGGATATGTAAACAAAAACAGCCATCACTTGAAAGGACTGCCAAGGGAAATAGTGGAGTACTTCCTCTGAGTACACAAGTACTCTCTTGCTAATGGTGGTCTGCAAATGAGTTTTCTCATTAAGACTGCACAAGGACTCTAAATAGTTGTATATATAGTTGTCTGTACACAAAAGAGCCAATAATTTGAGTTCATAATACTGGCCAGAGCCAGAAAAGAGTTATGTTCTTGAATCTGAGTAACCACTATAGGGTATATATTTGGAAACAAACCAAAAACAATAAAAAGGTTATCACTGTTTTGAAATGTTATAAACAATTCAAAAAAAAAATTAAGTACCGAAAAAAAAAAAAAGGAGTAAACACATAGTACAGAAAATCACATGTAGATTACCCTAGTGACCTTCATCTTCACGTAACAGATAACAATCTCTTATAGAAGCCAACAGACTATCCTTGAGAAGTTTTCTTTCAAGAAGTAATACATTCATAACGATATAGCAATAAGATTAGAAATACAAAGCTGAAAAATGAAAAACCCTGAAATCATGCAATGCATAGTAAAGAGACTGGGTTAGTTTCAGTCCTTGGTTTGCAAGTAAAATCCAAAGAAATAGCACCACCTACTGGAATTTCGCATTTTTTTAAAAAATTCACAAATCTTGGAAAATGAAGCTAATATGTAAAATTTCCCCTCATTTGGTTTAAAAGCTTAAAAAGTAAATGATAAAATCTAACATAATCAAAAAAGCTTATATTAAAAATTATTAATTCTCAGCTCATAATTTCAATCTCAAATAACTCACCATTTTGACTAAATTCATATGAAGATTTTATTAAAGATAAAAACATTCCCAATCAATAAAGAAATTACAATTTTTAAGTAACTCACAGATATGGTATTCCTGTATAACCATATATTGCAGAATATCCAAATATTATGATCATGACAACATCTCTACTATCCAACTCCATAATATGTGCTGAATGTCCCTCCACAGCATACTGCTGACCATGTCCAAGAACAGTAGGAGTTTTTGTACTCCATGACTGACTATGTATGTTAAAAACCCATAATTCATCTGTGACATTGCCATCATTTGTTTCAATTCTGCCTCCATACATAAAGATGTTTTCCTGTAAATTAAAATATATATATTAATAGAAAAAATAATGTTATATTTTAACAACACATATTAATTTAAAATAAAGGCTAAACTTAAACATAAAACTTCAGTAATTGCTCACAACATGCATAAGGCATTGTTTGTATTTGTAAAAAGTAATGAGAACACATGAATAATGACAATTAATGCTTTTATATACGAAAAGGGGGAAACAGTAAAGCTTTCAAAAATCTACTTTAAAATATTTTATTTAAAACTATTATATTATGTAGTCAATTAAGTATACTTTATGATACAGGAAGAGAACACTAAACTACTGCTTTAAGAATGGAAAATGCAATAAGGTAATAAAGAACTTAAAATTTAAGGGTAAGGTAATCCTGTAATAAAGAATAATGTACTCCTCCCATATAACTGAAGAGTAACAAACTAAGTAGCTCATTAATATTACTCACAGTCTTTTCAATATTTGAATCATCTTAGTCCCTAGTAGTTACATTTGAATTTTACCATATATTTGTACTGCTTTGTGCGATTCTCAGTTGTTCACTGTTTTCATCAAGTGCTCTTCACCAAAAAGGCATATCACATTTGTGCATCACATAGAGTACACCTCTGTTACCATTTCTAATGGCTATGAACAGACACCACATGCCTTCAGTTCACCTTTGGTAAATCCTTGCAGAACTTATAAATTATGCAAATAATTTCAAATGCATATGATGGAAATAAATGGTACTTGATGTAAATTATCATTATTTCTAGAAATGGAAGAAAAGCTGATAAAAGGCATTTAAGGAAACCGACAGCTAACATTATACTTAACAGTGAAAGACTAGATATATTTCCCTAAGGTCACGAGGAAGGTAAGCATGCCTGCTTTTACCACTTCTATTCAACATTGTACTGGATGTTTTAGCTAAAGCAAAAACTAAATAAAGCCATCAAGATTCGAAAGGAGAAAGGCCGGGCGCGGTGGCTCACGCCTGTAATCCCAGCACTTTGGGAGGCCGAGGTGGGTGGATCATGAGGTCAATTGATCGAGACTATCCTGGTCAACAAGGAGAAACCCCGTCTCAACTAAAAATACAAAAATTAGCTGGGCATGGTGGCGCCCGCCTGTAGTCCCAGCTACTCGGGAGGCTGAGGGAGGAGAATTGCTTGAACCAGGGAGGCGGAGGTTGCGCCATTGCACTCCAGCCTGGGTAACATCAGCAAAACTAAAAAAAAAAAAAAAAAAGGAGAAGTAAAATATTTCTATTTGCAGATGACATATCCTGTATATAGAAAGTCCTAAAAAATTTTTTAAAAAACCTCTTAGAGCTAATAAATAAATCAGCAATATTACAGAATATAAGATCAATGTACAAAAGTCAGTTGCATTTCCATACACTTGCAATGAACAATCCAAAAATGAAACTGGGAAAATAATCACATTGACAAAAGCATCCAAAACAATAAAATACTTATGCATAAATTTAATAAAGGAAGTCCAAAACTTCTACTCTGAAAATTACAAAACATTGTTTAAATAAATGTTTAAAAGATATAAACAAATGAAAAGACATCCCATATTATGGGTCTGAAGACTTAACGTTGTTAAGATGATAATACTCTCCAAATTGATTGTTAAAAGGATAATACTCTCCAAGTTGATCTACAGATTCAACACAATATCTATCAAAATCTCAGCTGGCTTCTTTGTAAACATTGACAAATGGATTCCAAAATTCATGTGAAATTGCAAGAGATGCAAAACATCAAAACAATCTTGTAAAAGAACAAAACTGGAGTACACACACTTCTCGAAAACTTACTGCGAAGCAAAAGTAATCAAGACAGGCTGGGTATGGTGGCTCATAACTAATCTCAGCACTTTGAAAGGTCAAGGCGAGTAGATCACTTGAGGTCAGGAGTTCGAGACCAACCTGGCCAACGTGGTGAGTTGTTTCCACCTTTTGGCTATTATGAGTAATGCTACTAACATTATTCATAACAATCTCTACTAAAAATACACACACACACACACACACACACACACACACACACACAAATAGCTGGTGTGGTGGCAGGAGCCTATAATCCCAGCTACTCAGGAGGCTGAGACAGAAGAATTGCTTGAACCCAGAAGGCGGAGGTTGCAGTGAGCCAAGATCACACCACCACACTCCAGCCTGCGTGACAGAGCAAGACTCTGTCTCAAAA
>NW_016107476.1:2014034-2064670 GCF_001604975.1 Cebus imitator
AAAAAAAAAAAAAAAAAAACTAATCAAGACAGAGTGATACTGAGATAAATCAATGGAATAAAACTGAGAGTCCAGAAATAAACCCATACATCTATGGCCAGTTGATTTTCAACAAGAGTACCAAGACCATTCAAAGAGAAAAGAACAGATCTTGTCATTAAATGGTGCTAGGAGAACTGGTTAGTGACATGCAAAAAAAATAAACTTGCAACCTTACTGAATATTATATACAAACATTAAGTCAAAACAGGTCAAAGAACTAAATGCAAGAATCAAAACTATAAAACTCTTAGAAGAAAAAAAAATGGGTTAAGTCTTTATGACCTGAGATTTGGCAATGAATTCTTAAATATGATGCCAAATCACAAGCAATACAAGGAAAAAAGTTAAATTGGACTTTATCAAAATAAAGCCCAATTTTTTTGCACTTAAAAAGATACCATCAAGAAACTGAAAACAGCACACAAAATGGGTGCAAATATTTGCAAGTTATATCCCTGATAAGGGCTTGTATCTAGAACATATAAAGAATTCTTACAACTCAAAAATAAAAAAGACAACTTAATTTTAAAATGAGCAAAGGACTTTGATAGACATTGCTCCAAAGGCAATATACAAATGACCAATAAGCACACAAAAAATGCTCATCATTAGTTAATAGGGAAATACAAATCAAAACCGCTGTGAGATAACACCTTACCCCACTAGGATGGCAATAATCAAAAAGGCAGATACTAATAAGTGTTGGCATGGATGTATAGAAATAGAAACCTTCATACATGGCTGGTGGGAATGTAAAATGGTACAGCAACTTTGGAAAACATTCTGGCAGTTCTTCAGAAAGTTAATTTGACCCAGTAAGTCCACCCCTACATATATACCCAGAAGAAATGAAAACATATGTCCAGACAAAATCTTACACAGGAATGTTGTTAGAAGCATTATTCATAATAGCCAAAAGGTGGAAACAACTCAAATGTCCCCAACTGATGAATAAACAGGTTATATATCCATACAATGTAAGGTTATTTAGCCACAAAAAAGGAATGAAGTACTGATACATTCTACAACATAGATAAACCTTGAAAGTATTATGCTAAGTGAAATACGGTAGCCATAAAATACATAGTATATGATTTCATTTGTATGAAATGTCCAGCATCAACCAATATATAGATACAGAAAGTAGCTTTGTGATTGCTTAAGTCTGGAGAAAATGAGTAAGTCTGGGGTGATACCTAAAGAGTACAAAGTTTCTTTGTGAAATGAGGAAAATATTCTGAAAGTGATTACACTACTTTGTAATCTTACATAAATCTGCAACAGATGGTCGCACAACTCTGAATATACTAAAAAGCATTGAAGTGTACACTTTAAATGAGTGAATTGTATGGTATATCAATTACATCTCAGTAAAGCCATTACAAAGGGAAATAAAAATAAAACAAGACAAGAAAATGTATGTATATGTTTTCATACATAGACTTTTATTTTACTTTTAAAACATACAAATGCATGGATAAAAGGGTGACAGTTTGTTCTTTATACTACTCCCATGCTTTCCAATTTTTTAAACAACAGCACAGAAAATATATAAATTCCTATTTAGAAGAATTAGCCAAAGGCCACAAAATATATGAATTTTTGTTGATTTAAAATGAAAACCAGGTAAGTGTCCTGTCATTTTAATCATGCTAAATTTATGAATCCCACAAATATATAAAAATAACTAATGCCAATACAATTCCTGTCAAAACCCAACATTTTTTGTAGAAATAGAAAACTCAACCCTAAAATTCATATAAACTTTCAATGGGCTCTGAATAGCAAAAACAATCTTGAGAAACAAACACAAAGTAGAAAGTCTCCCACTACCTTGTAATAAAAACAGTATGGTATTAGCATAAAGACAGACATATAGATCAATAGAATAAAATACAGAGTCCAGGAAAAAAAACCCTGATATATATGGTCAAATAACTTTCAGCTAGGGTGTCAAGACCATTTAATGAGAAAAAGACAGATTTTTTTAACAAATGATGTTGGGGAAACTGGCTATCCACATGCAAAGGAATGAAAATGGACCCTTACATCAGACACAACTAATCAAAATGCAACAAAGACCTAAACCTAAGAACTAAAACTTTAAAACTGTTAAGAGAAATATAGAAGAAAAGCTTCATGACATTGAATCGAGCAAACATTTCTTATATATGACACAAAAGGATGGGTAACAAAAGGAAAAACAGATAAATTAAACTACATCAAAATTAAAAATTCTGTGCATCAAAGGACACTTTCAACAAAGTGAAAAGACAGCCCATAAAGGGGGAAAATATCCACAAATCATATTCTGATAAGGCATTAATACCATAATATAAAAAGAGCTCCTACAACTCAACCACAAAACAACCCAATTCAAAACTGGCAAAAAACTTGAATAGACATTTCTCCAAAGAAGATACACAAATAGACAATAAGCACTTCAAAAGATATTTAACATCATTATTCATTAGAAAAATGCAAATCAAAATCACAGGTCAATTACCAAAAAACGAAAACAGAAAATAAGTGTTGATGAGGGTATGGACAAATTGGAACCCTTGTGCACTGCTGGTGTAAATATAAAATGCTGTAGCCATAGTGGAAAACACTATGGCAATGCTAAAAAAAAAAAAATTAAACATAGAATTACCATATGATTTAGCAATTCCACTTCTGGTTATATATCAAAGACAAATAAAAGCATATGTCCATGCAAAAGTCTTACATAAATGTTCTTAGCAGCATTGTCAATACTAACTAAAAAGTAAAAACANAAAAAAAAAAAAAAAAAAATGAAAACAGAGACTCAGATAGCTGTAGACACATATTTGTAGAAACATTATTCACAATGGCCAAAAGATGGAAACAATCTGAATGTCCATCAACAGATGGATGGATAAACAAAATGTGGTTTACACATATAATGGAATATTTATTCAGCTTTAAAAAGGAAGAACATAGTGACACGATACAACATGGATGATCCTTAAAGATATTGGGCTAAGAAAAACAAATCAGTCATAAAAGGACAAATAATGTATGATCCCATTTACATGAGGTACCTAGAGCAATTAAATTCACAAAGACAGAAAAGTCAATTGGTGGTTTCAAGGGTATAAGGGACGAGGGGAATGAAGTTATTGCTTCAATTATGCAAGATGAAAAATGTTTTCATTAAAAAAAAAAAGAAAAATGTTCTGATGATAATGGTGGTCATGGTTACATAATAATGACAATGTACTTAATGCCAATGAAATCTATACTTAAAAATTATTAAAATGGTAAATTTTATGTTACACATATTTCACCATAATTTTTTAAGTGATTAACCTGATGATTATAAAGCCATGGAATCTTCATTTCTTTACATGTCATGTATGGGATTGTTCTAACATCTATTCTCTTACTAAAATAGTATAAGAGTATGTGGTATCTCAAGTGATTATGATCCATATAATCTACTGTTCTCATTAAATGTTTGAATTAAATATCAGATTTAGTATTTTTTACCCCAGGGTAAACTATTAAAAACAAAATCTGATTAAAATTTAAAAAGCAGGAGCCATACCTGATATAAAGCAAGAGAGTGTCCGTATCTCTGGAGAGGTCCCCTTGAGAGAGTTCCTACATTCCATATACTGCTTTCTAAATTGTAACTAAAAGCAAGAAAACAAAATAACTTCATCAGCTAAGATTCATTTTTGTTTTTTTAATTTACATGTGCTTTTATTCACTTGTATCCAAGTACTCATTAAATTCAAAAAGAATTATAACTAATAAACTCACAATTTCATGTTTCATATTAGAAATTTGTAATAAAGACTCATTTAAGATATACCTACACTAAGTTAGGATTCAATCTCCCAAATATATAATATACATTAACTTGACTAGGATATTATTAATTATCTAATTGCCTTTAATAATTTCAACCAATTGATTAAGCTAAACAATAGTGAGTTCACTGTATTTAAAAAAAAATTTTTTTTAAGCCAGCTTTCCTTCTTGGAAACAGGTGAAATTTCTCTCTATTTGTTTTAGGTATTCATTTTTTATTCCTTTTTCTTTAGTTGGCATGATCCTTACATTTTTATTGATATATAAGTTGTATACATATATATGGTATACACATATTTTTATATATGTATACAATGTATAATGATCAAATCTGGGTAATTAGAATATCTATCACCTCAAACATTTATCACTTGTTTGTGTTGGGAGCATAACATTTCTTCTCTTCTAGTTATTTTGAAATATACAATAAATTGGTAACTATAATTTCCCTACTTTACTATCAAATACTAGAACTTATTCCTTTTATCTAATTTTTTTTGGTACCCATTAACCAACTTGTCTTCATTCCCTTCTCCCTACTTCTCTCCTCATGCTGTGGTAGCCACCATTCTACTCTCCACCTACATGAAATCAACTTTTATAGCTCTGACATTTGAGTGAAGACATAAAATACTTGTCTTTCTGTGCCTGGCTTATTTCACTTATAATAACTTCCAGTTCCATCCATGTTGCTGCAAATAACAGGATTTCATTTTTGGAATAGCTGAATAATATTCCATTGTGTATATATACCACATTTTCTTTATCAATTTATCAGTTGATAGACACAGGTTGATTCCATATTATGGCTCTTATAAATAGTGTTGCAATAAACGTGAGTGCAGATATTGCTTCGATATACTGATTTCCTTTCTTTTGGCTACATATCTAGCAGTGGGTTTGCTGGATCATATAGCAATTCTATTTTCAGTTTGAGGAACCTCTACACTGTTTACCATATGGCTGTACTATCCACACACTTTTCTTAGCATTACATAAATTAACCAATAAGCATTTATTTCCTATGCACAAATATAGCTTGCTTACTGATAATTTTTTAAGATTGTATAAAATGAATCCAGTAGTATAGAAGCTTCTATAAAAAATAAATTATTGTTGGGTTATGTAACAGAAAAAGAAAATTCATTTTTCTTGTAATACATATGAAAACAGAAAAAAGAAGTTCTAAACTATGGATCTCAAATGCTTATACTCTATACTCAAATCTCCTTCATTTGCTAAAATACAAAAAAGAAAGCATCCAGCCAAGAAATAGGACCCCATTTTAAGTTAAGACGCTTGCTAACAATTGTTGCCTCCCCACTTCTCTTTCTTTCTCCAATAAATTGGGAAAGGCAAGAAAGTGCCAAAGTACCCCTTTGCAAGAAAGGTAAGGGTTACCAAATTTGTCTGCAGCATTGTTTAACTTATTTCCTACCGTGTATTGTAAGATAAACGTGTATGATACAAATGATGAAATATAATCAATCAGAACATAACTTCTACAGATTCACACTAGTCTATGCATCTACCAGTATCTGCAGCCAACATACTGCTTTCCAAGTTACCATAAATTAGAGCTGTATAAACTATTTCTGTAAATGGCCAGAAGTAAACATTCGACTTTGTGGGCCACAAGGGTCTCACATATACTTCTTCATTTTTTTTTACAGCCCATTAAGAGTGCAAAATCCAGGCACAGTGGCACACATCTGATATTGCACCACTTTGGGAAGCTGAGGCAGAAGGATCACTTGAGCACTGGACTAGCCAGGGCAATACAGGGAGACCCTGCCTCTACAAAAAAATTTAAAAATTAGCCAGGCACGGTGGGACGTTCCTGTAATCCCAGCTACTCGGGAGGCTGAGGTGGGAGGATAGCCTGAGCCCAGGAGATGAAGGCTGTAGTGAGCCATGATCATGCCATTGCACTCCAGCCTGGGGTGCAGGGCAAGACCCTATCCCAAATAAAAGAAAAAAGCAAAAACTAAAAATGCTAAGAAAAAATTCTTAGTTCCCAGGCTCTGCACCCCTTCTCTGCAGTTTGATGAGCCCGAGAATAACAAGTGATTGTTCTTCTTTGTGCACGAGTTCTCTTTCCTACATCACCATGTTTTGTCTTACTAGATCTTTGCCATCAGCACACAAACACAGTGTTATAAACAATTAATAATAAAAGAGAAATCTGTTTACCACACTCTCCCTTGAGCTACTCCCCCATTTCTTTAACACTCTCATCCCCACCCCACTTTCCATTGTCTCTTAAACTAACTCCAGACACGCTTTTAGCCTCACCACTCCAGTAAATCTGCTTTTGTTAAGGTCAATTTCCTCACGCCAAATCCATGACCAGTTTTCAGTCTTCATTTTCCTTGGCCTGGATAATCATCTGCATTTGACATTATTAATCACTCCTTAATCCTCATATGCAGTCTTTCCTTTCCTTTGACGATACTGTACTCCAAGTTTTCCTATCTCACCAGCCATTCTTTTTCGGTCTCCTCTGGTGGCTTCTCCTAGTCTCCCCAGCTTCTTGGTGATATGGTGCCTCAGGCTGTTTTTGGTCCTTTTCTCTGTCTAAATGCATTCCCTTGATAATCTCATCTTAAATCCTGTTTCTACTCTTCTTCCTAATCCCTAGTATATCATCAATAAACAGCCATGCTAACACTTATAAAGTATGGATCAACACAGGCTCAAAACCTTCCCATGACTTCCAAAAGATCTACAACATCCTGTATGCTCTTTCTCCTCTGTTATCACTCTAATGTAATGTATCCCTCTCATATATTCCATGCAAATTGCATGGGCCTGGTTGTTGCTCCTCAAACACCTCAAGGAGTTCCTATCTCAAGTCTTTGATCTAGCTCTTTTCTGTGCCTACAAATAACTGCAATCCCCTATTCTCCTTCAAGTTTTTGCTCAGTTCTCACCTTTCTTAAGAAGCCCACCTTGACTATTACATTTATAATTGCAACTCCCTCTCCACTGGCACTCCTGATTTACTTACCATTACTATCTATCTATATTCCTCCATCCATCCACCCATCTATGTCTCTATATGTATATATTTTTATATCTATAATTTACTTTGGTAATTATATATATATATATATATATTTTGTCATTCCCAGCCTTTCCTCACTAACTTTATGAAGACAGGGGTGTTTTTTACATCCAATGATATATCCCAAGCACCAAGCACATAGTGTTTTCGAAAGTTTTCTATCCTCATGAATACATGTTAATTTTCATTAATGTTAATGTATATATATTCTGTAAAAGTCTCTTTCTAATTTAATAGACACTAATGCAGAACTTTTATATTTACCGAACAATTTTGTCTTAAAATGTATCATTTACACCCCAATTAAATTCCACTATAGATGATTAAATCAAGTTATGACTGATCCTATCTCTTCTTAAAGCTGTTTAAATATCCTTACCTACAACTGAACTACATTCATAATGATGGAAAATATTCTAAACCTGTGAAACAGCAACATAATTATTCTACTCTGATACCTGATTTGTTTATATAAACAAATCTATATAAACACTGTAACCGAAATACCCAGATTTCAGACAAAAAAAAAAAGTTAGTTTAAATAGTTAATCTGGTTCCAATGGAAATATACAAATTTAAAAGAATATCAAATAATATTCATAATTTATTTTTCGATATGCTATTCATCTTGCAAAGAACACAAACTTAAAATCAACAAACTTCCTTGTTGACACTTTTGCTCTTTGTCTTCACAAACCCAACTTTGGAAATATCATAATTTAATTCAAAGTTCAACCCTACTTTCACAGACTTTTCATTTTCTTTAAACATAGTTAATTTCCTTTTAATTTTCCCATTTCAATATCATTATTTCTTCAGATTTTTTTCATATCTTAACAATCCATTTTAATCCAACCAACTCTCTTTCAAATTATCCTACTATATTTTATTCCTCATATGTTACAGAATTCTAATTTGTCACTTAAATACTTACCTAAAACTCTCCCTCCTTCTCTCCAGAATTTATTCAGTTTTCTAATATCATTCCAGTCACATTCAATCATAGTTTCAAAGCAATCTCCTCTTAGAGAATTTTTGAAATCTTCATAATTATGAAGGCTAATATATTCAGTGGTTAGGGTTGGCAGATAAAATACAAGATACTCAGTTAAATTTGAATTCAGATAAACAGTAAGCAATTTTCTGTTAAGGCATGACCCATGCAAAATTTATATAAAAAAATATGTATATTTACAGCAAAGGGTCTTCTTATATTAAAAATGTATTTATTTTTTATTTGAAATTCAAGTTTAACCGGGTATACTGTATATTTATCTGCTAAATCTAGCAATTATATTGGGCACACACCATTATGGTATACTGTCCAGGGTAAGTTCTGATTGTTTGATGCCCAAACTGTACCAGTTATTACATAATATGAACACCACCCCTGGAAACAACATTGAAAATCAAATGATTCTTCTAGCTATTTCCTTTTTTATTCTGTTACTAAACGGTTCATAAAATACAATCATCAGCTGAAAAAGAAATTAGATAAAGCTGCCATCCATATGATTCCCCTTATCCAATCACGCAGAGAACAATCTCTATTAAGCCAACAGGAAATCAGTCATCTCTCTCATAACACTAGCACTATTCTCCCAATGAAAACTTGTAAAGTACATACAAAGTAAAAGTTCAGATAAATTAAAATTTACAGAACAAATTGAAATGATTTTACATATGTGAGTAGACTTCATTTAAAAAAAAAAAAAGGTGGCATGATTCATTATATCCATTATAGGCAAGGCCTGCCTGTATTTGAAGTTAATATTTTCTTACTTAGAATTTATTAAAAACACTCTAGAGAGGTAATAAAATTTCTACACGAAACAAACTTATATGTACAATGACAAATCTTTAGCTATGGACATAATGAGTTCATATTTCACAAATCAGTCTCATTAGCAAATAGATACTATCACAAAAATAACCAACTTTACATTCAGGCAATTTTAAAAAGACACCTTGGATAAAAATTCAGCTTAAAAAATAGCGAGAATCTGAAAATAAATACTTACTTTAGGACCATTTGAAAAGAACTGTAGTTAAAAGTATATCCACCAATCACCCACATAAACTTCCCATGTAAAACTGCTTTATGTGAAGCCCGACCTACAGAAGGACTGAAGGGTTTAACATTTGGCAGAATCCAATAAGACTCAGTAGAGGGAACATTCAAAGAACAATCAGGACCTATTAAAAAAAAAAAATCAAACAACACACTAGATTAAACAAAGCCCTCGGATTATATAAATACAATATACATATTAAGAGATTTTAAGAATTTAATGTTTATCATATTCACAAATGTAACATATATATAAAATAAATTATCTGAAATAAAATTTACAAGACTACTACTAATAGCAAATGTAATGCCTAGAGGCGAAAAATGTCATATACTCACAAGCAGACTGATGTTCAAATTCTTTAATTTTAAAGAATTATTTTAATAATATAAAACATCAGATTTACTTTGTATGCTACAAGAGTATTAAAATAGAAAACAATGTACTCAAATCTCAGTTCTGTCACTTACTAGCAATGTGACCTTAGGCAAGTATGTTTACCTCTTTCATCATCAAGCCTCCATCTACAGAAATGAAAATAACAATCTACCCCCAAGGGTTATAGCAAATATTTCTTTTTTTATAAATAGTGGAAGTAAAAGCATTTAAAAATGAAAGTTTAAAAATTATAAACTATTAAACAAATATGAAAACTAAAATTATATTTTTCTTAGCATTATTATTAAGAACAACCAAAGTTCGCTTCAGCAGAATCTTCAAAAAGAAAAAATTATTACGCATCATAAAATAAAAATTATTAAATTAGTACAGAACAATTTCAAATACTATAAAGTTGAAAACACAGCCTTTTCCTATCCATATTCACGGCGTTACTCATAAGTCTTGGTTTCCTCATCAATGTTTCTCAAACATAATAGAAGGAATCTTCCTAAAGGGAATATATTTTCATCAAACTTTAGGGTTCACAAATTATTTTAATTTTGATTAAACTAAAAAATTAATAAATACTAGACATAAACTCTTTATGCTTTAATTTCTTTTATAAACATAAAACCAACATAGATTTATAAATTACATGGAAACAAATTTATAAAAGTAATATTTACTGAATGTGATAAATGATATTGTTTTGCTTAAATAATTGGTCCCAAGTTAAAAATGATACTAATTCTCACAATGCCTTTTTTACATAATTTTAGCATACCTACATTATTTTGACAACATAACTCTCCCACCAATTTTCTTCCACCCACTTTTTACAAATATTTAAATTCATACACTATGACATATAATCATTTACCCTTCATTTGTTACAAAAGTATTAGTACACTTTAGTTGTATTGTTTTTAGCCTACAATAATTAAAGTGATATTACTTAGCCCCAACTTTAAATTGTCAACACAAATGTTGGCATTGCAATACAGTGGCATTTCTCAATTATGAGATCAGGCAGTTAATCTGCAATTTGCTTATATCAAAAAGTTTTTAGATTATCATATAATAACAAAATTTTAAAACTCCCAAGCAGAATCTGATTTAAGAAATATTCGCCCATATGGTTTTCATTTCTTCATTTGTTCACTCACCTAGGTATTAATTCATTCATTTTTTCAATGCTTACATTGTATGGGTCTGTATTTTTCAGGTACAAACTAGGAAGTATCACAGATATCACAGATATCTCTTTGATAATGAGAATATTTTAAATCAGCTATAGAAAACTATTATTTCTGAGTGAGAAAATACTGTGAACTATTCCTTAGTAATCAGAGATATTAAAGGAACTTCTTTTGTAACCTCTTTTTATCTACAGTAACTGAGAAATCATTTAATAGTTTTATTAAAATACAGCTATGCTAAATAAGAATAAAAAATAAATAAAAAAAAATACAGCTATGCTCATTCAGTTAAGTATTGTCTATGGCTGCTTTAGCAGAGTTGAATGGCTGCAACAGAGCCATGTAATGTGCAAAGTCAAAAATATTTAGCACTTGGCCTTTTACAGAAAAGTTTACCAACCTCTAATTTAACTGAAGACACATGAAATCATATACAAATTATATATAATGCATCTATATAATATCAAATTATATATAATAGATAAATTTTGTATCTATTTTCATAAAAGGGAAATATAGATTTATTTTAACATATAAGTCAGTTATACCAAAGCAAATTCCACTAGGCTGAAAAATGGCCCTGCGAGGTATCCAGGTCTTAATCCTTAACCTGAAGCTTCGGATTTTACCTTATGGCAAAAGAACTTTACAGGTGTGTTAAAGACTGAAATTTTGGAGAGATTATTATGGATTACCTCTAAATATTAGCTCTAAATATAATTACAGGTGTCCTTATAAGACAGGTAGATTTGACTGCAGAAGAAACCAATGTGACCATCAAAGCAAGATGCCACCTCCTGGATTTGAAGATAGAGGAAGAGGCCAGGAGGGAAAGAATGCAGGAAACACAGTTCCAGGAGCTGGAATTGTTGCACAGGCAACAAAAGTAAAAATAGGCAAATGAGACTATATCCAACTGAAAAGCTTCTGCACAACAAAGGAAACAATCCACAAAGTGAACAACCAACTTCTGGGATGGGATAAAATATTTAAAAACTATGTTACTGACAGGGACCTAAAATCTAGGACATACAAAGAACTCAAACAACTCAAGAGTAAACAAATAAGCCTATTTAAAAGTGGGCAAAGGTCATGAAGTAATTTCTCAAAAGAAGATTTACAAATGGCCAGCAGGTACGTGAAAAATAGTTTAACATCATCAATCATCAAGGAATTTGCAAATCAAAGCCACAATTAGATATCATCTTAGTTAGAATGATTATTATTAACAATACTAAAAATAATAGACGCTGGCAAGGATTCAGAGAAAGGGAAACTATTAATACAGTGTTGATGAGGATGTAAATTAGTACAGCCACTGTGGTAAACAGTATGGAAATTTCTCAAAACACTTAAAATAGAACTATCATATGATCCATTACTGGGTATTTATCCAAAGAAGACAAAATCACTATAACAGAGAGACACTTGCACTAGCATATTTATTGCAGCACTATTCACAGTAGCAAAGATACGAAATCAACCTAAGTGTCCATCAACAGACAAAGGGATGATGAAAATATAGTGTATATACATAATGGAATGCTATTCAGCTACAAAAAAAAAAAAAAAAGAATGAAATCATGTCATTTGTAGCAACATAGATAGAATTGGAAGTCATTATATTAACTGTAATAAGCCAGCCACAAAAAGACAAATATCGTAAGTTCTCACTCATATGTGGGAGTTAAAAGAGTTGATCTCATGGAGCTATAGAATGAAATGATAAACAGCAGAGGTTGGAAAGGATGTGTGTGTGGGTAGGTGGGGAGGTTAGACATTGGCTAATGGATTCAAACATATAGTCAGAAGACATAAATTATAATATTCAATTGCAGTGTAGGGTAACTATAGTTGGCAACAATGTATTGTATGCTTCAAGTAGCTAGAAAAGAGCACCTGAAATGCTCCCAACACAGAAATGACAAATACTCAAAGTAAATAATACCCCAAATACCCTGACTTCATCATTAAACATTCTACGCAGATAACAAATACTCACATATACCCCAAACTATGTAAAATATTATGTATCAATAAAAAATAAATAAGTAAAAGGTATATCTAAGCAAAAAATAGTCTTACTCCAGGATTTTAAACTTTTTGATGCAGCTTTGGCTCATACCCTTAATTTATATTTAATCTATACTATCATGAAAAAACATTTATTTTACTGTTAAGGTGGTACATGTTTAAAGAGCCAAACTACATTTATTTTCTTTTTACAATTTTCAATTGAACACATTAAATAAATATTGCTAACTTTGAACTATATCAAATGAAGGCTGTTTAGCTGCATTTCTATTACTGTAGATACAATTTTGAGTATTTTAAAGAAGTCCAATAACCAGAAAAAAAAAAGTACTCTAACAGTATTTTTAAGGTAATATTTCAGTTAGTTGTCTTACATATGAGTCACAGAAATTAATTTGGCTAGCTTAAGGAAAAACGGGAATGTATTGAAAAAATATGAAGAAATTCAGAGAGTTTTTCAAAGAGAGAAAAATGAAGCTTAGAATAGACAGGTACCTGGATTTTTCATCCCAGCAAGACCATACTATATTAGCAAAAAGCAATTTCCCAAAAGAAACTGGATTGTTAATAAGAAGGGGAAAATATGCTAGGAAGAAAGATTTTTAAGAGCAAGAGTGATAGACATAGCTTATTGTAATCATTCCAGAAACAGTCTTATGATTTAGTGTGTACTGAATCTGAAGTTCTCCAATAAAAGTCAAAAGAAGATTTCACTGCAAGAGTTCTATCTTCTAACATTATTAGAAAAATGTAATTTTGTTACAGTATCCAAAGTATTCTACAAATGTTCTAGACCCATAAAACCAATCTCCGAAGGCCAGGTGTTAACTTTGGTATATTTTAAATAACCACAACTATTCTGACAATATGTTAGTTTCATAAAACAATGAATTGTGTGAGTGGTAAACATTACACTAGATCTGTTCCAAGAATACTTGGTTCTCACAGTTTAGGTCAATGATACCATTGCAGCATGGAAACAAATTGCCCTCTTGATTAAAAGATCAATGGCTTCCAATTTACTGTTTTTGGACTGTGGAAGGCTTAAAACAAAGTTGTATATGGAATCTCAATATACAAAAGATTGCAAAGTGATGACACTATGGTTGAGGCAGAAAAGAGTCACTTATCTTCCATTCTACGCCAACCCATCTCTTTAAATAACGCTGCAGCACACATTTTGAAAACTGTTGGTATTATCAAAATATGTATGCTTAGAAAAGATTAACTTCAAAAAATGTCTACTTATTAAAAAGGAAACTGCTACTATAACATCAGCCTGTCAAGTATATACAGCAAGACACTTAGTATTTCAATTCACTTTGATCAAGTTATCATCCCAAGACTCAAACAAGGGCAAATAATCTCTTTGTACAAATAATGAAATTTATAACCAGACAGTTAATTGACTTTCCCAAGATAACTTTAAAAGTGAATAGAAAAGAGCCCCTCCATAAATTTAACATTAAGAAATACTCATTCTAAGAATTCTCATGGGCCGGGCACGGTGGCTCACACCTGTAATCCCAGCACTTTGGGGAGGCTGAGGCAGGCGGATCATGAGCTCAGGAGTTTGAGACCAGCCTGACCAACAGAGTGAAACCCCATCTCTACTAAAAATACAAAATATTATATGGCTGTGGTGGCAGGCACCTGTAATCCCAGGTACTTGGGAAGCTGAGGCAGGAGAATCACTTGAACCTGAGAGGCAAAGGTTGCAGTGAGCCAAGATGGCGCCACTGCACTCTAGTCCCGGTGACAGTGTGAGACTCCATCTCAAAAAAAAAAAAAAAAAAGAATTCTCATATTAGGGTCTGAATGTTTGTGTTCTTTTGTTCTTTCAAAATGTTTATGTTGAAACCCTAACTCCCAATGTGATGGTATTAGCAGGTGGGGCTTTGGGCAGGTGGCTCAGATAAGGTTATCAGGGTAGGGTCCTCATGGTAAGATGAATGCCCTATGAAGAGAGACCAGAAAACTTGCTCACTCTCTCCAGCTCTCACATGTTCACTCTCTCTCTTGCTCACTCTCTCTCCCGCTCTCTCTCTGGCTCTCTCTCGCTCTTGTTCTCTTGCTTTCTTTTGCTCTCTCCTCCTCCCCTTTTCTCTGCCCTGTAAGAATAGAACAAAAAGGCAGTCATCTTGTTCTATCTTTACCTGGCAGAGAGGGCAAGTAAGAGGGTCCTCACCATGACGGCACCCTGATCTTGGACTTCTGGTCTCTAGAACTGTGAGAAATAAATGCCTATTGTTTAAGCAACCCATTCTGTGGTATTTTGTTATAGTAGCCTGAGCTGACTAGGACATGCTTTGAAGAAAATGATAAACCATGTTAAGGGTATTGACAAGGCAATACATACTATTAAAAAAAAAAAAAATCCCAAGGAAGATTTAAGGCCTTGGTTCTGGTCAGGTGAAAATGACAAATGTAAAATTGGCTATATTGAGAGCAGGATCTGTTTATTTTATATTGTCCTACACAGTCAGAGGCAACAAAATCTTATAAAGTCAGAGGCAACAAAATAAGTCGTTATAAATAGTTCAACATAAGGCAAGCTTATCTAAAGAAGGAATTTATATGCCTACCACAGAATACTCTGAATTTCGTTGTGACCCACAGGTTCAGTCTTTGGGTCTAGTCTCTCTCTCTTTGCTAACTTCCCTGGTAATCTCATCAAATTTCATCAACGGTTTCCAATTTAATACTTAAGCCAACCACCTCCAAATTTATATCTACAAGTACAGATCTCTCTCACCCGTTTCCAGATCCATATATCCAACTGCCTCCTGACTATCTCCTTTTGGGTGTTTCAAAGACATCTCTAACTTGACATACCATAACCAAATATTCTTCCTAAGATCTTCCTCATATCAGTTGATGACAACTCTGTCTTTCCATTTACTCAAGCCAAAAATCTTAGTCATCTTTGTCTCTTCTTTCCCTCACCCCCCACATCTAGACCACCAGCAAATCCTATTAATCTTGCACTAAAATCGCATTCAGTATTTAAGCAATTGTCACCACCTCTGCAGCTATCAACCTGTCTAAGCTACCATCATCATCATTGCTCACCTAGATTATAGCAGTAGCCTCTGAACTGGAACACTGCTACTACAGTCTCTTCTCAGGTAAAAACCAATAGGAGCTTTATAAAACTAGGCCATATAACGTTAATCTTCTGCTCAAAATCCTTCAATGGCTTCCTCATTTCACTTAGGGTAAGAGTCAAAATCCTTATAATGGTCTACAAGACTAAGAATACTTAGCTGATATAACTCCATCCTTCATGTATCTCCATCACCTCCAGCAACCCCTTAACTCCACATCCCCAACCATCTCCCTTGTTGTGTAACTTCTCTGAGTTCATATCTGACTAATCGTCCCCTCAGTAATTCAATTCCAGCCACAACGGCATCTTTACTGGTCCTCAAGCACACCAGGCTTGCTTCTGCCTTACAGTCTTTGAACTGACTGTTCTCTCTGCCTAGAATGTTCTTCTCCTAGATACCTATATGGTTGAACTCTCTCCCTTACTTAAAGTCTTTTCTCATATGTAATCTTCTCAATAAAACCTTAGCATATCATCATATTTTAAATGTAACCCCCAGATCTTTCTAACCCCTATTCCTCTGTTCTACTTTATTTTTCCATTGTACTTATAATCTTCTAACATACTATATAACTTATATGTATTACTTAGGGTCTGTCTCTCCTAGCTTGAATGTAAGTTCCACGAGGATCTTTGTCTTCTTTGTGCCATGATTTATCCCAAGGACCTAGCAATGCCTAGCACTTAACAGAAAAAAAAAAAAAAAAAAAAAAAAAAAAAAAAAAAAAAAAAAAAAAAAAAAAAAAAAAAAAAAAAAGTTACATTAATAAATGAAAAAATAAATAAATGAATTCAAGAAAAAGGTGAAAAATGGCTGTCACATATATTTTTTAATGCTACTTTTCTTTTTAAATAGATAACTTTCTTAGTAGGTTAAGAGTAAAAATTTTATTGGCTCTTACAAAAAAGTCAGATCTGCTGTTTTTGCTAAGTGGGAAAAATTTAATGGAATTAAATGCCTTACCTGTCACTTCTTCCTCCTCAAAGTTAAAACAGAGAGGAAATAGATTGATTGTGTTCATTAATTGTAAGCTACTTTGTGAATTTCTTCAAGGCAACCTATATTCTCATTTGTACTTACATAGTATCCTAAAATAACTAAATATGTCCCTATGTGTTATATTACTAACCCAGATGAAATACTTCAGATAAAATATTCATGAGTTTGAGTTGAAAGATTTTACATTTTTCTAAGTCAAACAAAACTGCCAGAGTTTAAGTGCATTTCTGGTAGTCAATACTGCCACCCAATGGCAAATGTTAAAATCTTTAGAACTGGGTAACAGGCAGAGGTTGGAACAATTTGGAGGGCTCAGAAGACAGAAAAATGTGGGAAAGTTTGGAACTCCCTAGAGACTTGTTGAATGACTTTGACGAAAATGCTGATAATTATATGGACTATGAAATCCAGGCTGAGGTTGTCTCAGATTGAGATGAGGAAGAACCTGTTGGGAAATGGAGCAAAGGTGACTCTTGTTACGTTTTAGCAAAGAGACTGGTGGCATTTCCCCCTTCCCTAGAGATTTGTGGAACTTTGAACTTGAGAGAGATGATTTAGGGTATCTGGTGGAAGAAATTTCTAAGCAGCAAAGCATTCAAGAGGTGACTTGGCTGCTGTTAAAGACATTCAGTCTTAAAAGGGAAACACAAAATAAAAGTTTGGAAAATGTGCAGCCTGACAATGCCATAGAAAAGAAAATCCCATTTTCTAAGGAGAAAGCTGGTTGCAGAAATTTGCATAAGTAACGAGAAGCCCAATGTTAATCACGAAGACAATGGGGAAAATGTTTCCAGGGCATGCCAGAGGTCTTCACAGCAGCCCCACCCATCACAGGCCCAGAGGCCTATAAGAAAAAGATGGCTTCCAGGGTCAGGCCCAGGGCCCCCCTGCTCTGTGCAGCCTAGAGACTTGGTACCCTGTGTTCCAGCCATTCCAGCGATGGCTAAAAGGGGACAACGTACAGCTCTGGCTGTTGCTTCAGAGGGTGGAAGCCCCAGGCCTTGGCAGCTTCCACATGGTGTTGAGCCTGCAGGTGCACAGAAGTCAAGAATTGAGGTTTGGGAACCTCTGCCTAGATTTCAGAGGATGTTTGGAAATGCCTGGATGCCCAGGCAGAAGTCTGCTGCAGGGGCAGGGCCCTCATGGAGAACCTCTGCTAGGGCAAAGGGGAAGAGCGGGAAATCCACAGAGAGTCCTTACTAGGGCACCACCTGGTGGAGCTGTGAGAAGAGGGCGACAGTCCTCCAGAGCCCAGAATGGTTGATCAACCAACAGCTTGCACCGTGTGCCTAGAAAAGCCAAAGACACTCAAGGTCAGCCTGTGAAAGCAGCTGGGAAAGGGGCTATTCCCTACAAAGCCATAGGAGTAGAGCTGCCCAAGACCGTGGGAACCCACCTTTTGCATCAGCATGACCCAGATGTGAGACCTGGAGTCAAAGGAGATCATTTTAGAGCTTTAAGATTTGACTGCCCTGCTGATATCAGACTTGCATGGCACCTGTAGCCCCTTTGCTTTGGCCAATTTTTCCCATTTGGAATGGCTGTATTTACCTAATGGCTGTTCCATTGTTATCTAGGAAATAACTAAAGTGCTTTTGATGTTACTCATAGGCAGAAGGGACTTGCCTTGTCTCAGATGAAACTTGGGACTTTAGAGTTAATGCTGAAATGAGTTACGACTATGGGGGACCTGGGAAGGTATAATATGTTTTGAAATGTGAGGACATGAGATTTGGGAGGGGCCAGGGATGGAATGATATGGTTTGGCTGTGTCCCCACCCAAATCTCATCTTGAATTCACATGCGTTGTGGGAGGAACCCAGTAGGAGGTAACTGAATCACAGGGGCAGGTCTTTCCCATGCTCTTCTCATGATAGCAAATAAGTCTCACAAGATCTGATGGTTTTAAAAAAGAGAGTTTCCCTGTACAACCTCTCTTCTCTTGTCTGCTGCCATGTGAGACATGCCTCCCACTTTCTGCCATGATGTGAGGCCTCCCCAGTCATGTGGAACTGTAAGTCCATTAAACCTCTTTCTTTTGTAAATTGCCCAGTCTCAGATATGTCTTAATCAACAGCATGAAAATGGACTAAATCAGTATCATAGCTATAACAGCTGCAAGGGAGCATGAGAAATGTGGTATGTAGCTAGAAGACCATGTGCTGAGCTAAACAAGAATTCTATTACTAAAATGAATGGAGGAATCAATGCTGGGAGATAGTGGTCTCTGTCTCTGCATACTTTCCAATAACCGACTTTTCTGCTCAAGTAAGCCAGGATTGTTTCTGTTGCTTTCAACCAAAGACCTCCCATCATTCAGATTTTTTAAAGTTATATAAAATAGAGAAATATGCAGCTACTCTAAGGGAGTTGATGGGAAGAACATCGTACCTTAGAATCTACTTTGAAAATTACTGTTCTGTATTCTTTACACATGAACATGAATTCAATTTGTTGTATCTTGCTTATGATGTCTTAAAAATTGCTCTTCTATCCCAATGTCTGGAAGCCATTTTAAGAGATCGGTGCTTTTCAAAGTTGGCTTTTTCCCTCAGGTGACTTATTAAAATGTAAACAAATTTTACCAGAAGCAACCAAGATGTCCTTCAGTAAGTGAATGGATAAACAAACTGTGGTGCATCCATACAATGGAATATTATTCGATGCTGAAAAGAAATTAGCTGTCAAGCCATAAAAAGACATGGAGGAAACTTAAATGTATATCATCAAGTCAAAAAAGCCAGTCATAAAAAGCTACATACTGTTTGATTACAACTATATGATATTTGGGAAAAGGCAAAACTATGAAGACAATGAAAAGATCAGTTGTTGTCAGGCCCAGGGGGAGGAAAGAATGAATAGGCAGAGCATAGGGGGTTTTTAGGTTAAAAAAACTATTCTGTTGATACTGTAATGGGAGATACATGTCATGATACATTTGTCCAAACCCACAGAATGTCCAACACTGACAGTGAACCCTAATGTAAACCATGACTTTGGTTGATAATGATGTTTCAATGTGAGTTCATCAACTGTAACAAATCTCCCACTCCGGTGGAAGATACTGATAATGAGAGAAGCTGTGTATGTTTTGGGGCAGGAGGTAAATGAGAATTCTCTGTACCTTCTGCTCCATTTTCCTGTGAACGTAAAACTACTCTTAAAAATGAAGTCTATTTTTTTTATTGTACTGTCATAGAAGCAGATGAGTCTACACAGGTCCCCATACTTTTCGTCATATATTTAAGATGTATATACCATTGTCTTTGACAACTATACATTGTGACAAAATTAAATATTATACAATAACTTGTGTACCCTCAAGTAGTCCCAGGTACTCGAATGGCCAAGGCAGGAGGATTACTGGAGCCCAGGAGTTTGAGACCAGCCTGAGTAACACAGAAAGACTTCAACTCTACAAAAAAAAAATTTTAATTAGCTGGGCATGGTGGTGTGCAACTTGTGGTGCCAGCTACTCAGTAGGATGAGGTGGGAGGATCATTTGAGCATGGAAGGTCAAAGCTGCAATGGGCTGTGATCATGACACTGCACTCTAGCCTGAGCCACAGTGAGATCCTATCTCAAAGAAAAGGAAACACTAAAGAAAACAATGACACACAAAGACCAGGTAGGGTAAGCAAAAGACAAATGTTAAGAAGGAACTCGAGCCTTAACATAAAGCTAGGTTTTTCCTCTGTGTTATGTTACTAAAACCCAAGTTTCTAGAGGTCAACACTCATTTTTTAAAAATATACATTAGCATAGAGCCAAACAGAATAAGTAAGGTCAACCAACAACAAAAAATAAAATATAATGAAGGTAACAACAATCTGTTACTCTAACCTAAATAATCCAGTTGCAAATAACACCTTATATCAAATAAAATCAGATTTTGAATCTCATAATGATTGCCTCAGCAGCCCACATTTTCAAAGGTCTCTCATTCTTTGATCATTCCCCATTTGTCCTAGAAGCAAATATATCTGTTCTTCTTACCTCACTGATTCTTTCCCATACTATATATCTGGAAAAAAAAAAACACCATTTTCCCCTAAATGATCTTGCTCATAATCTCACCTACTTTGGGGCTATGCTTCCTTAAATACAGGATCAGGATCAGGTTTGAGGCACAAAGTAATCAGTCTGTACATTGTTTGTCTTGAAAACTCCACACTATTATACATAATTTACAAGCCCTCTACCCTCAGACACATCAATTCGGAAATCATTTCCTTAATTATTAAGAAAATTGTATAAAAATTTGTCTTATTTCTGTATTTTATACTTTACAAAGCACTTTCACATTTTTCTCCATGTAAAATATATATGTATATATAAATATATGTGTTTATATGCATACACACACAAAGACATATATTTCTTAGACTACTGATATTATAACTTTGCATTAAAAGTGAATATACCCAATATTTGCTTCCCCATTTCTATTTGCTTATAGACATATTAGATTCAGGAGTTTTTATTATTTGGGACATTACTGATGACAATGATAGGATATGAAAAGGCCAAAAAACAAAGGCCAGAAAAAACTCATAATACTTTGAATCAGATCTATATTACAAGACTCCCACAAAATAAAGCATTTCAAAGAAGGACTAATGAAAATAAGCAAAAAGCATTAAAAGGGACAGAGTTGTTCACAGAGAATGTTATACAAATGTATTCCTCATTTGCTTTTAAGACTACTGAAATGAGATGGAGACTAATAGCAATTGAAGACCAGTTTGAAAAATACTGTGTGTATGAGTCTTTTTCTCAGGCCTTAAATTAAATATAACATGGATATACCATTGTCTCTATAGAAAAGATAGTTATTTTAGTTTCATGACAAAAATGAAAATAAAATTACATCTCAAAGCACTCTTGGGGAGAAGAAAAGTCACAAATGATAAGTCACTTAAAATATCTGTCCCTATAAAGAACATTTAGAAATTTGTATCTGTCATAATTGCAATTGGTAACCAAATTTGATTTAATAAGAAATCATAGGTCTTTTGTGCAGTTGACATACCTAATATTTTTTAATGAGCTAACATGAGCTTAAGACAGGCATAATTTATACAAAGGCTGAAATAATTCCTCTAAGTAAATATTCAACAACATTTTTTTGAAAATGTCATCTCAAGAATAATAAATACAAGTACATGAAGAGCAAATTCTCTTTGGTTTTTAACTTAGAAACTATTACTACCATTTATTACACTGTACTATAATAACACATAATCAAGTACCTTCAGGTTATATAATTATTGAGTCAAATTTCCCTCTTTCAACAGGATTGATATGTTGGCACAAAGTAAGCTCTTCATATGTAAATGTAACCAGCAAAAAGTAAGCTCTAGGGGGATGGGTATATGTGTAACTAAGCCTATCTCTTAATTTCATAATGACAATATTTATTATTTTATACACAGATAAATAAGTGAGCCAAAATTCTTCAGTGTAATCTAAACTTAATCTTTGATGACAGATATTTATAAAAATTACTTAGAAATCCTTCCCTAGGAATCTGACTTTTGCAATAGGCAGCTAAAATGCTTTTTAAAATATTTTAGTTTTTTTAAAGAGCCACAAGATGTCAGCCTTTCCTAAGAAATGTTTCATATCCTGCAGTACCTTGTGAGATGACCATTTATTTTTGTAACATACTATTTATATTACCCTTAAAAATCAAATTTGAATCACCACATTAAATTCAGTGAAGTCACCAAATTTGGGGACATTCAACAACAAATTACAGAAGATTATAATGATCACAAACCTAATAATTCAGAGTTTCATATATAATTTCATTTAATCTTCAAAATAGTATGGAGACAAAATCTTTACTAATCAATTATATTTGTGACAAAACAAATTATTAAGAAGTTGATTATTAATCTGAACATTCTAAAAATAAAAGCAAATACATGAGGTTTGGGTGTGCAAACTATAATGAAACAGGTAAGTGTGGAATTTGCATTAATCTATTACATATATGAATCAATGTTTCAAAAGCCATCACACCACATGTGCTTACCTTGCCAACTATCATTGCAGACACATAATTTTTCTCCTGTTAGGTCACAGTAACCATGATCTGGACTGCCGCAATTGGCTTTACAGTAAGGAATATCACAAGCTTCACCCTTCCAGTATTTATCACATTCACAGTATACTTGACTTGGAACAGACATACTAGTTGTACACTTCCCATGACCAGAGCAATTGTTAGGACAAGAATTGATTCTGTAAAATATAATTCATATATTCATATATATTCAAATTCAAGGTAACTGAAAAAGAATTTTGGTTGATATAAACTTTATAATTTTTTAAACTGTGTCTTATGTGCTTATAAATGTAACACAATTTCACAACGCAGTTTTAATTCTTTACTCTGTACCCTCTTACTCTTATGAAATTGTTGGTATTTATTTGCAGTTGGTCTTAGTTTATTCAACAGATTTACTTTGATACCAAGACTCCAAATGTCAAAGGACTACATACTCGACATCTGCAAGATCTGTATAGTTTCAAGCAAAATGTTTTGTAAAGACTTAAGCACTCAAATGTTTTGAATGTATATTTTACAGAAAAAAGTTAAAATTCATGAATATTCAAAACTATATGAGAAGTCGAGATATAACTTGGTTGTATAATATTTAAAGAGCATGCTATCACCTGTACACTCTTATGGAAGGGATGTTTATATTTAGTTTTAAGACTCTTTAACTGATTATATGCTACTATATATTTGTTCTCCCTTGCATACATACTCAGATACGTTATAGTATAAATAAATTCTATAATAAATTGCTGATTCAAGGATATTTAGAATATTCCTGGTGAAAAATTATCTGGTTATCAATTACTACATTCTGAAGAAAAGAAAAATAATATGCAGACTTCCTCCTAGCCATTTCTGTGGAAGCATCTGAAAGCTTCTCTGCTTTACTTCACCCTCAGACTTCTAAATATAAAATGTATATAAAGTATTGGACATATAATAGATTCTCAATGAATATTACTTTTCTCAATGAATATTACATTTATTTTAGAGGAGACAGTGGTATAGCCACTTATCTCTTTAGCCATAATTTCATCATGTGTATATGGTAACTATACCCACTTGACAGAATTGAAGGGAATTAAATGATATAATGTATGTATAGGATTCAGCATTCAGTACAGTCTCTGCAATAGAGAGGGACTACAGAAACTTAGCTCCCATAATCCTCTTCAAATTACAAGTGATATACCTTAGAGCACTGAAGGGCAGTTCACAACTCCCTGCAGTCTCACATATCTATTGCTACCAGTAAAGTTACACTAGTACGTGTTTACTTAATCACTTGCCAACAAACAATTGTAAATTTCATAATTAATTTTTGACCAAACTTAAGGCTTAGATCACATTTTGTGGCATATTAGTAAGATTTTGTGCCACTTAAGAAGGGATCCCATATACTAATTTGAAATTTAACACAGTAGCCTGCTTCTGGTATATAAGACATTAATAAAAATAAACAAAAAACTCTTTTACATTAAATTACAAGAATCATTAAAAGACGGAATTTTTAAAAAATACTTACGAATAGAAAATGTTGAAACCAGTTAGATTATATGCAGCATCGCTAAAAAAATGTAACAGTGCATAGCCAGATGTAGTAACAACTTCAGGCACAGTTTCATTGCCCCTTATTTCAGGGACTATCAAACCACTAAAAGAGAACAAAATTGAATATTGTATGTATAGATACACATAAGGCTGTTAAGCACATAAAATTTACTCAGATATATTCTTTTTTTTTTTTTTTTTTTTTGAGATGGAGTTTCACTCTTGTTGCCCAGGCTAGAGAGCGATGGCACGATCTCAGCACACTGCAACCTCCGCCTCCTGGGGTTCAAGCAGTTCCTGCCTCAGCTTCCCAAGTAGCTGGGATTACAGGCATGTGCCACTATACCCAGCTAGGATCAGTAATGCTTGTACATCAGAATGGGCAACTGAAAGGAGAATAAATCTAAAAGAAGTTCCCATTTCTCACTAAATTAGTTCTACTACTGCTGCCAATACAGTAAAATCTACTCTCATGCCACTGTACACATTTTTTTTTTGTATCGCTATTTGTAAGGCAATGTCTCATTTCTCCTTTTTGTCCTGCTATCTATCCTGTCATAATACTACAAGGTAGTCTTTCACTTAATTCACATAAAACTTCACTTAAAGTCACCTTGCTACTCTAATAAGTGACCCTATACCTTTACTTATTCTGATTGGTTTCAAAATCTGATGAAGCTGTCAGACACTCTACATCAGCTAAGCAATTACAATCATATTCTAGTTATAGTGGTACATTTTCAATACATTCATCTAGGTGATTTAAAATGTTTACTTTAAAAATTTTTTAAACATATACTTTTATGTTTTTTAGAGTTTATCTATGCAAATTGAATTAATATATAACTATTCCAAAACAGAATATTGCTCACATAAGCCCATATGCACACAAACAAAAATTTGGGGTAGGGGAGATATAAATGTATAAACTAAAGAGTACTAAAGCAGTAACTTCTTCTGTTTAAAGCTACTTGTTCATGCAGAAAATTACCTATCTTCATTTAGTTAGACATTCTAACCTCTTTAAATCTAAGAAAACACGCAATAGGTGAAAGAAAAGAAGCTGCTAACAAACAAATTATGTAACTCAACATAGTCAATTCCTTTAGACAGAGTTAAAATTATGTTTAGGTACCACTAAGAATTGAATTCCCCCATTCAAATCATATTTAACACACAAATGAAATATTATAGTCAAATAATTTATTTGGAAAATACATTCTCAAATACAAACAAGTTAAAAAATAATAAACTTAATTTAATGCTTTAGTAATTATTACATCTACTAGGTTATGTTTGTGAAGCAACAAATAATTTTAAAATGAGACTCTCAAAAGAATACAAATTCTATGATACCAGTCTTAGTTATACATATTGTTCAGTGTAATAAAATTAGATAAAAGTATTACTAAAAATAATAGATATAGCTAGTCTCTGAGAGCTCTCTGAAAGAGATAAAAAGAATAGTTTTCTTTGCTTTTTAGTCTGTAAGCATTTTAAAAACAACAAATGAAAGAGAGTTTCCACTTATTGTATAATGCACCAGGAAATCTGGACCAACCAAAGTATAGTAAAATGACAAATTATATAAAAACAATAAAATCAGCTTGAAGATCTGCCCAGGCATTGAGGTCATGTGCCCTATTGGCACTTGCTGAATTCAACACTGGAGGTAAGATCTGAAGGGCTACAAAAAGATGGGTGGTAATTTCAAGGATTTTACAGAGCAAGGGAAACAAAAAGTGAAACCCAGGGCCCTCATGTTGAACTGGGACTCCAGTGATTGGAAGTAAAAGCAAACTACCTTAAGTCAGACCCTCCAAAGAACTGCACTGTAGCTGAGCTATGAATCATCTCAATATCTGAGTTAGGACTGAGTTGAATGTGGATTGCTAGAGTCCCCAGGTAGTCTCTGCAAGAATATCATCTTTCTAGGCCTTAAATTATTATGATTCATGATTTCAAAACACAACATCCAACACACAATTATCTAGCACACAGTAAAAAAACAAACAAAAAAAACAATTATCCATTCCAATCTATTCTCCACATTCTAAAAAGTCTTGCCTATAGAATAAAAGTCCAGCTTCTTTAGTGAGCTGAATAAGAAAGCAATATTACAGTGATTAAGGGATTAGGATCTATAATTGTACAATCTAGATTCATATTCTTACTTATCAGCTACACAAACTTGGGCCACTCACAGAAAGTCTCTGTATTTCAATTCTCCATTTGTAAAATTGCATTATCAACACTTACCTAAATGTTATTTTGAGGATTAAATAAATTAATGCTTATAAAGAACTCGTGCACATTGTCCAGCACAAAATGAGCATTAAGTAAATGTCACTGATTGCTGTTTTGGGGTAACATAACTCCTAAGTGACTTTGTATTTCCTACAATCAAGTTACTCAAAATATTTTACTATTGTCCTAAAATATAATGCTCTTTAATGTGTCTATACCTTTGTATATATGTTTTTCTCTCTCTAGAATGTCCTATCTGGCCCCCATATTTCATTCTTCTACTCATGATGAAAGTCAACAGGAAGGATTAATTCTTTATTTTGAAATTATATAGTACTCCTTCATAACTTGATTATAATACTAACTAAGCTATGAGAAAAATATGTTTACATCCCCTCATTAATGCATGACTACTGCACACTAAAGAATTTGGCTGACTTTTGTCCCCAGTTCTTGGGGACAATGATTTTGGCCCCAAGATTTCAAGGATATTTTCTAAATCCTTGAAATTTCCTGAGTAATAGCGGTGTCTTTTTATTCATGGTGGGCCCGGACAATGTATGCTGATGAAGTGACTCATGGTGAGCTCCTAATTAATTTAAGCTAAAGAGATAATTCCAGAAACACTCACCAAGTGACTAAAGTGTTGGGGCCAGTGTATGGTATCAGCCTAATTTCCCAAGAACGAAGGCAATGGGAGGGCCTGAAGATTTGAGTTCAGCCTCATGGCCAATGATTCAATCATTCATGGCTACATAATGAAACTTCAATAAAACTCTGGACACCTGAAGCTCAGATGAGCTAGCTTCCTTGTTGGTGCTACATGTTGACGTGCTGGGTAGGTAACACATTCTGAGGACCCAGAAGCTTTGCATTTATGATCCTCCCAGACCTCACTCTATACATCTCTTTATTTGGCTGGCTCTGATTTCTATCCTCTATGATAAAATTATAGTCATAAGTGTAGAACTTTCCTTAGTTCTATGATAATTCTAGTGAATTATCAAACTTTAGGAGAGAATAGGAACTCCTAAATTTGTAGCCATATGATCAGAGTAGGTGGGGACCACCAAGCTTGCAGCTAGTGTCTAAAATGACAGCAGTCTTATAGAGCAGCAGTCACCAACATTTTTGGAACCAGGGACTGGTTTCATGGAAGACAATTTTTCCACAGACCAGAGGGAGGATGATTTCGGGATGATTCAAGAATATTACATTTATTGTGTACTTTATTTCTATGATTATCGCAATGTAATATGTAATGAAAAAATTATGCAACCCACCATAATGTAGAATCAGTGGGAACCCAGAGCTTGATTTCCTGCAATTATATGGTCCCATCTGGGGGTGATAGGAGACAGTGACAGATCATCAGGCATTAGATTCTCATAAGGAGAGAGCAACCTAGAACCCTCACATGCGCAGTTTACTATAGAGTCCTCACTTCTATGAGAATCTAATGCCACCACTGATCTGACAGGAGGTAGAGCTCAGGCAGTAATGCAAGCAATGGGAATCAGCTGTAAATAAAGATGAAGCTTTGCTCGCCAGACCACCACTCACTTCCTACTGTGTGGCCCTGTTCCTAACAGGGCACAAACCAGTACAGGGGTCGGGGGTGGAGAGAAGACCCCTGTTGTAGAGGACTGTGCACTTAACCTAGGAAATCTGATCTGGCCCAACTGGAGGTAGTATTTAAAGTAACTGCAATAGCCTATGCCTTATTCCTTACTATGTCCTCCA
Organism: Cebus imitator; assembly: GCF_001604975.1. NCBI lineage: Eukaryota > Metazoa > Chordata > Mammalia > Primates > Cebidae > Cebus > Cebus imitator. The sequence continues at coordinate 2,042,390 of NW_016107476.1, forward strand.
AGCTTGTGACAGTCTCTGGAATTAAGTGTTGAGTAATAAATATTTATATAATTGAAATAATTCAAACATATTAGATTCTGAATTCTTAGCAAGATGAAATACAAACAGCATATACTTTTAAATCAGAAGACTGAGATTCAAGTCCTAATCCTAGCTCTACCATCTATTAAAAGAAAATAGCTTTTCTGAATGTCAATTTTCTCAACTGTAAAATAGGAATAATAGTACTTAATACTTCCCCAACAAGATCTTTGTGAGGATTAGATGACATTTAAACTGCCTAGCATAGTGCTTAACATCAAGTGGATATTCAATATCAATAAACATGAGTTTTCCATTTCCCTTAGGAGGGCTAACAAGAACACTTGCTAATGAGAAATCACTAATTACATCTTCACAGCCATATACTAAATCCCACCTGCTAATTATCTTCCTTTAGTAACAGGAAAGTGTTGGTAAGAATGCTAATAGATGAGTATTAATTAATACAAAGTAATTAGAATTACTAGATAAACAAATGAACAGGCACACATCTTAATGATGGTCAGTCAACAGTATCATAAAAATAGAGTAAAGATAGCAAAGTTATGTTTAAATTGCTCAAAATAAATGTATGAAGTGAGGATCAAACTGAATTGTTACAATAGATTATCTTACAACATAATCATTTGCAAGTCTCTACTCTATTTTCTCTATTGTCCTTAGACGAAGGGCTACTTGTGACTATCCTTTTTCTAATGTTCAAACGACTCAAAATTTAAGCAATAGCAATATCACAGAAGTAGTATCCAAGCTCCTAAGGAAATACAAGTCCTCACATATTTGTCCAAAATAATAATTCACATTCCTGATAAAACAGAACAAAATAAAACAATATTTTCCACATTAATAGTAAAACAAAAATTTTGAAGTAAAAAACTTTGAAGGGACCAATAAGCTTTTACCCTTACTTAAATTTTCAACAATGACAGAACATATAAGAACTACTGTGTAAATAGCAAAAATAAATAATAAGTAACTTATCAACAATCATGTTAAATTATATACAAAATCTATACTACATGTTCATAATTTTTGTGTCTACTAGATTTTCTCCTACTCATGAAAACTTTTATAATAATCTAAACATACATACATAAGATTTTTAAATTGATACAATGCTATAATTTTAAAATTAATAGTATACCTTACTGCTAACAATAAAATATTTTGAAGCAAACAAAATTCTCACATTTTGAGAATTGGTAGAAACTCCATCTTTATTAACCACTGCACAAAGCATAACTTAACCCTTTTATGCAAAATTTAAAATTTTATCATTTCACTGAAATAAAAAGACAACTATTAAAGAAAAACTTGTCTATTTATTTGCTTGTCACCTAGAACTCACTCTAATATATCCAAATAGATAGTTCTGAAAACATATTCAAGCCTTGTTAAAAAAATAAACTAAATACAATGAGAATAAAAAATAGTTAGAAAGAAAGCCATATTTCCAATATAGTACTTACTTATTTCTTATATCAATATTTACATAATTATAACCTAAACTGGCAGTTACAGTATATAATAAAGTATTATAGTCATCTGTGAAATTTAACTATGAATATCTTTATTAAATTTATTTTGCAGTATATATCAATATATATTTAAGTTAAGCAATTACATATAGTTACTTTTCTGCAACTAATTAAACATAATTACTCACCTAAGTACAGCTATTAAAGGTGCATATATTGAATCTCCATCATAAACATACATATGATCCCAGCTACATTCTGTAGCAAAATGATTGAATCTTAATCTTAACACTGCATTTGGGCTGAAAAAAAATAAAAATTTTTTGATTAACAATATATAAAGCACAGAGCGAATAAATACATAATATTTATCATATAATATACAAAGCACCAAGTGTTGAAATTTTAGACAGGGTATTTTATTAGAAATCTGTTCATATATAACTTTGCTACAAATCCTTATAACACCAGGGTAAAAGATTGATAAGCCATCAATCTAATTTGTAAAAATAAAATGTAACTTTCAAAATCTATTAACAGGACATATGTATGATCATTATTTTCTAAAAATGTAGTCAATAAAAAATGTTCAGCTATGTGCAGTGGCTCACGTCTGTAATCCCAGCACTTTGGGAGGCTGTGGCAGGCAGATCATGGGGTCAAGAGATCAAGACTATCCTGGCCAACATGGTAAAACTCCGTGTCTACTAAAAATACAAAAATTAGCCAGGCATGGTAGCGCGCACGCATAGTCCCAGCTACTCAGGAGGCTGAAGCAGAAGAATTGCTTGAACCCAAGAGCCAGAGGCTGCAGTGGGCCAAGATAATGCCACTGCACTCCAGCCTGGGCAACAGAGTAAGACTGCCTCAAAAAAAAAATAAAAAAGTTATATGTCTTGATTTAAGGTAGAGGTTACACAGATTATATACATCACTGAAACCTTATGAAACTGTACACTTAAAATGGGTGCATTTTGTTGTATGCAAATGGTACTTAAATAAAGTTGATTTTAAAAAATCAACACTCAAGAAGCCACTATTCTTATTTCTACAGAACCCGTAAGTAGAGGCACTAAAAAATTATTTAAATTTTAATCAAAATTCTCAATGTGATATAATGTTAACAAATAAACAAAATGAGACTATAGGTGCACAACAAAGAAAAAATAGCTTTTAAGTTAAAAAAAATTAAATAAAAAATTTTCCAAATGTACTCTTTAGAAATTATAAAATGGTTCAAAAATAATTCACATCAATTATTTTATGCTCCACTCACAATACATTTAAATAGATAAATTCTGTTTCAAGCCCTAATTAGTGAAAATACCTCTAAATGAATAATTAACTCTCTCTTCTACAAAATGTTCTTTTAAAAATACCCTTCAAACTAAAATGCTAAATAATATGGATGGCATAACACAGCATGAAATAATTTTATACTTTCTATGATGTCTATAAATTTCATAACAAGATGTTCAAAATAAACCAGAAAAATGCCTACTTAATTTGATACCACAGTAACATAACTCAAAAACAAAATATATATAAACTGTTGTCGCAAGTGAAGAGGTAGTGTAATTTATATTAAATGTGATGTCTAGAAGTTGTAAATGTTATCAAATAATAAACAAACTAAATGATAAAGTCATTATACTTTAATGTTTTAATATTAATATGGTCACCTTTACCATTTAAGAATAAAATAATTTGATCCAGACTATATACTTACTAGCCTTCAATGAGCCATGTACATTTAGTTTTATATTTATAGTTAATTGGACCATCTGTTAAATATCCAGAAGGCTCTGTTAACCTGGAAGATAAAACAAAATAATGAAAATAATTACCTTAAAATAACTTTAAGACACACGGCAGGATAACAAAATTTAAAAGTCATTAAGCCAACAGAATGGGACACAACACTTTCCAAAAAGGAGGATTTATTTACAACTTAGGAAAATTTCAGATAGCTGTATTTTTCTCTACATCTCAAAAGATACTTATTTTAGATTTCTTTAAACCTTAATATATCATGACCATTTCCATTTACATGGGAAAAAAGTCCTGAAAGATTGAACATGGTACTGAAGGATTCAATGTTGATGCAAAATAGAGTAAGTTAAACTTCATCTGCACAAAAATTAGGTGGAGGCAGAAGGAAGATCAAATACAAATCTATGAAATAGAGAAACAGTATATTTATGTCCCACTTTGGGGAGTTACCACATAAGCTATATTTGTTCTTCATGTACCAATATTGCTAAAATAGGTGTCACCAGACTTTACAGAGTTCTGCTATAAATACATTTTTTATTAACATTTTCTCCTGTCTACATCTAGTCCAAGGACTCAATCAATTTTTAAAACAGGACAAATAAAAAGGTATTATATCTCCTATTTTATGCATAAAAACAAAAAAGATACTTAGAAAAACTTTAGATTTTCAGAATTTAAAAATATTTAAAACAAAAACCTCAATTCTTTTTTTTTTTTTTTTTTAGACGGAATCTCTCTGCCACCAGGCTGGAGTGCAGTGGTGTGATCTCGGCTCACTGCAACCTCTGCCTCCCGGGTCAAGCAATTCTCCTGCCTCAGCCTCCCAAGTAGCTGGGACTACAGGTGCCCGCTACAACGTCTGGCTAATTTTTTTTATTTTAGTAGAGACGGGATTTCGGCATGTTGGCCAGGATGGTCTCGATCTCCTGACCTCGTGATCCACCTGCCTCGGCATCCCAAAGTGCTGGGATTACAGGCATGAGTGGCCGCGTACGGCCCAAAAACCTCAACAATTCTACTGAGTTTTGGTTCTCTTACCTCCAGCCCAATTATTTTATCAAGAGACCACATTTTAAATAATTAAAATGTCTTCCCACTTAACATTTACATACTATATTTATATATGCATATACACACACACATCACAGCTAATCAGTTTTTACATATTCACATAAACATACACACATACATACATACATATATATCAGGGCCATTATCTACTTTTAGATGAAATCAAATTTTCCTTATAGTATAGAGCCTTAAATACATTAGGGAGAAGAAACTTAATTTACCTAAATCAGGGTTGACAAAAATGTCGGTCAATGTTAATGTCATTTGCAAGTCTTTCACAATCCCTGCAAATTACTTCAGTAATAAAGTGGCTAATTCATGCCTGGAAAATCCTTGAAGAACAACAAACAAATTCCCATATTCTCAAATGAATGTAATAATAATTTGAGCATTTTCTACATGTCAGTAACCACTATAAACACACAATGCGTTGCCTCATTAAAAAATCTCAAAAACCCCATGAGATACTAATTAATAACTCCATATTACAAATGAGAAATCTGAAGCACATTTTAAGTCACAGGTTAAATAACTTGCCCTGATTTTTCACTTTCAATAATAATACCAAATGCAGTAATTCAGAAAAACTCTCTACTGAAGATAACTTAAAAAGCTAAAGAACAATTTTAAAATCTTATAAGTAACAACATGATAAAATGTACCATGCCAAGATCCAGAAGCTGCAAATTGCTTAAGAGGAGGCAAGCATTCAGAGATGGTTTTGTTCTGAGACATTTGCTTATTTAGAAGAGATTGCCAAAGGCTAAGAGTGCATTTGGTAGCACCAATAACCCACAAAACATATGGGCTCAAAGAAACAACAGGGCACTCTGACTTGGAACATGACTTGCTATTAACATAATGCTGTACCAGAAGTTAACCAGTCTTCACCTGGAATGTAGGTTAGCTATGAGTCACCTGAGCAGCAGAAAACTCTGTGTCTTAAAATCAGCTTATGGTGCTGTTAGAATTGCTGATATGCCAAGTCTCCTAACAGAAGATACATGATACTCTCTAAAGAAAGATAACATTACCCTGGGCCTCAAATTATTTCTATCAATAATTTTCAAATAAAATGTCTAGCATAATAAAAGATAATAAGCATACGAACTACTATAAGAAAACATTGGGAAAACTCTCCAGAATATTGGACTGGGCAAAGATTTCTTGAGTAAAAACCTACAAGCAAAGACAACCAAAGAAACAGACACGGTAGGAGTTACCATAGTAATATTTATCTCCCTCTTATAAGAAGCGATGTGATGGAACTGTTATGCCTCCCCACCTACGCTAAACAATAGGAGTACCTGAAAACTACACACCCTGTCCCATCCTATTCACCTTCAGTAGTACAATTTCCCAAACTTAAAAGGAAACTACTCACCACAATCCCTGAATTCCTCATCCTCAGCATTAAAGAGCCCACCTTTTCCTCCATTTACTATAAACGGGTTTCCTCTTTGCCAACTGCAGTCTACTGGAAGCATGGAAGGATGCCACCAAACAAGGTAAAAGAAATGAAATTTATTTTTTCACATCTTACTCCTAATATCCTTACATTCCAATTGTGTAGAGCTCTCCAGAAATTAGTTAGCATATAGTTCAACTCCCTACAAAAAGTAAAATAGGCTTTTGCATAACTACTATTTCTAATATGATTTCTAAAATGTATTATAAGTTTCAAACAACTTTGTTTTAAACTTTGTATCATTCCTCTTCTTGAACTGACAACCATAATGACTTATTCATCTAGATTGGTACTACATAAACTACTAACCTACTGTCTGTTTGTGTAAAGGAAGTTTTATTGGAGCACAACTACACTAGTTTGTTTAAATATTGTCTAAGATTGCTAACATACTATGAGGACAGAGTTGAATATTGGCAACAGAGACCATCTAGTCAGCAAAGCCTAAAATATCTACTATCTGGCCCTTTACAGGAAAAGTTTGCCAATCACCTGTCTAAATGCCTGCCACATATCCATATGCCTTGTCAATGTCTCATTCTAGCTGAAAGTGCCCAGTGCAGAGTCCTTAATTAAAAGCATGCTGGGCTGTTTATAATACAAGGTTGGCCACTAAATAAATGCAGGAAAACTAATGCAAACATTAGACAACACTAAAATTAAATCTAGTGGGATGTTGTTGTCTATCCTGACTATGGATATATAATATTTTAATATATTCTAAAAATAAGAAAGTGTTACAGTTTTACTATTACAAAATCTCTGAAACAATAAATCCTGTTTATCACAGAATATAGGTTTAATCCTGGCATAACCACCCTACAAGGAATAGTTGGATCCACTCAGGGATAGTCTTTATGCAGGATGGTGGTTTTTGTAAACCTTTTTTCACATAGAAAACTTTTTTAAAACAGGATTTCTAGTTAAAATATTAGTTAACAGCTTATTAATTCCTTTTTTAATTTTATTTCATCTTTATTGACAAATAATAATTATATATATTCATGGGGTAAGATGTGATGCTTCAATACATGTATATATTGCAGATTGAGCAGATCAGGCTAATTAACATCCATCATCCCACATATATATTTTTCCAGCAAAAACATTTAAAAGCAACTCTATTAGCAAGGTAGTATATAAAATATATAATGCATAATTACTAATATTAGTCCCTTTTTGTACAACAGAACATCCACAGAATAATAGAACACTTATTTTTCCTAACTGAAACTTTGACCAGTATTTTTCCTTTCCCTGCCCAACCAACCACCACCCGCAGCTTCTAGTAACAACCATTCTACTCTCTACTTCAATTGATTCAAATTTTTAGATTTCACATGTAAGATCAGGTGATAACTGTCTTTCTAACATTAGCTTATTATGCCTAGCATAATGGCCTCTAATTTCACCCATGTTGTCACAAATGACAGGATTTTGTCCTTTTATAGGCTGAATACTATTTCGCTATGTATATATACCTCTTTTTTTTATCCATTCATCCCTTGGTGGGCACTTAGGTTGTTTCCAAATATTGGATATTACGAATAATGCTGCAATGAACATGTGAATGCAAACATCCAACATACTGATTTCAATTCCTTTGGATATATACCCAGATTGCTGGATCATACGGTAATTCTCTTTTTAGTTTTCTGATGAACGTCCATACTGCTTTTCAAAATGGCTGTACTAGTTTACTCCCCTCCAGCAGTATACAAGAATTCCCTTTTTGCCATATCCTCACCAACACTTGTTATCTTTAATCTTTTTGATAAGAGCCATTTTAAGGGGTATGAGATGACATCCCATTGTGGTTTTGATCTGCATTTCCCTAATGATTAGTAATGTTGAGCATTTTTTCATACATTTATTGGCCTTCTGGATGTCTTCTTTTGAGAAATGTCTATTCAGATTCTTTGCCCATGTTTAAATAGGGTTATTTGTTTTCTTGTTATTGAGTGGTTTGAGTTCCTTACATGTCTTGGGTATGAGTCCCTTATCTGATGTATGATTTGCAATATTTTCTCTCAATGCATGGGTGGTGTCTTCACTCTGTTACTTCCTTTCATGTACAGAAGTTTTTTGATTCAATACTATTTGTCTGTTTTTGCTTTTGCTTTGTGTTTGTGCTTTTGGAGTCATGCAAGAAATCATTGCTGAGACAAGTCATACCTTTTCTCCTATGTTCTCTTCTGTTGTTTTAGTTTCAGATCTTCCTTTTTAATCTTTAATCCATTTTGAGTTGATTCTTGTATAAGGGATGAGATAAGGGTCCAATTTCATTCTTCTATATGTGGATACCTAGTTTTTCCAGAATCATTTATTAACAAGACTGTCCTTTCCCCATTGTGTATTCCTCAAGACGCTGTTTGAAAATCAGTGGTCAGTAGATGTATAAATTTATTTCTGGGCTCTCTATCCTGTTCCATTGGTCAATTTGTCTGTTTTTATGCAGGTACCATGCTGTTTTAATAACTATGAGATGACTTTAAAAGTTCATGGGAAAAAATAAAATTAAAAGATAAAAATAAAAAACATAAACTTTATTTCTCAACATAAGCTCCATCAAAGTCAAGAAGCTTTTGTAAGCAATGATACCATTTATTCCATCTCTTAATAGCTGAAGGTCCTGGGAATTTAACCATGTTAATGCAGTCTTGTTTACATTATTAACTGAGGAAAAATAGGTGCCCTTTGAACACATTTTAAGATTAGTGCATTAGCCCATTTTCATGCTGCTGATAAAGATATACCCAAGAGTGGGCAATTTGCAAAAGAAAGAGATTTAATGGACTTACACTTCCACATAGCTAAGGATGGCTCATAATCATGGCAAAGGCAAGGAGGAGCAAGTCACATCTTACATGGGTAGCAGCAGGCAAAGAGAGAGAGCTTTTGCAGGTGAAATCCTCTTTATAAAACCATTAGATCTCATGAGACTTACTCACTATCACAAGAACAGCATGAGAAAGATTTGCCCCCATGATTCAATTACCTCCCACTGAATCCCTCCCACAACATGTGGGAATTCAAGATGAGATTTGGGTGGGGACATAGCCAAACCACACCAATTAGGAAATAAACAAACCAAAAAAAACCCCAAAAGGAACCAAATAAGTACTATAAGGTGGATGCCTACTGATTTCCTGTAGAAACTCTCATCACATTGCCCTTGTTTGATAAAAGAAATGAACAGAAGCATTGTCAGTGAAGAAAGGCCCTCTTGTGAAGCTTTCCCAGGTGTTTTTCTGCTAAAGTTTTGGCTAAATCTCAAAACAATCTCAGAATAAGTAGATTTTACACTTTGGCCATACAGAAAGTCAATAAGCAAAATGCCTTTAGCATCCCCAAAAACTGTTGCCATGACCTTTGCTCTTGACCAGTCCACTTTTGCTTTGATTGAAACCCTTCTACCTCCTGGTAGCCACTGCTTTCATTGTGCTTTGTCTTCAGGATTGTAGTGGTAAAGCTATGTTTCACCTGTTACAATTCTTCAAACAAATGCTTCAGGATCTTGATCCTATTGTTTAAAATTTCCAATAAAATCTCTGCTTTTATCTGGAGCTAATCTGGTTCTAGTGGTTTTGGCACCCATCAAGTGGAAAGTTTACTCAACTTTAATTTTCATTCAGAATTAAGTAAGTTGAATTAATTGAGATGTCTGTGGTGTTGGCTATTGTTTCTGTTGTCAAACATCAGTCTTCTTCAATTACAGCATGAACAAGATGAATTTTTTCCTCACAAATTGATGTGAATAGTCTGCTACTGCAGGCTTCATCTTCAATATCATCTCATTTCTTCTTAAAATGAGTTACACATTTGTAAGCTGCTGATTTCTTTGGGGCATTGTCCTCATAAACTTTTCATAAAGCATCAATAATTTCCCCTTCTTCCACCCAAGCTTCACCATAAATTTGATGTTTGCTCTCACTTCAATTTTAGCAGAATTCATGTTACTCCAATAGGGGCTCTTTTCAAACCAATGTCTTATCATCCTTAGTGCCTCAAACTTGATTCCATTCAGATATAACAATTTAGTATGAGTTTATTTTGGTGCAAAAAATTTTGAAATTCATGCAGTTTTTTCATAATATGCATTTTCCATGAACTTTTTTTTTTTTTTGAGACAGAGCTTCATTCTTGCTGCCCAGGCTGGAGTGCAATGGCACTATCTCGGCTCACTGCAATCTCCGCCTCCTGGGTTCAAGTGATTCTCCTCCCTCAGCTTCCTGAGTAGCTAGAATCACAGGCATGCACCACTACGCCTAGCTAGTTTTGTATTTTTTGTAGAGATTGGGTTTCACCATGTTGGCCAGGCTGGTCTCGAACTCCTGACCTCATGATCCACCAGCCTCAGCCTCCCAAAGTGCTGGGATTAAAGGTGTGAGCCAACACACCACTCAGCCTTCATGAACTTTTTAAAGACAAATCAGGTAGTATAATGCCTCTAGCTTTGTTCTTTTTGCTCAAGATTGCTTTTGCTATTTGGGGTCTTTTGTAGTTTCAAACAAATTGTAGGATTTTTCAATTTCTAATTTGATAGGATTGCATTGAATCTGTGGATTTCTCTGGGTAATACGGACATTTTAACAATATTCTTTCACTTCATGAATACACAAAGTATCTTTCCATTTATTTGTGTCATCTTCAATTTCTTTCATTAATGTTTTCTAGTTTCCTATATATAGATCTTTTACCTCCTTGGTTAAACTTATTCCTAAGTTTTTGATGTGTGTGTGTGTGTGTGTGTGTGTGTGTGTGCACGCATGTAAGGTTTTTTTGGTTTTTTGTTTTGCTATGGTAAATGGGACTGTTTTTCCTAACTTCTTTATCAGATCAATCATTGTCAGTCTATTCTAGGCACAAGAGATGCATTCTGACTACTATCTTCCACTATTGTGGTCCTGCCCCACAAACAGACCAGCAGTTGCCTAACCTGGCCCATAAATGAGTGGGTAGTCTAATTCTGAGGTGAAGTACTAGCCCATTATGGCCACACATGAAAATCACATTCTCCAATTCGGTATTGATATAGCTTATATTTAACCATTATCTATCTGAGTTTGAGACCTAATTCTCAACTGCTATGGTTTTTATATATGACTCCTCCAAACCTTACATTGAAATTTGACCCTCAATGCCAGAGATGAGGCCTACTGAGAGATGTTTGGATCACGGAAGCAGATCCTTCATGAATGGCTTTGGGCCATCTTCACAGTAATGAGTGAGCTCTCGCTCTATTAGTTTTTGAAAGAGTTGGTTATTAAAAAGAGCCTGGCCCCTTCTACCCCTTGCTTCCTCTCCCGCCATATGATCTCTGCAGACACCAGCTCCCATTTGTCTTCTGCCATGAGTGGAAGCAAGCCTGAGCCCCTCACTACAAGCAGATGCTGCTGCCATGCTTCTTGTACATCCTGCAGAATCATGAGCCAAACAAATCTCTTTTCCTTATACACTATCCAGCCTCCAGTATTCCTTCACAGCAAAACAAGTGGACTAAAACATCAGCTGATTCTGTGCTCTATAATTCTAACAAGGATATTTCCAAATAAGATTCCAGCTCATTAATATATTTTTCCTTCAACATTCCCTTAAGCTACTGAGATAACTATACAACTCAAACATTATTTAATCATAGAGTACTTCTCTTGCACATGGTAATCATTATTTTCAAATTAATCTACTATCAGTGATAAGATCAATCTCTTCCCCTTTTGGCTAAACTGAATCACATCTACTTATCATTTCATAACCTTATGTTATCTGTAAAATATTTTTCCTATTCACTTTTTGGCTCAAATGGTAGACTGGAAGTCTACTTTGGGTGAAATAGGGTAAAATAAATCAGATATCTAAAATGCCAGAGCATCTTCCTTTCATGGATCCAGACAGCAATTAGCATATCCCAAACATTTAGAGCATTAATTCTAATCATTCATGGCACACTAACGAAATCAAAGAAAGGTACACAAGGTGTTATAAAAACCTTAAATTAATAAATCATAATCACCCTGTATTATTACTGTTAAAGATAATAAGACTCAATTGATCATCATGTTTAAAGAATTAATTTAATTTTCTAGTTAACTTAATATCATTGACTGAAATTCAGCCAGATTTGCTTTTTCAATGATTTATTGCTAAATATGCTCCTAAACTTGTTTTTATTTCTAGTAACAAATTACCATAAACATAGAAATTTAAAAGAATATCCATTTATTATCTCACAGTTCTACAGGACAGAAGTCAGCCTGTAGACTTAGATGAGTGTTAGCTGAGCTAGGCTCTTATCCAGAGGCTCCAGAAAAGTATCCACTTCCAGGCTTATTCATTGTTAGTAGAATTCAGTTCCTTCCAGTTGCATGAATGAGGTCCCAACTTCCTTGCCAACTGCTAGTCAGGAGTTGCTCTCAGCACCGAGAGGCCTCTCTCTCTAGTACTTTCAGGCATGGCTCTCTCCATCTTCATACCAGCATTAGCATGTCAAATCCAGCTTATGCCTTGAGTCTTAACTTCCTCTTCTGCTACCACCCAGGGGAAACACTCTGCTTCTAAAGGGCTCATGTGATTAGAATAAGAAAACCCAGATAATCTCCCTTTTGACAAATAACATAGCATAATCATGACAGTAATACCAGCGATAAAAGTCAAAAGGGCCATGTTAAAGTTTTGCCTACCTCAGTTATTTTATTTCTACATTCTTGAAAATTATAATATGCTTTCATAACTCAGATGGTAAAATACTGACATAATGATGTTATAATAAAACATCATCATAAAAACTCATTTTTATACATTAAAGTATAGATTAGTTAGGTTTTATACTGACTATATAAGATACCATGGAAATTATTTTTTAACAAGTCACGGATACCAATTTGTTTATATAATTTGGCTCTGCAGCCTAAAATTAGGTAATGGGGATGGTTGTACCACTCTCTAAATATGCTAAACTTAATTGAACTGTACATTTTTAAAAGATGAATATTGTAAGGTGTAAATTGTAACTCAGTAAAGCTCTAATTGTTTTTTGGAAAGTGGGCTAGGTCATGTGTGCTGAACCAAAACAAGTTGATTGCCTCCTAAAACAAAATATTTAATTATGAACCAGTCTCTGCTATGGTTTGAACGTGTCCCCCCAAAAAAGTGTTGAATACTTAATCCCCAGTGCAATAGTGGGGGGAGGTGGGGCCTAATGAGAGGTGATTAGGCCATGAAGGCAGAGTCCTAATAAATGGATTAATGCTGTTATTGCAGGAATTCGTTACTTATAAAAGGATTAGTTTACCCCCTCTTGCCCTCCTCTGTTTCTCTCTTCACCCTCTCTTTGCGCTTCCGTCATGCAATGATGCAAGAAAGCTCTTGCCAAACTCTGGCGCTTCAATCTTGGACTTCCCAACAGAATCACAAGTCAATAAATTTTTATTCATTATAAATTACTAGTTCTCAAGTATTCTGTTATAGCAGCACAAAACTGAATAAGACAAAAACTGCTATTGAAGCATAGAATGCTGCTTTATCAAACATCTGAAAATAGGGAAGCCACTCTGAAACTCAGTAATAAGTAGAGGCTGGGGGAGTTTGGAGAAAAGGGCCAGAAAAAGCTTGTATTGCCATGAAAAAAACATTAAGGATGATTCTGATGAGGGCTCAGAGGAGAACTGCAGGGAAACTCTAAAACTTCCTAGAGATTACATTAGTGCTTGTGATCAGAATATTGGTAGAAATATGGACAGTAAAGGCAATCCTGAGATCTCAAACAGAAATGAGGAAAAAGATATTGCAAACTGGAGCAACAGCCATCCTTGATATGAAGCAGCAAATAACTTGACTGAATTGTGCCCATATCTGAGTGCTTCATGGAAGGCAGAATTTAAGGGCAATAAGCAAGTGATATAGGAGTTAGGAAGGAATTACTTAGTCATTTAGCAAGGGCATGGTAGTCCTCGGTAAGGCTTTCCTTTTTAATGAAAAGCAGCCCAATTTTCTAACAAAGAGCAGCCTGCAAGCTGCAAGCTTGCACAGGTAAATGCTGGCAGGAACTAAGGACTAGAGATTTTCAAAATCGTGGCTCCATCTTCTCTTCTCTGCCAGCCATGTGTATTTTAAGGAGCAGACGAGATGGCACTGATCAACAGGAAAGTCCATTTGCATAAGAAGATTAGGGTGGGGCAACCAGCCTTCCCCAAGCACTGTGTAATGTCATACCTGATCAAACCAATCTGTGAGCCCTACATAAATCAGATACCACCTCCTCAAACTGGACTATAAAACTCGGTGCATTCACTGCCAGCCAGTCTTTTCTGATCAGAGACCCCTTGCTTTATAGAGGAAGCTGTATCTCTTTCTCTTCTCTTCTACCTATTAAACCTCTACTCTTAAACTCCTGTGTGTGTCTGTTCCCTAAATGTTCCTGGTGCATGAAGACGAACCCCAGGGTATATAGCCGCTTCACTAGGATATCTGATGGAAAAAATTTCTAAGCAAAATTGAAAGAGCTGCATGGCTACTTTTAACTGCATATAGTAAGATGCCAGAGGGTAGAACAATGTAAAAACAAAATGCATTATTAAAAGGGAAGCAGAAAGTAGTAATATGGAAAAGTCGTAGCTTGCATATGTAAAGAACAAAAAAGCAAAACATGCAAGAGTGTGGCCAAGAAACCATTGTATAAAGGGATTAGCATGGATAAAAGGAAGTCAAGTGCTACTCATCAAGACAGAAAGAGATTTTGAAGGTATTTTAGAGGTCTTCTGGTCTGCCCCTCCCTAGGGGCAGATCTAGGATCCTGAGATCAGTTTCCAGAAAGGCATCTATGGGACCTCAGCAGTCACTGTCCTGTGCTGCCTAAAGTATCTGCTCCCTGCATTCTGGCACAACTCTCTTTAGCTTCCCCAGTCACTGCTCAAGCAAACCAGGGTTTGTCTCTGGCTACAGCTCTGGGAAGTACAGGCCATAAACCTTGGTGATATGTATCCATGTGGTGCCAATTCTGCAGGTGTGCAGACTGTACAAGTTGTGGAGCTGTGGCTACCTAAAAGTAATCACTAGAGAAATGTCTAATAGGGCCACAGGAGCAGGGCTACCTCTGAGACCTCAAAACTATAGTCACCCATATGCAGCCTCACACTGGAAGAGCAGCAGGCATGAGACTCCAACCAATGATAGCTGCTATGTAGGCTGAGCCCAGCAAAGCCTAAGGGCTGGGCTGCCTGAGATCTTTGGGGCCCAGTCCTCACCCTAGTGTGCTCAGAAGATAAAACATGAAGTCAAAAAAGATTTCAGATTTAACATTGTTTGTTCTGTTGGGTTCTGGACTTATCTGGGGTGTTACTCCCTTTTTTTCTCTTTTGGAACAGGAATGTATATCCTACACCTGTCTCACCATTGTACTTTGGAAACAGACAACTTGTTTTGATTTCATAGGTTCATAGCTGGAAGGGAATTTGCCCCAGGATGGATTGTGTCTTGAGTCTTAGCCATATCTGATTTAGAAGAGACCCTAGACTTTGGACTTTTGAGCTGGTGCTAATCTGAGTTAAGACTCTGGATTAGTGTTGTGAGGTAGGGCATAATGGGAGGTGATCAGACCATGAGGGCTCTGCCCTCATGAACAGATTAACACTGTTACCTCAGGAGTGAGTTCATTATCAGGGGAATGAGTTCCTTATAAAATGATAAGATTTGAACCCTTTTACACATCGGTTGACCCTCTATTTATCTTCTGCCATGGGATGATGCAGCAAGAAAGCCCTTACAAGATGCCAGCCTCTTGATCTTAGATTTCCCAGCCTCCAAAATCATGAGCCAATATATTTCTATTAATTATAAATTACCAAGCGTATTAGTCCATTTTCACACTGCTGATAAAGACACACCCAAAACTGGGAAGAAAAGGAGGCTTAATTGGACTTACAGTTCCACATGGCTGGGGAGGCTTCAGAATCATGGCAGGAGGCAAAAGGCACTTCTTACATGGCAGCAGCAAGAGAAAAATGAGGAAGAAGCAAAAGCAGAAACCCCGGATAAAGCCATTAGGTCTCATGAGACTTATTCACTATCACAAGATAAGCACAGGAACAGCTGGCTCCCATGATTCAATTACCTCCCCCTGAGCCCCTCCCATAGCAATTACCTCCCATAGCACAGAGGAATTCTAGGAGATACGATTCAAATTGAGATTTGAATGGGAACACAGCCAAACCATATCATTCTGCCCCTGGCCCCTCCAAATCTCATGTCCTCACATTTCAAAACCAATCATGCTTTCCCAGCAGTTCCCCAACGTCTTCAGTCATTTCAGCACCTCCAAAGTCTCATCTGAGACAAGGCAAGTTCTTTCAGTATATGAGCCTGCAAAATCAAAAGCAAGCTAGTTCCTTCCTAGATACAATGAGGGTACAGGTATTTGGTAAACACAGCCATGCCAAATGGTAGAAATTAACCAAAACAAAGGGGTTACAAGGCCCACAGAAGTCCAAAATCCAGCAGGGTAGTCGAATTGTAAAGCTCCCAAATCATCTCCTTTGACTCCAGGTCTCACATCCAGGTCACACTGATGCAAGAGGTGGGTTCCCATTATCTTGGGCAGCTCCACCCCTATGGCTTTGCAGGGTACAGCCTCATCCTGGCTGCTTTCACAGGCTGGCATTGAGCATCTGCAGCTTTTCCAGGTACACAGTGCAAGCTGTAGGTGGATCCATCATTCTGGGGTCTGGAGGGTAGTGGCCCTCTTCTCACAGCTCTACCAGGTGATGTTCCAGTAGAGACTCTGTGTGGGGGATCCGATCCCACATTCCCCTTCCACACTGCACTCCAGAGGTTCTCCACTAGAGGCCCACCCCTGCAGCAAACTTTTGCCTGGATATCCAAGCATTTCCATAGATCTTCTGACACGTAGACAAGGTTCCCAAACCTCAATTCTTGACGTCTGTGCACCCGCAGGCTCAACACCATGTGGAGGCTGCCAAAGCTTGGGGCTTGCACCCTCTAAAGCCACAGCTTGAGTTGCACCTTGGCTCCTTTTAGTCATAGCAGGAGCAGCTGGGACACAGGACACCAAGTCCCTAGGCTGCATACAGCACAGGAACCCTGGGCCCAGCCCACAAAACCATTTTTTCCTCCTATGCCTCCAGGCCTGTTATGAGAGGGGCTGCTGTGAAGACTTCTGACATGCCCTGGAGACATTTCCCCCATTGTCTTGGGAATTAACATTTGGCTTCTCGTTACTTATGCAAATTTCTGCAGCTGGCTTAAATTTCTCCTCAGAAAATGGGATTTTCTTTTCTATCACATTGTCAGGCTTCACATTTTCCAAACTTTTATGCTGTTTCCCTTTTAAAATGGAATACCCCTAACAGCACCCAAGACACAGCATTCCTTTGCTACTTAGAAATTTCTTCTGCCAGATATCTTAAATCATCTCTCTCAAGTTCAAAGTTCCACAAATCTTAAGAGCAGGGTGGAAATGCCACCAGTCTCTTTGCTGAAACATTACAAGAGTCACCTTTGCTCCAGTTCCCAACAAGTTCCTCATCTCCATCTAAGTTGACCACCTCAGCCTGGACCTTATTGTTCATATCACTATCAGCATTTCTGTCAAAGCTAGTCAATAAGTCTCTAAGAAGTTCCAAACTTTCCCACATTTTCCTGTCTTCTGAGCCCTCCAAACCACTCCAATCTCTGCCTGTTACCCAGTTCCAAAGTTGCTTCCATATTTTCGGGTATCTTTTCAGCAATGCCCCACTCTACTGGTACCAATTTACTATATTAGTCTGTTTTCACACTGCTGATGAAGACACACCCAAAACTGGGAATAAAAAGAGGTTTAAGAGACTTACAGTTCCATGCAGCTGGGGAGGGCTCAGAATCATGGTGGGAGGCAAAAGGCACTTCTTTCATGGCAACAGCAAGAGAAAAATGAGAAAGAAGCAAAAGCAGAAACCCCTGATAAACCCATCAGATCTCATGAGACTTATTCATTATCACGAGAATAGCATGAGAAAGATCGGCCCCCATGATTCAATTACCTTCCCCTGGGTGCCTCTCACAACATGTGGGAATTCTAGAAGATATAATTCAAGTTGAGATTTGGGTGGGGACACAGCCAAGCCATATTACCAAGTCTTGAGTATTCTGTTATAGCACCATAAAATGGACTAAGACAGTCTCATATACAATACCCAAAATACCTGGAATACAATTCTAAATTACTTCTCATACCAAGATATAATAAAATTTTAACTCACTTGAGAAAAGTAATCAGCAGCTACCATTACTGATGTGACAAAGATGCTGAAATTATCTGACAAGTATCTTAAAGCAGCTGTCAGCAAAAGGCCCAATAAGCAGCTACAGACACTTTCAAATAAATATAAAAGTATCAGCAAGAAAATAGAAGATTAAAATAACAAAATGGAAATACAATGAAACAAGGTTTTCTATAAAACCTCACTTGATAGGCTCTATAACAGAATGGAAATGCCAGAGGAACAAATCAGTGAGCATCGATATAGACAAAAATCATACAATGTGAACAGAGAGAAGTAGATTGAATGAAGTGGACAAAACCTTAGTCACCTGAAAGTCAATTTAAAAAGATTAAAACATTTGTCATATTTTCCCATTGGAAGAAGAAAGAGTGTGAAGAAATAACTGAAAACTTTCCAAACGTTGAAAAAAAAGATAAACCCACACAGCAAGAAGCTGAGTAAATAATAAATGTAATAAACTCAAATAATTCTACACTTATAGACATCATAATCAAACCTCTGAAAACTAAAGAGAGGAAAAGAAAAGAAAGCAGGCAAAGACAAACAACACATTACCTATAGGAGAATGACAATTTCAATAACAACAGATTTTTCTTCAGAAACTTTGGGATCACTGTCTTAGGCAAGGAAAAGATATGACAAAACATGTATGCTACAAAAGCAAACTGTGGTAGAAATAAAGGATAGCAAGGAAAAAATGAGAAGCTAAGAAATAAATCAAAGGGCTACTGCACAGCCTAAGAAAGAAAAAAAGAAAAACAGGGCTTACACTAAAACAGCCATAGAGATGGAAAGAACAGCAATCCTTGAGAGAATAGTAACAGCATGTAAATGTTCACATGAACTCCTCTTACAGGAATTCTGTCTTTCCAGCCAGAATAACTGAGAAGGGGTGCTCCTCTTAGCCAGAGTCTGAGGGAAATCCCAATGAAGAGAGAGCTAAAGAAGATACCCTAATTCTGTAAATGAACCTACAAAAGACCCAAGCTCAACCTGAGCATCTCAACGTGAGATGCTCCTGTGTGTAACAGGCCAAAAGAAACTTAACAAAGGCTTTGAAAAGTGAACTAGAAATTAGAACGTTGCACAAGTCTCCGTCTAATCCCTGAGTGGCACCAGTACCTTCAAATCTAAAGGCACTGAAAATGGAACTGAGATTAGAACCACTAGTGACAGAACACAAAACAGAATTTGCTACCTTTTTAACTTAGCTGGTAATTTAGCTGGTTAGTTACCTATGAGAGTCAGAGAGAAAGAGAGAGAGACACTCACATAACACATATATAATTTATTATACAAATATATATATATATACACACACACTTAAATAAATAAGCAATCAACACTTTCCAGATAATAACAGGGCCCAGAATCCAAACAATGTAACACTCATAAAACATTTAGAATCAATCCAAAATTACTCAACATACAAAGAACAAGAGAACTGTAACAAAAATTTTCAAAAGAAAAGATAATCAGTGGGTACCAATTCTGAGAACCCCAAAAATTAAAACCATCAAAGAGATTAATGATTATAACTAGGCTCCAGGAGGTAAAGGTAAAGACAATTAAAATAACAGAAAGCAAAGTTCTCAACAGAGAATATAAATCATTAAAAATAATAAAATAAAAATGTTAGGACTGAAACATACCACATCGTAAATTAGAAAATGACTGAATGGGCTCAAAAGCTGAATGGAGATGACAGAGGTAACAGTCAGTAAGTCTGATGATAACTCAATGTGAAGCAAGAAACAGATTGAGAAAACAAACAAAAAGAACAGAGCTTCAAAGACCTATGGAGCTTAATCAAAAGCCCATATTAGTGTCCCTCAAGTTTCAGATAGAGGGTCAAAAAAGACTGGTGCAAATATATATATGTGTGTATATACATATATATATATATATATATATGAAAAAATTATGTTTTTTTATAAATCCCTTATTTGCTGAAAGATAACAAATATAGATTCCAGAAGTGTAACAAACCCTAAATTAGATAAATTTTAAAAACTACACCCAAATATGTCATAATCTGAAATGCTGAAAACAAAAGATGTCAAAAAGTCTTGAAAACAGCTAGAAATAAATTACATTATATAGAGAGGGAAAATAATTTGAATGATTGCAGATTTCTCATCAGAAACAATGGAAATCAGAAAATAATCATAAAACATTTTTTTAATGCTGAAAGAAAAGAAAATATCCACCCAGAATTCTATACCAGCAAAAACATCCTGAGGAAAGAAGACAAAACAAAGATATTCTTAGATCAAGGGAAACTAAGAAAATGTATCAGTAGCAGTGTGCTTTAGAAGAAATGAAAAGAAAGTCCTTCAAACTGAAGGGAAAGGACACTGGAGAAATTTTATATCTTCAGGAATCAACAAAGAACAAAATAAAGAATAAAAATCTGAGAAAATATGAGACTATTTTTTTCCACTTAGGTTCTATAAAATATGTATGACTGTTAAAAGCAAAATTTATAAGTTTTTCTGATAGAGTTTGCCATATATGTATATGTCATAAAAATATGACAATTACAGCAAAGGTCAGTGAAGGAGGATAAATGAAACAGTATCGTTCTAAAACTTCTAAATTTGACTAAAAGTAATACAATATTAACTCTGAATAGACTATAAAAAGTTAGGCATGCATATTGTTATCATTAGCCCTGTCAAATAACCACTAAAATAATAATACCAACACACATACCTAGAAGGCCAACAGAAATTTAAAATGGAATGCTAGAAAATATAAAAATACACCACATGTAAACATCTCAAAAAACCAATAAAAGATTGTTAGATTCAATAACTTAAAAAACTATACACTATTCTTTCCAAGTAAAAACAAAAGACACAACACGTTGGGGGAAGCAGCAAAGGAGAAAGGACTTACAGAGTGCCTACATAAATTGCTTATAAGTAACACATAAACTGGGAACAACAAACCATGGCAAACTGCAGGAGGCCTCTGGGGAGGCAAACTTCTCCATGCCTCATGTTCCGGGTGCAGGGTGACCTAGGCTCTGTTACAATAAACCTTGTGCTCAAGGATATAAAACTCCTTCATAGCACTAAAACGTAACCAGACTTGTAGGTTCCTTGTTAGGCCCGTATTCTACCAGCTGCACATAGATAATAGGCTAAAGATAACCATAGGTTCTTGTTTTGTGAAACTCCCAAAACTGCCACTGTCATCAATCTTTAGAATGACACACCAGTTCCCGCTCACTGATTCACCACACCATCATGTCATCCTCTCCCCACCATCACTCCTCTACCTATCCTATAGATCAAAGAAATTGTAACCAATAAATACTGTGGAAGATCAGCGCTCAGGGCCTTAGCAACCTCCAGTTTTGCACTGGCCCCCTGGTGCCACTTTATACATTCTTAATCTGTCTTTTTCTCAGTCTTTTCCTCATTCGTTTGTCACCACCAAACTCGGGGTACCCATGGGTGGTGTGTGGGGGCTGGCACCCTACAACAACATGCAAACTATTATCAGAAGAAAGCCAGAGTGGCCATTAATACTAAAGAAGAACTAATATCAATCCTATTCAAACTTCTCTGAAAATTAGAGGAGGAAGGAATACTTTCAACTCATTCTATAACACAAAGCCAGTATTACCCTGATATCAAAACCAAAGACACATAATTTAAAAAAAAATCGGGGAGAGAGATCCAAGATGGCTGATCACTAGCAGCTCGGGATTGCAGCTCCCACTGAAAGAGCAGAGAACGAGAGGACGCCACACTTTCAGATCAATTTTTGTTGCTCACGTACCAGGAGATTCCCAGCGGAGGAGCCCCACGTGTCACCAGCGCGAATCTTGAGCCGGTGAAGCGGTTTTGCCGCTGCCTGGTGTGGCGGTTCTTGGTGCAGAGTCAGAAAAGCACCATCAGTCTTAAAGCCGCTGTTTTGGCCAGCGTGGTGGGTTGCTCAGATTCTAGCGCTGGGAATCAACAAGTTGGACGTCCATTCAGAAACCCAACTATAAAGACGGTAATTATAAAGACCACAGATGGATAAATTTATAACGAAGGGAAGAAACCAGCCTAAAAAGGCTGAGAATACCCAAACTCAGAACGCCTCTCCCTCTACAGGGGATCACAGTTCCTCATCAGCAACAGAACAAGGCCTGATGGAGAAAGACTGTGTTCCA
>NW_016107476.1:2066100-2067534 GCF_001604975.1 Cebus imitator
AGGACTTGAACTCAGATCCGGAACAAGTAGACTTAATTAACATTCATAGAACTCTCCACTTTAAATACACAAAATATATACTCTTGTCAGTACTACATCACAATATTTACAGGTTTAAATGAAATATTGGTTGACTGCTTGTTAATTATTTTCTTCCCTCTTTTTTTTTTTAATGTCTCTATTATTAAACACAATAACAGGCATACCCAGTTTTAGACTGCATTCTAGCCCGGGCAATAAAGCAACACCCCTGTTCTCTCTCCCTCTTCTTCTTCCTCCTTCTTCCTTTCCTTTATTCTTTTTCTTTCTTTCCCTCGTTCTTTCTCTAAAAAAAAAATAATAATAATAATTTAAAAAAAAAAATTACAGGCCAATATCCCTGATTAATACTGATGCAAAAATCCTCAACAAAATACTAGCACACAACATTCAACAACACATTAAAAAGGTCATTCATCATGATCAAGTGAGATATATCCCTGGGATGCAAGGATGGTTCAGCATATGCAAAATCAATCCATGTGATACATCATGTGAAGAGAAAGAAGGACAAAAACCATATGACCCTTTCATTTTATGCTGGAAAAGCATTTGATAAAATTCAACATCCTTTCATAATAAAAACCCTCAAAAAACTGGACATAGAACATGCCTCAACATAATAAAATCTATATACTAAAGACCCACAGCTAGTATTAGGCTGAATGAAGAAAAGCTGAAAGCCTTTCCTCTAAGATCAGGAACACTAGGATACCCACTTTCACCACTGTTATTCAATATAGTACTGGAAGTCGTAGCTAGAACAATCAGACAAGAGAGATGTAAAGGGCATCCAAATGAGAAAGAAAGAAGACAAATTATCTTTGTTTGAAGATGATATGATTTTGTATTTGGAAAAACCTAAAGACTCTACTGAGAAACTAATAGAACTGATAAATTCAGTAATGTTACAGGATATGAAATCAACATACAAAAATCAGTAGCATTTCTGTATGCCAACAGCAAACAACCTGAAAAAGAAATTGAGAAAGTAATACCACTGGCAATAGCTACATATAAAATTAAACACCTAGGAATTAACCAAAAAAGTGAATGATCCCTAAAATGAAACTATAAAACACTGATGAAAGAAACTGAAGAGAATACCGAAAAAGTGGAAAGATATTTCATGTTCATGGATTAGAAGAATCAATATTGTTAAAATGTCCATACTGTCCAACTCAATCTGCCGATTCAATGAAATCCCTATCAAAATGCCAATGACATTTTTCACAGAAATAGAAAAAACAGTCCTAAAATTTATGTGGAACCAAAAAGACCCAGAATAGCCAAAGCCTATCTGAGCAAAAAGAGCAATACCTGAAGTATCATATTACCTGACTTCAAATTGTACTACAGAGCTATAGTAACCAAAGCAGCATAGTACTGACATAA